>NC_064642.1:453400137-453721291 GCF_023864345.2 Schistocerca serialis cubense | reverse complement strand
TATCATACAACATATTGTATAGTCAAACAAAATTGAGTTCTTTCCCTTGTCCATCTACTGTGCATTAACTTGCAATAATCTATCATTATTACATTGCCACAATTTGTGCTGCATGCAGAGTGACATAGCAGTTAGCATTGCTGGATGGCATGCTTCGGTTTACCAGTTCAAATCCAACCATTGGCAGTTATTTAATGCTCAGTATGTACTATTTCTGGAAGATTTTCGAAATTTCTTGTGTTTGTAATGTTTAAGTACCACACTCCATCCAAGAGTTGAGTTCTCTTCTATCTGTATATTGCTGTTCATGATCAACATGCTTTGAGTGCTAAGAGTTATAATTCGTTGATGACCCTTTTGGATTTGCACTTGATTGTGGTTACAATGTAATACAAATCAGGATACAGGGTTCCCAGGGTCTGTATATTCAGGAAACAATAAGTCAGCTGAACTTAAGGTATCCATCAGTGTTTTCAGGAGATGCTGGTCAGGACCCAATGAAATGGTTGAAAAGATTCAATCAGGTCAAGAAATAAAACAGTTGGGGTGACATTATTTGTTTGGCAAATGAGTACTTTTACTTGGATGACAAAGCGCATCAGTGATTCAAGAATGGCAAATGCATACTTTTACTGCAGGACAATGCCCAGCAGAGATTAGGAACCAACGAAGAGAAGCTCATTAGCTGAGACAAATTTCAGGTAAAACTGATGAAAATGATTGGTGATAGTGAGCAACAAGTCTGTTTAGTGGAAGAAGAATTGAAGAGCAGAGCCCAATGTTGTGGAGAAATGACTGTCTTATATACAAGATGTTTGGGCCCTACGCCATATTGTTAATCTGAATACTGACAGAAGCTGGCAAAATCGCATCCTTGATGGAAGCAGCTGCAGAAGAAACTGCCAAGTTCTTCTGATAAAGGATGTCATAACAACTGAAGAATTCATTGGATGGTAACAGTGCTTCTAGGAAATGCAACAGAAAAGAGTCACACATTGCCCCTCTCATACACCAGATAGTAAGAGAAGAAATAAACCAGTTTATGGCAGCCAGATGTCAGACCAAGTACACAAGAGATAGTAGCCATGAATGTCAGGAGGTAATATAGAATGTTGAAGTAGTTGTGTATTGACCCACAGCATCACTCACCATCAGCTACACACACCAGGAAGAATGGACTTGGCCAACTCAGACTTATGCCACAGATGTCAAATGACAACCCAGCATCCACCCAACATAGGTGCAATCAAGTATTTGACAAGGACTACGCTGCAAGAAATCAACCATCACATTTAACCTACTCATGCCAGTTAGCTGCAGATGATTAAAGTTGACTTGAGGGACAAAGTTCATTGCTGTATCCTAGACAATATCACTCTTCAACACACCATAGCTATTCTTCATCACTGTGCAGAAGTACCAGCCACTCATTTGCCTAGTCACTGAATTGACGAACACTAGATGAGGTTTGACTGCTGGAGGTAAAAATCCATTGGCCAGCCGGAGTGGCCAAGTGGTTCTAGGCGCTACAGTCTGGAACCGCACAACCGCTACGGTCGCAGGTTCGAATCCTGCCTTGGCCGTGGATGTGTTTGATGTCCTTAGGTTAGTTAGGTTTAAGTAGTTCTAGGTTCTACGGGACTGATGACCACAGCAGTTAAGTCCCATAGTGCTCAGCCATTTGAACCATTTTGAAAATCCTTTGAGCAACAGATACAAAGTTCAGTCAAGCATGAGAACTAAAAGATCCTGAAACTTTGACCATATAGAAGAAATAGGACAGGGCCTAACAACCTAAATCACCATACCTTAAATCACAATTGTCACAAAAGCATGCACACACATAATTATCAAGATGTCAGGAAATTTCACCCATGTCATCATTGATGGCCAAGCCATCTGAGCACTAGTTAGCTCAGGGGCTTCTTTTTTTGAGATGTGAAAAGCTTGTTATTATCAGCTCAGGAAGACTTTTTTTCTGTGAAACGAAAGCATTTGTGTAGGTCACAAATGGGAAATATACTTGCAATAAATACATGTTCCTAGCTGCTGGATATAATTATCAGTGGCAGTTCGCAGCCTTTCATATGTCATTTTAGCAGAATGTAGTGATAATGTTCTCCTTGGGTGGCACTTCTTGCAATTGTCCCAAGCAGTTATAGCCGGTGGATGGTCAGAGCTGCAGATTGATGAAGCTAGTCCAACAAGCTCATATTAGCAAAGACCACTTTGCATGGTTGTTTGCTGTTGGGGATGTTGTTATCATGTAGTCATCAATGAGAAGAAATCCAGTTGTCAATATAGATGCTCAGTTAAACTATGAAGCTCTTGTCAATTAAAAGGAAAAAAGAACTACTTAGGCTCACAAATAAAATCTATGTCCTAGTGATGATCATAAATAGAAAAAGTGGTCAATGAAAACTTTGGATCACTAATTTTTATCAGGAGCCACAACTTATCCCTAAAGGTATATGCTTAGGAGCTAGTGAACCAGTCCAGGATAGGCAGCTCGGTGCCATCAATGAACACTCTTGCTCCACTGCTGCTACAGACAATGCAATGGAGGAAGCTACTACAGAAATGCTAATAGGGTCTGGCCTGACTGAGGAACAACATTGAGTTTCAGCCATTCTGTGCCAATTTTCAGATGCTTTCAAACTGGAGAGAAGGCAGACCAATGGGTCCATGGTAAAAAACTGCATCAACACTGGAGATCGTCCATGAATCAGTTAGCACCTTTGATGTGTGTCACCAGCTAAGCTACATATAATCCAGGAGGAAGTGGAAATGATGTTGCAGGATGACATCATTGAGAGTCCTTGGTCCTCTTTTGTGGCCCTTGTGAGGAAGGAAGATGGCAGATAACATTTCTATGTCAACTGCCAGTGACTAAACAAAATCATGAAAAAAGGTGTTTATCCGCTGCTCCGCATTGATGACACCCTAGACTGCTTGAAAGGAGCAAAGTATTTCTTAACTATTGACATGCAGAAAGGCCACTGGCAAATAGAGGTTGATTGGGAAAAAGACTGTGTTCACAACTCCTGATGGCCTCTGATTCAAATTTACGCTTTTTGGCCAATGTAACACTCTAGTTACCTTCAAATGTGTAATGGAGAGTGTCCTTTGATGCCTTAAATGGGTGACATGTCTTTGCTATGTAGACACATTACTGTTCTTTCGAAGACATCCAAGCAGCCTGACAACTGTGCTGAAGTGTGTTCTGACTGCAAGTCTCTGCCGGAATGTGAAAGAGTGCCTCTGCATCAATGACATAAACACACACACACACACACACACACACACACACACACACACACACACACACACACACACACACCATGGAGCATTTAGTAATAGCAATGAAGTTCATTCCAACCCAGAGGAAATTAGAGCAGTCACTGATTTTAGAAGTCCTGGGACATTTGCAATATGTGAAGTTTTCTCATCATGTGCTCATACTACAAGTGATTCATAATACTGTATCAAGGCACTTTTCTTATAAGAACTACTGTAGGGAGATGCAAAATTTTCTTAGAATGAGGTGGAAGAAAGAGCTTTCCTTGTCCTTATTGGGGTACTAACATCATCTACAGTCATAGTATTGTATGACAAGAATGCAGAGACAAAACTTCACACTAACACTAGTGGTTTGAAATAGATGCAGTTCAGGTACAAATTCAGGAAGAAGTGAAAAAGTAATAGCTTTTGCTCTGGGAGTTCTCTCCATTTCTAAGATGAACTACTGCCCAGCCAAGAAAGAATGCTTTGCAGTTGTCGGGTTCCCAGTTCGAGCTGTATTTATTTGACAAACCATTCACTATTGTGACACACCATCATTCTCTTTGCTGGGCACGAGGCTTCACACTGGTATACAAAGGCAGACACAAACACAAGAACATTCATTGCCATTCCAGGAGTCCTTTGGCACTTGACAGAACATGATAGAATAGACAAAATCTCAGTCATCATTGCTATGTTGCTGCTAAACAGTAGGAAGATCCAGCATTGCTGAAAACCATAGAAACCTTAGAGGAGGAGTAGGAACCAACCAAAGGAGGATTCCAGTCACTAAACGGAATGTTCTTTCAGAGGAACTATGATCTGCTGCTGTGGAAATGACTGCTTGCCATCCTGGCTCATCTATAACAAACAATCCTGAAGTGTTTCCTCAACCCTTCAACATCTTGTCATCTGGGACTTGGGAAGACTCTAGACAGTATCAGATGTAGGTATAACTAGCCAGGTCTCTGGTGACCCATTAGACCCCATGTGGGCTGCTGTAAAGAATGCCAATGACAGAAGCATGCGCTACAATTACCCCCAAGGCATCTGGTGCCAATTTTACCTCTAACAGTACCATTCCACTGAACTGAAATTGAGGTCTTGGGAAGTTCTTGTCAACAAATGGGTATCAGTGAACAATAGTCGGCACTGAGAAACTAGCAAGACACTACAGGATTTACATTATTATGTCTGTTCTAGCAGGCATATGAGGCCAGAACAACAATGGATACACTGTTTCCATTCAAACTGTTTCAGTGTGATGATACTCAGATTGACACTGTAAAACATCTCATTGTGAGGATAGAAGCAGCAAGACAGCTGGCTTGCATACAGACCCTGAATACACAGGGATGGACAGAGAGAGCTGTAACACGATACACCAGCCAGTAAGATAAAGCCCGAGACACTTAGTATGGATAGAAAGACATTCGAAGCAGCTCTACAACAGTCTTGAGCCACAAATCAATAATGGAGACTTCACATTTGAAGAAACTGAAACCCTGCTTGACAACTGTGAAACTTCAATAGGAGGGGATGATTTGATGCTCTTCATAGTGAAAAGGATGGAAGAGCAAGACCAGAATGTGCTATACAGATGACCATTGACAAGCGCTCTATCAAGGGTGCTGTAGTGGGCTCTGATGAGAACTGCTAAAACAGCAGGTCGCTGTTTCTCCAGGAGATGGAGCAGTGCTGTGACCTGTGCTGTATGCAATGTGGCTTAACAATTACCGTTGGTAGATGGGGTACTACAGGTTGCCATTGAAAACCCAACTACCAGAAATTATTTGATATTTAGTATCTGTCATTTGCAATTTTTGGAATACTTAATGTTTGAATAAATAGTAGCACACACTGCCCAGGAATTGAATACACTGATATCGGTAATAAATGTACTATAAGTGCATAGTGTTGTACTTCATTTATGGACCTGCTTTTGGATTTGGATGTGATCATTGTCAAGGCATGACAGTATTGTGGTTAGAAATTGCATACTAAGTGCCTGATAAGTATTTTGCTTACCGAATATTTCCACACAGGACAATATACTGGATTCTGCCTGCTAGGAAATATCCAGTCTAATAGCATATTTGTCCAGTGACATGAAGCAATAAGTTTTAATTACTAAGTGACAGTATAGAATCTAGTAAATGTTTTCTGAAAGTCAAAAAACATGGGTGTTTTTATTCAATAGATCCTGACTGTTGTGGCTGGATGGCTGAGTTTCACTCAGTCACAACTAGGAAAATTTCCACTAGTTTGTAGATTAGTGGTGTTCAGTCTCTCCATGTCGTCATATGTCATCCCAAAACATTTTGAATAAGTGTACAACAATTTTACAATGACTGTCATCCATTTTGTTGAGTGTTCCTAGTATGATGATTTACATTAATAGCACATATATGCATTATTAAGCAAACATTTGTCACTGTACATATTACAAAATTCAGACAAGGGATTTTTTGTGAGAGTCCCATCTAGAAACTGGAAACAATGTGCATTTTTGCAGTATGTCACATTTGATTAGCTTTTAAACTATAGTTATTTTGAATTTCATTATGAAAGGGCTTCATATTTTTAAAAAGAAAATTTGTCTTGTTTCTCAGTTCTGTTCGTTGATCCCCCTTCCCCTGACATTGTGGTGGATCCACTTAACAGAAGGAACAGCCAACCAGAGGGTGAGTCTTGGGAACAGTATATTTCAGAATTCAACAGCAGCTAGTACTGATCATTTAATTCATTCTTGGTCATAACAGACTGAAGTGTGCAGGAAACATTTGTTCAGATTAAAAAATGAACAAATAAGTATAAGTTTTGTTATGGTAAATGCATTCCACACCATAGATATATTACAGAAATTCCTTCCTAAAGCTGCTAAAATATTAACATTAGTTGCTGTTAACAATCATTCAGAGTGTGCATAATCTAAAAGTAATTTTTGTATTAAATAATGAGAAACCATGTTTATGAAGGGTTAATGTGGAAGAAAAGTTGTAACTCTCTGAGGAACAAGGTGGAGACATTAGGTACCCAAGAGACCCAATAAATGTATTTTCCTAACTATTTGAATCCAATTTACTATTGGTTTTCATTTATTTATTAGTTTTCATTTATTTGTCTCATACACCTTGTGTGCTTCACTTGGTATTTGGTCTTAAGTTTCTTATGATTCCATCTTCTCATTTCACATGACCTGAATTTTCTGAAATTTCTCTTTCATAGTAATGTTTTCACATTCACCTTTCTTGTTTATATTTTACAAAACTGCTTCATCAGTAAATACTCATGTCTTTAAGGAGATAAAATTTGTTTGCAACAATGTAATTAACGGAAATAAAGATTTCATGATATGCTGCCTTCTTCTATGCTGTGAATCTAATTTTTCTTCATATGAACACCTGAAGCTTTATTCCCCAATGCGATACACCTTACTTTTTTCATGCTTGTTTTAGAAGAGGACATTGCTGTCAACACATGATACATTATTTTTGTTTATTATTATTATTATTGTTGATGTTATTTGCATGATATTTGTCTATGTATCTGTCTACCCTCTAAAAAAATGGAAAATCCAGAATGGCTCTTAGCACCCGAATATGTGTGTGTGTGTGTGTGTGTGTGTGTGTGTGTGTGTGTGTGTGTGTGTGTGTGTGTGTGTGTTATGCTGGTATGAATGTGTATGTTTCTTCTACATCTGATGGAGGAGTTGGCCTGATAGCCAAATATATCTAGCATTCATTTCCAGTGTGCCTGTCAGCAACTCAACACCACCAGTACATTGTTATCTGTATCTTCTGACAACAATTAAGTTCTGGGATCATATGCCAGTTCTTGGTAGTCCACTGTGATTTTTAATCAAGAAAATATTGCAATTAACATAAATTACATGGCAGCTAGAAATATTAATAGGAAAAGGATAAAGTGCTACTCATCCTAAACATGACCAGATGAGTTGCAGAGAGGCACAACGGAAAGACTGTTACATATTATAGCTTTCAGCAAAAGTTTCCTTCAGCAATGAAAATAAACACACATTCACACAAGCAAGCACATTTCATGCACACATCCGCTACCACTGGGAGTTCGTATCAGAATGGGACTGTCATGTGAATAGCAATCTGGAGTGGGGCTGGGAGGGGGAAGGGATAGCAGGGTCCAGATGAGAGAGAGGAGCACTGTTCCCTACTAGTCACTGTTGGTGCCACTTCCCTATACACTGGCATTGCTCATGCCGATGGTCTTGCTGCAATTGAACACTACTGTTCCTAATGTCCTTCAGACTTCAAACCCTCTACCTCATTTGTCTACCCAACTTTATCCTAACACATAACTACTCCTCCTTTGAAGAAAAGGTACACTGACAAACTTGCAGCATAGCCATGGGCACCCGTGTGGCATCCTCCTATACCAAACTGTTTATGGGGAATCTAGCAGAAACCTTCCTAGCCTTCTAAAACCCCCAAACATCTGGTATGGTTCAGGTTCATTGACAGTATCTTCATGATCATTACTCAGGGCCAAGACACCATGCCCTCGTTCCTTCATAATCTCAACACCTTCTCTTCCATCCGCTTCATCTTATTCTCCTCCAACCCACATCTCTGTCCACATCAAACCTGCTAACCACCAACAGTACCTACATTTTGACTGCTGCCAGCCCTTCCATATCAAAAAAATCCCTCCCATACAGTCTTACCAGATGGAGACAACATATCTGCTGTGAGAACAATTCCCTTTCCCAGTGTGCTAAAGGTATCACTAAGGCCTTCACAGAGAGGCACTACTCCCTGGACCTAGTCCACAAATGGATTTCCTATGCAATTCCCCCCCCCCCCCCCCCCCAATCCTCCCACCACCCAAGAGCCAGCTACAAAAGGCTGCCCCCCCTTTGTCACCTCAGACTGAAACAACTGAACCATATCCTTTGTCAAGGCTTTGATTATCTATCATCATGACCTGAAATGAGGAACATCCTACCCGCGATCTATACCACCCCTCCAAAGTCCTTCCCACCTCGCCTAAATTGGTGTTCCGTTGCCCACACATCATTGTCCATCCCTATGCCACTCACAATCCCCTGTCACACGAATCATATCCGCGTGAAAGGCTCAGGTGCAAGACCTGCCCAATCCACCCACCCAGCACTTCCTATTACAGTCTTTTCACAGGCTTACCTTACCCCATCAAAGACTGGGCCATATGTGAAAGCAGCTGTGTTGTACACTAGCTCTGCTGCAACCGTTGAACAGTTTTTTATATTGACATGACTACCAACCACCTGTCAACCAGGATGTACGGCCACATCCAAACTGTGGTAAAGAGTGAAGTAGACCACCCTGTGGCACAGCAGTGCAGCTGAACATAAGATGCTTGATTTCAGTGGCTGCTTTACAACACAGGCCATCTTAATCCTCTCCTCCACCACCACCAGATTTACTGAATTACGCAGATGTGAGTCATCCTTACAACTTGTTCTCTGTTCCCAAAATGATCCCAGCCACAACGTAGTAACTTACTGTCCTCACACCCTCCATCCAACAGAGAAGAGAAATAGAAGAGAGAAAGTACTATGTAGGTGTGTGGGCAGGTTAGGAAGGCATGTGTAGTACTAGATACTACCCACTAGATACTAGACTGCTCCTCACATCAGATGCAGATGCAGTTAGGCCTTAGCCTCTGGGGACAGTGGCCAGGTATGTGCAAATTGTTCGTATGTGGATATCTGAATTTTCTGCTTCTGAAGGAGGGCTTAGTCCAGAAGTTGAAATATTTCAAATATTTCTAGCATTCTTTTTCATTGTGCCTGTCTGTGACTCAGTGTTCCCTCAATCTGGGGAGTAGCACTGTCTCCTTTCTATATTGTTGCTATTCTATCATGGGTTTTCCATTTTTTGTGTAACAAACTAGCAAAACTGAATAGTTTTTTTAGTAAATGATGCATTTTTGGAAACAGAAAAAGCAGTTCTGTAAACACATCTGAATAAAAAAGTTTTTGGAAAAGTAGAGCATTTGTGAAAAAGAGCAGAATGAAGGATTTCAGTGGGCTGTACCAGTTTATTAACAGACAGCTTTCAGTTCATCAAAAATTTCACTTTCTTCTAATTTAAATGTACACTAGATCACTAATAATTCTTCAAATAAAATATTCACAGGTGAACTAATGATACTATTGTCTTCATTAATTGGAAAACTTCATGTGAAGAATAAAGTTTTGTGAACCCCAGTGTGAGAAAGAAATTTAATATTTTGATTAACTACTGTACTATTAACAAAAAGAAAAAGACAAGGAAAAAGTGGTATTAATGTCGGGAGTGATATTCCTTGGTATGTTAATATACATCGTAGCATCCTGCCCCCTGTTCTTGTCAATGTTTGACATGTTCCTCTTCTTTCTCCTCCTGTGGAGAGCATCCACATTATCAGTCCACTAAATTATCAACATTCGTCTTTAGTACCACATCTCAAATGCCTCACTTGTCTTCTTTTCCAGTTTTCTCAAAGTCCATGATTCACTTTCATACAATGCTGTGCTCCAAACATAGATTCTCAGAATTTTCTTTCTCAGATTAAGGATGATGTCAGATATTCGCAGATTTCTTTAGACCATGAATGCTAACTTTTTCTGTGCTAGTCTACTGTTTTTGTTTTCCTTGTTCATGTGTTACGTATTATTTTGCTTCCAAGGCAGCAACATTCCTTCACTCTGTCTACTTTGTGGCCCTAAATTTTGGTGTTGATCTCATTTCTGCTAGGACTCATTACCTAAGTCTGTCTTCTGTTTAGAGTCAGTCCATAGTGTGTGCTCGTTAGATTGTTCATTCCATTGCACGTCCTGCAGTTCTTCCATATGTACATTGAGGCAGGCAGTGTCATCAAGGAATCTTATCATTAATATCCTTTCACTCTGAATTTTAATCTCACTCTTGAACTTTCTTTTATTTCTATTCTTCTTCAATGTATAGATTGAACAGCAGGGGGTAAAAGGCTACATCCCTGTCTTACACCCTTCCTAGTCCAAACACTTCATTCTTGGTGTTCAATTCTTTTTTCCCCTCTTGGTTTTTACCTTTCATTCCCCGCACCTAATGCCTGTTTTTCTGAGAATTTTGAAGATCAGGGATTTTTACATCGGTGAATGCTTTTTCTAGGATCAGATCCTATAAAGGTGTCTTGCTTTCTTTTCACTCTGCTTTCCATAATAAAACACATCGTCAGAACTGCTTCAGTGGAGCCTTTGCCTTTACTGAAGTCAAGCTGATCACCACCTAACAGTACTCAATTTCTTTTGCATTCTTCTGTATGTTATTTTCGTGATAAATTTGGATTCAGAAGCTGTTTAGCTGACAGTGTGATAGTTGTCACACTTATCCACCTTTGCTATCTTCAAAATTATGTGGATGATATTTTTCTGATGTTGGTATGTCGTCTTGAGCATCTAGTTCGACAGCCCACACAGTGGAAATATTTTAGGTCTTGTAGTTACAAACAGGCCTGGCCTTTTGACGACATTTGTATAGAGATACGGTTAGTGACCACGATTTCATCATTAGCAACTTTTATTACTAAAGTTATTAAATCAGTCAAGAAGGCTAGGAGAGTATTTCTGTTAGAAAGAGCAGTAGACGGTTGTTAGCATCCCACTTACACAATGAACTGACACCATTTAGTTCCAGTACGATGGATGTAGAGGAATTATG
This sequence comes from Schistocerca serialis cubense, assembly GCF_023864345.2. Classification (NCBI taxonomy): domain Eukaryota; kingdom Metazoa; phylum Arthropoda; class Insecta; order Orthoptera; family Acrididae; genus Schistocerca; species Schistocerca serialis. The sequence goes on along the minus strand of NC_064642.1, from coordinate 453,710,306 downwards.
GGCAAAGTTTAAATGGATTGTAAATCCATACTGTGGAGAAGTATGTGCCAAATAAGTGAATTAAAGATGGAATTGATGCGCCATGGTTTAACAACAAAATTTTAAAAAATGCTGAGGAAGCAAGGCCTGTCGCACTCTGAGTTCAAAAAAGGACATGCAAATGATGACAGGCAAACGGTAATAGGAAATTCATGTCCGTAAAAAGATTGATGCACAGAGCTTAGAACTACTAGCACAGTCACACCTTAGCAATAAATTTTGCTGAGAACACAAGAAAAATCTGGTCCTACATAAAATTGCTAGGTGGGACTACAGGCTTCTGTCTAGTCACTCGTTGACCAGTCTGGTGTGCCAGAGAAGACAGAAAAAGTAAAGCCAAAGTCATAAATTTTGCATTTAAGAAATTGTTCACACAGGAGAATAATATAAACATACCGCTATTTGACCATCGTATGAAGTCCTGTATGGATGACACAGTAATAAGCATCTCTGGTGTGGAGAAACAATGAAAGAGTTGGAAGCAAATAAGTTGCCAGGTCCTGATGGAATTGCAGTTTGGTTTCACAAAGAGTACTCTACACCATTGGCTCCTCACTTATCATAAATCTCATGGCCACTGCAAAGCCCCAAGCAGCTGGAAAAAAGTGTAAGTGACTCTTATACACAAGAAGGGTAAAAGAATAGACCTGCAAAATTTAAGGCCAATATCTTTAACATTGATTTGCTGCAGAATCCTTGAACATACTCACAGTTTAAATATATTAAATTTCCTTGGCATGGCTTTAGAAGGCATTGCCCATGCAAAATTCAGTTTGCCCTTTTCTCACAAGAGATCCTGTGAACTGTGGATGAAGGGAAACAGGCAGATTCCATATTTATAGATTTACGTAAAGCATTTGACATGGTGCCGCACTGCTGACTGTTAATGAACGCACAAGCATACAGAATATATTACCAGGTATGTGAGTAACTCGAAGACTTAAGTAACAGAACTCAGTATGTTGTCCTCTATGGCATGTGTTCATCAAAGACATCATCAGGAGTGCTCCAGGCAAGGATGATAGAACTGCTGCTATTTTCTTTATATATAAATGACTTGGCAGACTGGGTAAGTACCAGTCTGCACCTGTTTGTTGTTGATGCTGTGGTGCATGGCAAGCTGTCATCACTGAGTGACAGTAAGAGGATACAAGATCACTTAGAGAAAATTCCATTTGCTTTGATAAATGGCAACTAGCACTAAATGTAGAAAAATGTAAATTAATTCAGTTGAGTAGAAAAACAAACCCATAATGTTTGAATACAGTATTAGTAGTATGCTGCTTGACAGAGTCAAGTCAATTAAATATCTAAGACATAACATTGCAAAGCAATATGAAAGTGAATGTGCATGTAAGGAATGTAGTAGAGGAGGCAAATGATTGACTTGGGTTTATTGGGAAAATTTTAGGAAAGTGTGGTTAATCTGTAAAGGAGATTGCTTATAGGGCACTAATGTGGCCCATTGTTGAATTCTGTTTGAGTATTTGGATCCACAACAGGCTGGATTAAAGGAAGACATCTAAGCAATTCAGAGGTGGGCTGCTAGATTTGTTACCAGTAGGTTTGAACAATACACAGGTATTATGGAGATGCTTCAGGAACTGAAATGGAAAACACTGGAGGGAAGGCGACATTCTTTTCAAGGAGCACTATTGAGAAAATATACAAAACCAACATTTGAGGCTGACTGCAGAGTGATTCTACTGCCACCAACATACATTTCACATAAGGACAATGAAGGTAAGATTAGATAGATTACGGCTCGTACAGACACACACAGTCATTTTTCTCTCACTCTGTATGTGATTGGAACAGAAAAGGAAATGAGTGACACTGATATCGGGTACCCTCTACCATGCTCCATACAGTCACTAGTGGAGGATGTATGTAGATGTAGATCTCTCTCTCCAGATCCATAGATTCTACAAACTAACTTGATTCGGAGGAGCCTTAATTGTACTTTTTCCATCTACCTATTCTCTCTGCCTTTGACAGTGGAATTCCCATTGTACTCTTAAAGTTGATGCCTTAAGTTTTAATTTCACAGAAGACTGTTTTGACTTTTCTATATGCTGAATCAGACCTTCTGATAACCATTGTTCAGAGTATCTGGTCATTTGTTGACACCTTGAGGCATCAGCTATACTGCGGTAGATGAGCATCATTCTTGCACAGTATTTCAGAGAGAGTCTTCATCTTCATCAGGTGCTAGTTGAGACAAGTCATTGAGTGGAACAGGTTCAGTCTTGGGTAGCAACTGAAGACAATGAGTCATATGTTGAAATATTGTGCAAGAATGACACAGGTATTCTGCAGAATAACCAACACCTCAAATTGTCAGTTCTTTTTTGATTTCTTCACCTTTTTCTGCAGCCATTTTGTTTTGTCATCTCTACAGTTATTTATTTCTGAACATTTCTTTCATCAATCACTTGATGTATTTCTTCTGTTACCCAAATTTCTTCACAGTTGCGCTCCTTATACCTAAATTTATCTGTCCAACTTATGTGATTGCCCTTTTTAGAGATGTCCATTCTCTTCAGCTGAACTGTCTATTATGCTATCCGTTATTGCAAAATATATATACTCTTAAAGAACTTTGAACACCCGCCACCACTCCTCAGTACTTCAGTGTCCCACTTCTTTACACATTGATTCTTCTAGACGATTCTCTCAAACCTGTCTACTTGTCACATTACTAAATTGTGATGTGGATTTGCATCTGCTTCTGCATACGCCTTACAATAAAAATCTGATTTCAGAATGTCATGATTAAATTCTTGGTTACTATTTACCTGTGATGGTGATGATTGCACAAATGATTGTGAATTAAACTACTTGAAGGAAGAGGATAACCATCCTCTTTTTGGACTTTATTTATTTATGCCAAAATGCATTTTGAATTTGCACCAATCTTCAGTTGGCTTAATGTAGTTTTTATTTATTTGTTTTTTATATGTAATATGATACATATTCCATACATTCATTATTGCGTGATAGCACTTAGATGTGAAACAAGTCAAAACATTTAACACATTATGATATTCAGGTCATTAACAGTCACACAGAGAGGTGGAAAATACGAATTCCAGATGTTACCTAAACACAGAGTTGTATATATAAAATACAAAGACCATTCAGGTGACACAAGAAATGTGAATTGTAAGGCTTAATTAATTTTTCAATCAGGAAATCCTTTAGCTTACTTTTAAATAATCAGCTTTTTCACTTAGGCCATTAATCACTTGGAAGTGAGTTGACAGTTTTTGTGCTAGTGTATTTTACACCTTTTTGCACCAGAGGCAAATCTTCTGGTCACATGTATGTCACGTTTCGTCCTGTTACAGTTGTGACTCCTTTGTTTCATACAGAGTAACACTGTGAAGCATGACTGAATGGAAGCACTCTAAAAACTTCTTTTGATAAATGGTGAATTGACCCAAAAGATTATTCCATAACACTTCAGGAAATTAAATCAGGCAGATTTCAAGACACTGATGTCTCCCATTTTGATATTATTCTGGTAGGAAATGTAAGTGAGCTAAGCCTTTTCAAGGTTTGAAGGATGCAATGTTCCCTGTTACACCTATTGTGTAACTGGATGCCTATGAGTTTTGAACGATGTACCCTCTTATTTGCTGGCTTTTATGTGCAATAACAATCTCCTGCTGGCTTTCTTTATGAGCGTGGAAGTGAATATAATACATTTTTTTGAGTTTTTTTGCTAGAGAATGTACTGTGAACCAGTTCAGAACATCTGCAAGTAACTGGTTACCAATAAATTCTGAAGCCATATTTTATTGTCTGTCACAATGCTTGACATCTGGCAACATTTTGAAGTTGCTTGCTTTGTTGGAGGTCAGAAGTAGGCCATTGGTGTAGGTAAGAAACAGCAGGAGATCAAGGAGAGAATCTCGTGGAACTCCGTAATCCACATCTCCCCAGTCAGACTGTACTTCTCCTACCTGCACGTTGTTTCCTTCTAATGCTATTTTCTGTTGTCTGTCCTGTAGACAGGATTTCAGCAAGTTTCCTAATTATCCTTGGATCCATTAGTGGCAGTCTTTCTCTATACATATTCTATGACTGGCACAGTCAAAAGCATTAGACAGGTCACAAAATATGCCAACAGGCTGTCTCTTCTTGTCAAAACATTCCAAAACATTATTTGTTAATGAAAATATGGCTTTAGTTGTAGTGGACCATATTCTGAATCCACTTTCATTTTTGCTAGTTATTTCAAATTTTTCAAGGTGATGGGCAATCTTGCCAAAATTTAATTTTTCAGCGACTTTGTAAAATGCAGTCAGAAAAGGGATAAAATTATAATTTGTAGAATCTGTGGCAACATGTCGGTCAAAAAGCACTCTTGTGGAATCGTGCACCAGCTTCTGTGCTGGTTGTAATTCCACACAAAATCCAATATTGTGAATTTTGTAATGCAGAAGTTATTCTCTCTCTCTCTCTCTCTCTCTCTCTACCAGTGAATGTCTGAAGGTGTTCATCCTGCAGCAGCCAAGAAAAGAATAACAACATGTTTGCCTCATGTGGACACATTTTCGTAATAACATCACTATAATTTTCATTTCCATATTTACTGGATGCATATCAGAAAGACATGAATGCTACACTAATCCCTTGCCTACATGCTGGTGCTTACATACTCACCTCAGAGTCAAACTGTCTTCTATATACATTCAAGTAAGGTCCTCAAATGCAAACTTATTGTTGCCCCCTTATAGTAATTATTATTAAATTGTATTCACTATAATGTAGTGTTAATGTTAGGGCCATATGTTGTCTACCTTGAGGGTCTATGAGCTCTCACGGTCCTGTTTTGCTTGTATGTCCCACCTACTTTCTAAGTTTGCCCTAAGCAAAGCTAGCCATATCATAGTTGTTGTAAACACCAAATAATTTTACGGGCATGATTATAATTTCCTTACCTTCCTGGGACCTTCAAATTGGCTTATGCACCCAGCTATAGGGGGATTGATAGTTCAGCACAATCTTCGAACTGTTGTGCAATGTGGCATTTTTCAAGGTAACAAATGATTTCTGTAGGTAAAAGAAGTGACAGGTTCAGAGCAATCTATTGCCTCTGTGGTGGAAAACTGCTCCTGAAGGTGAAGAATCAGCAGTGATCAATGGCATGAGGATGCAGATGGTGATAGAAGCCACAGCATTAAAGATGCATAATGTGTATTCACAAGACAAATGGCCTGTAATTGAAAAGTGTGGTGGTGATGTCTCCAGTGGCAAAAGGTTCTGGACTAGATCCCCCATTCTGATCTCCAGAAGGGGGCTGCCAAGGGGGAGGCAAACAGCAGAAAAAGATTGAGTAACCAACAAAAGGATAATGTTCTAAGTGTCGGGGCACTGAATGTCAGAAGTTTGAATGTGGTAGGGAAGCTAGAAAATACAAAAAGGAAAATTATAAGGCTCAATCTAAATAAAGTGGGAGCACGTGAAGTGAAATGGAAAGAAGGCAAGCATTCCGGTCAGATGAATATAGGGTAATATCAACAGCAGCAGAAAATAATGGAAGTAAGATTCGTTGTGAATAGGCAGGTAGAGCAGTGTGTGTGTGTTACTGTAACCAGTTCAGTCATAGGGTTGTTCTTATCAGAATCAACAGCAAACCATCACCTACAACAATGGTTCAGGCATACATGATGATGATGTCACATGCAGCAGATGAAGAGATGAGAAAGTATGTGAGGATATCGAGTGGATAAATCAGTGCATAAAGTGAGATTGAAAATCTAGTAGTCACGGGCGATTGGAGTGCGGTTATAGAGGGAAGTGTAGAAGAAAGGGTTAAGGGAGAATGTAGGCTTGGTAGCAGGGATGAGGCAGGAGAAAGACTAAGTTCTGAAATAAATTTCAGACAATAATGGTGAATAATCTGATAAAGAATAATATGAGGTAGAGGTCTACTTGGAAAAGGCCAGGATGCACAGGAAGATTTTATTTAATGCAAAATCAGATATTGGATTGTAGGACACACCCAGGAGCAGATATGGATTTGGATCACAATTTAGTAATGAAGATTAAGAGACGAGTGAGGAAAAATCAATGCACAAAGAAATGGGATATGGAAATATTGAGGAATAAAGAGATAAACTTGAAGTTGTCTGAGGCTATAGGTACAGCAGTAATTAATAATTCAGTAGGTACTGCAGTTGAAGAGGAAAGGACATCTCTAAAAGGGCTTCTCACAGAAGTTGAAAACAAAAGCGTAAGTACAAGGAAGGTAACAGTGAAGGAACCATGGGTAACTGAAAAAAATGCTTCAACTGATTGACTAAACAAGTAAGTACAAAAAGGGTCAAGCGAATTCAAGAATAAAGAAATAAGTCACTTAGTAACGAAATAAGTGGGAAGTGCAGGGAAGCTAAGATGAAATGGCTGCATGAAAAATGTGATGAAATTGAGAAATAACAGATTGTTGGAACGACTGATTCAGTGTATAAGAAATTAAAGACATCCTCTGGGGCAATTAAAAGCAAGGGTGGTATTATTAAGTGTGTAATGGGAATTCCATTGTTAAATGTTGAGGAGAGAGTGAATAGGTGGAAAGAGTACGTTGCAGGCCTCTATGAGAGGGAGGACTTGCATGATGATATGATATAAGAAGAAGCGGGAGTAAATAGGGAAAAAAAAGGGATCCAGTGTTAGAATCAAAATGTTAGAGCTGGCACAACGTTATGACAAGTGTCTCAATATTGATGGAAATTATGCAGAAAAGTAGATTAAGGTACAGGCTTTCTTGTGAAAATAAAATTATTGAGATATCTTACCACGTCTTTTTTAAATTTCAAAACGGTACTTACTTAGAAAACACGCCTCATAAGTGTGGTGATTGGTCAGACACGGGTACAAAGAAAACACATCATGATCAAAGGCACACCAGATGTGTTAAACAGGAATGAAATCAGATACCATATCTGTGGAGTATTTTTCAAACCATTTAGAAATTGGTGAATTATCTTGTTGAAGGTGCAGGTCACCACAGTGTAATGTAAGCAAAACAAATATATTGGGCACTATGACAAGCATAGGTGAGAGATAATTTCATTCCTAATGAAAATACCTTCTGACTGAACAGTAGTCTATTGGCACATGGAAGACACAATCTCATATTGGTTTTCATTTATTCATACCATGATACTGACATGCACCACAATTCATCAGTCCAGGCATCCTTTTTCTATGCTTTGAGTATCCAGTAGTGGGGTTACTGCATGAATGTTAATCTCTGCACTGCACATTGTCAAGTGAGAAAAATTAGTGGTGACGTCTTTATCCCATAGGAAAAAAAAAAAAATTCCAATTGGCATAGCTGCTCACCAGTTATCATCAGGCATTGAACTGGTGAATAGATGTAATCTGACATATCATTGCTATAACAATCTACAACAGGTATGGAGACCCTCCCCTCCCCACCCCACCCCTCCTGCACACCATTGGTATACTTGCATGTGAAAACTGCAGTGCCTATGTGAACTCTGAGATAGATTTCCCACAAGTAAGGTACCCTCCATCTGGCCTCAGTCAAATGAACTGATACCCTAGGTGTTGCCCCTTACCACAATAGCCTGTACCAGGTTTGACAACATTCTAGTCACATGATATGATGAACTGTTCCATTCACTGTGCCAACAGGCACACTCTCTAATCCACTTGTTCATCAGCTTGAAATGACAATTGCAATGTGTCAATTAAAATAAATGACAGTGAAATGTTAAGCTCCAAATAGAGGGAGAAATTTACTTTAGTATAGGGCATGACTTTCCAAAAACTGCTTATCTGTATAACATCATCATTATGGGAAACTAACCTAATTCCCATGGTTTTACCCACGTGTATGTTCAACACATATGTTGTACTCATCTCCTCCTCCCCCTCTCTTGGTCCATTTATTTCTCCACCGTCATCTCCTCCTCCCCCTCTCTTGGTCCATTTATTTCTCCACCGTCATCTCCTCCTCCCCCTCATCTGTTCCCCCCCCTCACAATGACCAACAACTTTCCCCATCTCTCTGTCCATCACTCCCTTCTACTCACTCTGCCCCTATCCTCCTGCACCCTCTTGCCATCTCTGTCCATCTCCTCCTGCGCCCTCTTCCCATCTCTGCCCATCTCCTCCTGCGCCCTCTCCCCATCTCTGCCCATCTCCTCCTGCGCCCTCTCCCCATCTCTGCCCATCTCCTCCTGCGCCCTCTCCCCCTCTCTGCCCATCTCCTCCTGCGCCCTCTCCCCCTCTCTGCCCATCTCCTCCTGCGCCCTCTCCCCCTCTCTGCCCATCTCCTCCTGCGCCCTCTCCCCCTCTCTGCCCATCTCCTCCTGCGCCCTCTCCCCCTCTCTGCCCATCTCCTCCTGCGCCCTCTCCCCCTCTCTGCCCATCTCCTCCTGCGCCCTCTCCCCCTCTCTGCCCATCTCCTCCTGCGCCCTCTCCCCCTCTCTGCCCATCTCCTCCTGCGCCCTCTCCCCCTCTCTGCCCATCTCCTCCTGCGCCCTCTCCCCCTCTCTGCCCATCTCCTCCTGCGCCCTCTCCCCCTCTCTGCCCATCTCCTCCTGCGCCCTCTCCCCCTCTCTGCCCATCTCCTCCTGCGCCCTCTCCCCCTCTCTGCCCATCTCCTCCTGCGCCCTCTCCCCCTCTCTGCCCATCTCCTCCTGCGCCCTCTCCCCCTCTCTGCCCATCTCCTCCTGCGCCCTCTCCCCCTCTCTGCCCATCTCCTCCTGCGCCCTCTCCCCCTCTCTGCCCATCTCCTCCTGCGCCCTCTCCCCCTCTCTGCCCATCTCCTCCTGCGCCCTCTCCCCCTCTCTGCCCATCTCCTCCTGCGCCCTCTCCCCCTCTCTGCCCATCTCCTCCTGCGCCCTCTCCCCCTCTCTGCCCATCTCCTCCTGCGCCGTCTCCCCCTCTCTGCCCATCTCCTCCTGCGCCGTCTCCCCCTCTCTGCCCATCTCCTCCTGCACGCTCTCCCCCTCTCTGCCCATCTCCTCCTGCACGCTCTCCCCCTCTCTGCCCATCTCCTCCTGCACGCTCTCCCCCTCTCTGCCCATCTCCTCCTGCACGCTCTCCCCCTCTCTGCCCATCTCCTCCTGCATGGTCTCCTGTTCATTCCCTCCCCCTCTCTCTTCCCCCTCCACCCTCTCCCCCCCTCCGCCCTCTCCCCCCCTCCGCCCTCTCCCCCCTCCGCCCTCTCCCCCCTCCGCCCTCTCCCCCCCTCCGCCCTCTCCCCCCCTCCGCCCTCTCCCCCCTCCGCCCTCTCCCCCCCTCCGCCCTCTCCCCCCCTCCGCCCTCTCCCCCCCCTCCGCCCTCTCCCCCCCCTCCGCCCTCTCCCCCCCCCTCCGCCCTCTCCCCCCCCCCTCCGCCCTCTCCCCCCCCCCTCCGCCCTCTCCCCCCCCCCCTCCGCCCTCTCCCCGCCCCCCCTCCGCCCTCTCCCCGCCCCCCCTCCGCCCTCTCCCCGCCCTCTCCCCGCCCTCTCCCCCCCTCCACCCTCTCCCCCCCTCCCCCCTCCACCCTCTCCCCCCCTCCACCCTCTCCCCCCCTCCACCCTCTCCCCCCCTCCACCCTCTCCCCCCCTCCACCCTCTCCCCCCCTCCACCCTCTCCCCCCCTCCACCCTCTCCACCCCCTCCACCCTCTCCACCCCTCCACCCTCTCCACCCTCTCCACCCTCTCCACCCTCTCCACCCTCTCCACCCCTCCACCCTCTCCACCCCCCTCCACCCTCTCCACCCCCCTCCACCCTCTCCACCCCCCTCCACCCTCTCCACCCCCCTCCACCCTCTCCACCCCCCTCCACCCTCTCCACCCCCCTCCACCCTCTCCACCCCCCTCCACCCTCTCCACCCCCCTCCACCCTCTCCACCCCCCTCCACCCTCTCCACCCCCCTCCACCCTCTACCCCCCCCTCCACCCTCTACCCCCCCCTCCACCCTCTACCCCCCCCTCCACCCTCTACCCCCCCCCCCCTCCACCCTCTACCCCCCCCCTCCACCCTCTACCCCCCCCTCCACCCTCTACCCCCCCCCCCCCCCTCTCCCACCCCCACCACCCCCTCACGCCCCCTCCACCCCCACTTAGAAACTGTCTTGTATAGATTGAGAAAAACTTCACTACATATACATGTATAAACCACTGTAAAGTGCATGGCAGAAAGTACATCCCATTGTACCACTTATTAGGATTTCTTACTATTCCATTCACATATGTAGAGTGGGAAACGTTTTAGTAGACTTTCTTGGGATAGTTTACATCTATCTTAAAGGGTCTAAGAGCTCAGTTTCTTCAGCATCTCTGTGACACTCTTCTGTTGGTCAAACAAGTCTGTTAACATGCATTTTATACACTGAAAAGCCAAATAAACTGGTACACCTACATAATATCATGTATGACCCCCAGGAATGTGCAGAAGTGCCGCAAGATGATGTGACATGGACTCGAATAATGTCTGAAGTAGTGCTGCAGGAAACTGACACCATGAATCCTACAGGTCTGTCCATAAATCTGTAAGAGTACAACAGGGGTGGAGATCTCTTCTGAACAGCACATTGAAAGGCATCCAAAATACACTCAATAATGTTCCTGTCTGGTGAGTTTGGTGGCCAGAGGAAATGTTTCAACTCAGAAGTGTGTTCCTGAAGCCACTCTGTAGCAATGCTGCGCATGTGGAGTGTTACACTCTCCTGCTGGAATTGCCCAAGTCCGTCGGAATGCACAATGGACATGAGTGGATGCAGGTGATCAGACAGAATGCTTACGTACGTGCACCTGTCAGTCGTATCTAGATGTATCAGGGGTCCCACATCACTCCAACTGCACATGCCCCACACCATTACAGAGCCCCTGCCAGCTTGAACAGTCCCCTGCTGACATGTGGGTCCATGGATTCACGAGGTTATCTCTATAGCCGTACACGTCCTGCCATTCGATACAATTTGAAACGAGACTCGCCTTACCAGGCAACATGTTTCTAGTCCTCAACAGCCAAATGTCTGGTGTTGACGAGCCCAGGTGAGGTGCAAAGCTTTGTGTTGTGCAGTCAAAGGGTACACGAGTGAGCTTTTGGCTCTGAAATCCCATATCGATGATGTTTCATTGACTGTTTTGTATGCTGACACTTGCTGATGGCCCAGCATTGAAATTTGCAGCAATTTGTGGATGGGTTGCACTTCCATCAATTTGAACGATTTCTTCCATTGTCATTGACCATGTTCTTGCAGGATCTTTCTCTGGCTGCAGCAATGTTGGAGATTTGATGTTTCACTGGAATCCTGATAATCACAGTACACTAGTGAAATGGTCGTATGGGAAAATCCCTACTTCATTGCCGCCTCAGAGATGCTGTGTCCCATTGCTCATGTGCCAACTATAGCACCATGTTCACACTCTGTTAAATCCAAATAACCTGCCATTGTATCAACAGTAACTGATCTAACAACTGCGCCAGACACTTGTTGTCTTAATAGGCATTGCCAACTGCAGTGCTGTATTCTGCCTGTCTACATATCTCTAAATTTGAATAAGCATGCCTATACCTGTTTCTTTGGTGCTTCAGTGTATATTCAATAACCAATGTTATTACTATTTGGTACAGAATCCACATACTTGAGCAGTATTCTAGAATGGATTGCATGATTGATTTGTAAGCAATCTCCCTTGTAAACCGATTGCACTTCCCCAATATTCTATCAATAAACCGAAATGTACCACCTGCTTTACCCATTACTGGGCCTATGTGATGATTCCATTTCATAATGTTACAGTGTATTACATACAAAGGTTTGTATGAGCTGGCCAATTCCAGCAGTGACTCATTGAAGTTATAGTCCTAGGGTACTACACTTTTTTGTTTCGTGAAGTGTACAATTTTACATTTCTGAACACTTAACACAAGTTGTCAATCCTTGCACTGCTCTGAAATATTCTCAAGGTTTGACTGAACAGTTCTGAATCTTCTTTTAGTCAGTACTTCATTGCAGATAACTGCATCATCTGCAAAAAGTCTGAGGTTACTATTAATATTGTTTGCAAGCTCGTTGACACACATCATGAGCAGCAAGGGTCCCAACACACTTCCCTGGGGCACATCTGAAGTTAATCTACATCTGATGACTGTCTATGCAAGGTAACATGCTACATCCTCCCCACCAAAAAGTCATCAAATTTCCCTTGAAATCCCATATGATTGTACTTTAGACAATAAACATAGGTGTCAAACTCTTTCCAGAATTCAAGAAATACTGCAGCTACTTGACTGCCTTGTCTCACATGATTGATATTTCTGGAATCGATGCTGGTTGACATGGAGAAGATCATTCTGTTTGAGATAGTTCATTATGTTTGAGCTTAGAATATGTTCGAAGATTCTACAAGAAAACGATGTCAAAGATATGGGATGGTAGTTTGTAAATCACTTCTGTTAACCTTCTCGTAGACCCTGGACTTTCTTCGAACTGCTGGGCATGAGTTTTTGTTAAACGGATCTATGATACACTATAGTTCAAAGAAGGGATACATCTGCTGCAAATTCAGTATAGAATCTGAAAACAATTCCTTTGTGCACTGGAACTTTGTTCAGTTTCAAAAAAATGCAGCTGTACCTTGACATTACAGAAACCAACATTTATTTCACTCATCTTTTCAGTGGTAGAGGGGTTAAACTGGGGCAATTTTCTTGAGTTTTCCTTTTTAAAGGAACATTTGAAAACAGAGTAAAGCATTTCAGCTTTTGGTTGGAATCGCAGACACTGATTTACTATGAAATAACTTATCCAAAACACTCTTACCACTAACTTATGAAAATATAGTTCCCAAAATATTGACATTAATTGCAATAGGTGAAAGTATCATCTGTTCAATTTATTTTTAAATTGACCATAATGCGGGGAAAAACACACAAATATTGATACAATAGAAATGAGTTCTTCTGAACAGGTATTTGACAGATAGACTACATAAGCCAAATATAGTTTCATTCAGTGACCCCAGCATTCAACATACTAAGCCTAGAGTATCTGATAGGCAATCTGGATCATAAATTTGACAATATTAGAGAAGGAAAGTTGCTACTCACCATATAATGGAGATGGTGAGTCGCGATAGGCACAACAAAAAGATTCACACAATTACAGCTTTCGGCCATTACGGCCTTTGTCAGCAAAACACACACACACACACACACACACACACACACACACACACACACACACGTCTGCAGTCTCAGACACTGAAACAACACTGCAAGCAGCAGCACCAGTGCATGATGAGAGTGGCGACTGGGTGGTGGTAAGGAGGAGGCTGGGGTGGGGTGGGGAGCAGTGCCTATCACGACTCAGCATATGGTGAATAGCAACTTTCCTTCTCTAATACTGTTGCATTCCATCCTGGATTTTCCATTGTTGGATCATAAATTTAATTGTTACAGACATAATTTTTTGTATCAATTTTATGTTGCTAATATTTGCCTCTTTTTCAGCTAATGATTGTCTGTCTGACAGGCGGTCAGTATTGGAAGAACAGAAAGCTGGCAGTGATAAACTGTATGTGCCAGAGTGCACTCCTGATGGGCGCTTTCAGAAAATACAATGCTACAATTCAACAGGTTTGCTTATATTCATATTTTTCTCGATGCTTTAAAATGTGGAGATAAGAATTAATTTTGTATAATATTTATTTTCTAATTAAATAAGTCTGCTGATAAGTCTGTAAATAATAAAGGCATTATTCTTCAGCTTACATAGGGTATTCCTGTTATTATAAAGTCACTTCAGTACTTTTTTAAACTTCCCGTTAGCCACCAAACAATTATTGTGGGTAAAACTTAATTGTGGCCATCACAGACAACAGACAAAATTAGAAAGGAACAGTTCGTCAGCAAAGACACAAGTTGGAAAACGATGAGGAAATGTACTGCATGATGAGGGCCATTAAAACCTAACAAAGCAACTGGAACATGACATCACAGGAATACAGAACCATTTTCAGGAATAATCATAAATAAAAATAATACAATATTGTATCCTACCCAATATGTATATACATTTGTAGGTGGTGAAAATAAGTTCTGATTGATAGGTAGTGTTGTATTGTCATGTTCAATTAACTATTTCACACAGAATGTGACATCTTTCATGTTGTTAATTATGATACCATATGCAGGTTATTGTTGGTGTGTTCATGAAGACAGCGGCAAGCCAATACCAGGAACACCTGTGAAAGATCAGATACCAAAATGCGATGCAGTTCCTGCTCCAAGAAGGCCAATGAATGGTAATGATGTTAGAGTAAGGCATAAATAGAATAAGTTCAATGTGTTTCACAAGTAATTTTAAAATTGGTGTACTTCGATTTAGGTTGTTCTGAGCCCCGTAAGCAGTTGTTCCTTAAAGAGCTTATGGACATGATGTCAAAGAAAATGATATCTGCAAGGAACAGGACCAGTCAGGAAAGGTAATAAACAACACATCTTATTATATTACCTGACTATGTTCAGCAGTGTGTGTGTGTGTGTGTGTGTGTGTGTGTGTGTGTGTGTGTGTGTGTGTGTTTCCTAATGCATCCCCCAGTTTTTTACTCTTTTTGTAAGGGTTAGAAAATTAAATAACAAAGGAAATAATTTGTTGTCCTGTCAGTATATTTTAAAAGAAAAATGACCTGTGTAAAGCCTAAGGCGGCCACACTCTAATGATTTATAAAGATTATTTTTGGATCAATTATGAATGTAAGTAGTTATCTGTAGAATCTAGCATTTACAGAAGTTAAAGAGCATTTAAATAACAAAGTAAAGTTAAAGTGTAAGTACCCTTGACTGAAAACTTTAAGTACCATCTCAATTATGTATGTCCTCATAATCAAAGAATAATGAATTGTCTAAAGTTTCCCACTACACAACTGACACAAAGTATTGGAACAAGATAACTGGCGTTCTACGAATTGGGGCATGGAATGTCAGATCTCTTAATCCGGCAGGTAGGTTAGAAAATATAAAAAGAGAAATGGATAGGTTAACGTTAGATATAGTGGGAATTAGTGAAGTTCGGTGGCAGGAGGAACAAGACATCTGGTCAGGTGGATACAGGGTTATAAATACAAAATCGAATAGGGGTAATGCAGGAGTAGGTTTAATAATGAATAAAAAATAGGAGTGTGGGTAAGCTACTAAAAACAGCATAGTGAACGCATTATTGCGGCCAAGATAGATACGAAGCCCATGCCTACCACGGTAGTACAAGTTTGTATGCCAACTAGCTCCGCAGATGAAGAGATTGATGAAATGTATGATGAGATAAAAGAAATTATTCAGATAGTGAAGGGAGATGAGAAGTTAATAGTCATGTGGGATTGGAATTCGACAGTAGGAAAAGGAAGAGAAGGAAATGTAGTAGGTGAATATGGAAGGGGGGGTAAGAAATGAAAGAGGAAGCTGCCTGATAGAATTTTGCACAGAGCACAACTTAATCATAACTAACACTTGGTTCAAGAATCGTGAAAGAAGGTTGTATACATGGAAGAGGCCTGGAGATACTGGAAGTTTTCAGATAGATTATATAATGTTAAGACAGAGATTTAGGAACCAGGTTTTAAATTGTAAGACATTTCCGGGGGCAGATGTGGACTCTGACCACAATCTACTGGTTATGAACTGTAGATTACAACTGAAGAAACTGCAAAAAGGTGGGAATTGAAGGAGATGTGACGGGCAAAATACCCTCAGACTTCAAAAAGAATATAATAATTCCAGTCCCAAAGAAAGCAGGTGTTGACAGATGTAAAAATTACCGAACTATCAGTTTAATAAGCCACAGCTGCAAAATACTAATATGAATTCTTTACAGATGAATGGAAAATCTGGTAGAGGCTGACCTCGGGGAAGATCAGTTTGGATTCTGTAGAAATGTTAGAACACATGAGGCAATACTGACCTTATGACTTATCTTAGAAAATAGATCAAGGAAAAGCAAACCTACATTTCTAGCATTTGTAGACTTACAGAAAGCTTTTGATAATGTTGACTGGAATACTCTCTTTCAGATTCTAAAGGTGGCAGGGGTAAAATACAGGGAGCAAAAGGCTATTTACAATTAAAGGGAAGCAGTGGTTTGGAAGGGAGTGAGACAGGCTTGTAGCCTATCCCCAATGTTATTCAATCTGTATATTGAACAAGCATTAAAGGAAACAAAAGAAAAATTCAGAATAGGAATTAAAATCCATGGAGAAGAAATAAAAACTTTGAGGTTTGCTGATGACATCATAATTCTGTCAGAAACAGCAAAGGACTTGGAAGAGCAGTTGAACGGAATGGACAGTGTCTTGAAAGAAGGATATAAGATGAACATCAACAACAGCAAAATGAGGATAATGGGATGTAGTCAAATTACGGGCGATGCTGCAGGAATTAGATGAGGAAATGAGACACTTAAAGTAGTAAAGGAGTTTTGCTATTTGGGGAGCAAAATAACTGTTGGTTGAAGTACAGAGGATGTAAAATGTAGACTGGTAATGGCAAAGAAGGCATTTCTGAAGAAGAGAAATTTGTTAACATCGAGTATAGATTTAAGTGTCAGGAAGTCGTTTCTGAAAGTATTTGTATGGAGTGTAGCCATGTGTGGAAGTGAAATGCAGACGATAAATAGCTTGGACAAGAAGAGAATAGAAGTTTTCAAAATGTGGTGCTACAGAAGAGTGCTGAAGGTTAGACGGGTAGGTCACATAACTAATGAAGAGGTATTGAATAAAATTGGGGAGAAGAGAGATTTGTGGCACAACTTGACTAGAAGAAGGGATTGGTTGGAAGGACACGTTCTGAGGCATCAAGGGATCACAAATTTAGTATTGGATGCCAGTGTGGAAGGTAAAAATTGCAGAGGGAGACCAAGGGATGAATACACTAAGCAGATTCAGGAGGATGTAGGTTGCAGTCGGTACTGGGAGATGAAGAAGCTTGCATAGGATAGAGTAGCATATAGAGCTGCATCAAAGCAGTCTCTGGACTGAAGACCACAACAACATCCTCTCAGGTTCAGTAGGTGGAGAGATCTCTCTCATACCCTGTATACCAATGGTCACAACAAATTTAGCCATTCATTTTAAGTGACTTCAGTTCCCAATGAAGGTTTCATTTGTAGTAACAATAAATAAGACTCAAGGTCAGAGGAGGGGGAGGGAGTTTAGGGTAGATATATATCCAATTCCCGTACACGCTCCCAATTCCCGTACACGCTCCCAATTCCCGTACACGCTCCCAATTCCCGTACATATTTAGTAATGGCAAAGTATTGCCAGGTTCACTAGTACTTCATATTACAATAATACCATAGTTTAAAAATGTGTCTTACTACAACTTTTAGATACAGAAGGTAGATTGTACTTTTATATGTAAACTATACGTGGAGGGTGTATATGAAAGCCTGTTAGTTACCTAAATGTGTGGAGTAGATGCATGGTTTATATCAAGGCTTATTTACTTACCAAATGTCTGGAGTCTTATATATATATATATATATATATATATATATATATATATATATATATATATATATATATATAATGGAAGGAAACATTCCACGTGGAAAAAATTGTATATAAAAACAAAGATGAGGTGACTTACCGAACAAAAGCGCTGGCAGGTCGATAGACACACAAACATACACACAAGATTCAAGCTTTCGCAACAAACTGTTGCCTCATCAGGAAAGAGGGAAGGAGAGGGGAAGACGAAAGGAAGTGGGTTTTAAGGGAGAGGGTAAGGAGTCATTCCAATCCCGGGAGCGGAAAGACTTACCTTAGGGGGAAAAAAGGACAGGTATACACTCGCACACACGCACATATCCATCCACACATACAGACACAAGCAGACATGGTGAACCGGAAAGAAACTGGAGATCTGGAATGAAAAAAGGCGAAAAGGCGTTGGTTACAGCTGGGCTATGTTGGACTTGGGTTGGTAGACAACGATGTGCATACAGGTTAGGTGGTTGTGTTGCCGCCAAAACACGTTAAAGGACGGAGAAATTCGGGAAAATTTCGAAAAAACTGCGTGTAGTATATTAAAAGGAGTGGTATTGTGGTGGCAGATAATCAAAATGAGGCTAACAATTGTTTGACGAAGAAATAATGGCGTTAAAACCCGTGGGAAGCGGCTAAAAATGATCAGTGATGTGGGAAAAACGGAAATGGAAATAAAGCGAAAGTTATTAGAACTGGCCGAAATGGTTGTTTAAAAGGTGAAAGGAGCTGTTTGTGAACTAGAAACGGTGGATATTATAGCGGCGGTAGTGCTGAAAGCGGCAAAAAAAATATTTTTTTGGTTATGGTTTGGAAGTGGGTTACGTATTATTGAGTATATATATAGGCGGGATAAAATAGTATAGCAGATTACGGTAAAAAGGAGAAGGTGAATACAAAGTGAAACTACTGGCAAAAACAGAAAGAGGAAAATAAGACGACAGAAAAGATTTCGAAATGCAACAGTGACAATAACAAACGTAATTGTTGGATTCAAATTAGTGATATCAATATAATGGAAGGAAACATTCCACGTGGGAAAAATTGTATATAAAAACAAAGATGAGGTGACTTACCTAACAAAAGCGCTGGCAGGTCGATAGACACACAAACAAACACAAACATACACACAAGATTCAAGCTTTCGCAACAAACTGTTGCCTCATCAGGAAAGAGGGAAGGAGAGGGGAAGACGAAAGTAAGTGGGTTTTAAGGGAGAGGGTAAGGAGTCATTCCAATCCCGGGAGCGGAAAGACTTACCTTAGGGGGAAAAAAGGACAGGTATACACTCGCACACACGCACATATCCATCCAAACATACAGACACAAGCAGACATCAAATGTCTGCTTGTGTCTGTATGTTTGGATGGATATGTGCGTGTGTGCGAGTGTATACCTGTCCTTTTTTCCCCCTAAGGTAAGTCTTTCCGCTCCCGGGATTGGAATGACTCCTTACCCTCTCCCTTAAAACCCACTTACTTTCGTCTTCCCCTCTCCTTCGCTCTTTCCTGATGAGGCAACAGTTTGTTGTGAAAGCTTGAATCTTGTGTGTATGTTTGTGTTTGTTTGTGTGTCTATCGACCTGCCAGCGCTTTTGTTCGGTAAGTCACCTCATCTTTGTTTTTTTTATATATATATATATATATATATATATATATATATATATATATATATATATATATATATATATATATATCAAACTGATAAGACTCCAGACATACTATATATATATATATATATATATATATATATATATATATATATATATATATATATATATATATATATAATTTTTTTTTTTTTTTTTTTTTTGAAGATACATGAAATATTCGTGAGTATGTGTTCAGAAGGATTTGAGCTGAAACATAATAGTATAAAAGAGAAGATCAGGATTTTAATGTCCCATCAGTGTCAAGTCATAATGTGCAGAGCACATGCTCAGATAGAGGAAGGACAAGAAAAAAAAATCTGGTTTTTCCATTTCAAAACAATCATCTTGACATATGCTTTGATTTTGGGAAATCATGGAAGAGCTAAATCTGGGTGGTCAGGCAAGAATTTAAACACCATCCTCGATAATGCAACTTTGGAGTCTTACCATAAAGAATTTGGTATAACTATTCTTTAATATCTTTCATCACTTAAGGATCTTAGAATTGTGCACTCGATCACAAGTTTATTAATTCAGATGGACAGTTTTGTGAGAATGTTACTTGAAATACAGTGGAAAACATGTTATGCATCATGGAGGATTTCCTTGGAATTCCAAGAGTGCACATTCAAATTTCAGTATTATGCCAAACTTGCTCAGTGAAATAGCCATCAAATCAAGGGTAAAAATGAGACCAAGTGTCAGTATGCAACAATAATATCAAAGGGTGTAATATTAGATGATGTGTAAATTCAAGAGACAATGAACAGTCTCCAAGAAATGAGTACACAAATCCACAAATGTGACCACAAGATGGGATGGCTGCCATCTTATCTACAGGGCTGTACTGACTCTCACAGCTTGATTAAGAATGTTACCTCAACTTGGAATACTGTGATTGGTATTGACCTGTCTGTGCCAACAGTTTGGCAACCTCTGGTGTTGACTTGTTTGATGATGACATGAACTACAAAGCATTGGCTTCTGTTGTCCAGAAGCTATGAAGGCCTCTGACTGCAGTAGGTACTTGAGTACCATCACTAGCACACTGAGTGATGAAATGTAATGTTTTCAGATGAACCCTGTTTTAACCTGCATTACAGCAATCGCTACACACAATTTACATTCAATAATGGTGATCACAATCCGCCAACATGTAATCTGAACAGCAAGTAACAAATGAGGGAGATTTTAAAGGCCTAGGAACTTGCACTCCTTCAGGAAACATCATATTCCACATTTCAGCAGAATCATACCCTCCCACATTTTGCAAGGGATATGTCAACCATCTTGAGAGAATGTGTGCCACTACCCGCAGGTCTGCACATTCAGTATGATGTGTGCCATACAAAACATGTATGGCGTACGGTTGGTCAGAAAGATATAGCTTGTCATCCAGCAACCACTATTGATGTTTTGTCGGCTTGTAAACAAACCATATAAAAAGAGTGCTCTAAGGACATGTTCATATCCTCTGTGATTCCATTCCATGATGTTTAGAGGCTCTAATTGCAGTAGGTAATGACTTCACACCATACGGAATTAATACCAATCATCAATGCATTGCCATGTACACATCGTGGTACAAAGTTTAATTGCATGGTATTTCAAACATTTATTGTGTTACTTCCTTCCATACATATGTCTTTGAATGAGCATGATGGTAAAATTGAGCATTTGACAGGTTTACTGCCAGTCATTTATGTGATACACTATTTACAAATCAACCAGAAAAGGGTAGGGGTGAGTAGTGGCTTGACTTTGGTACACAATGTATCCTCCATCCACACACTCCAAGGTGTCTTACAGTGCATAAATGTAAATAAGGGTTTTCAAAAATGGTGAGTTTGAACTAATAAAGCATGTATAGGTAAACTGGTCCCTTCCTGAAAAATACATCCAAATCATTATTTCCTAGAAACATGAATATGCAGATCTTTAGGAAATGGGGGCTTATAAAGTTCCCTCTTTAAAAACTCCATTGGATTAATCTGAACTTCAAACCTTTACAAACACATTTTAAATTGAGTCACTTAAGACCGGGCTTTCTCACAAATACCCCTGTTTATCTACATATGTCTCATTAACCAATCACTCTGCACCTGCTGTAGATAACTCTTTGAGTTGTAAGCTTACAAGGCATACTGCCTTTTAAAAAAAGTAGGGTATACTTATCCATGAGAGTTAAATAATGTATCAATGTTCTTAAAAGCTTGTAACGGAACATATTAAAGGCTTTACTTTACCAAAGTATGCGATACCCTCCAAATTCAACCAGTTTAACGAGTATTTATGATTATAGAAAAGTTATTGTGTATGTTAACAATGATTGCATAACATGTCTCCATAAACAGTCAACCCATTAAATTATACTGAATAACTGACCCACACAAAAGTTAATATCACTTGATCACTGATACAGCAAATGTCATCATGTAAAAACACTAAGTTCATCTTAAATAATTAATATGAAGTACGAAAAATAGTGGCCAACTTAAGTATTTTGGATCTCCTTAAATAAAAATCACCCAGTGAAACCTATTTGTTCACTAGGAGCGTTTTCACTCAGTATTCACGTAATCAATCCTATTTTAGACGAAAACCAATGTAATTCTTAATAATTCATGTTATTTACTTATTTATACAAATTAGATAAGTCAATTGACAAACTTCTAAAAAACGGCCTTTTTGTAACAAAGAATTATTCTGTCAAGTCAACAAATCTGTCTGTCATTTTAATAACATGTTAAATTATGTCACTCGATGCAAATTAATAACTTTTCTGCACAAATTATGATAACAGATGTACATGTGACTTATAAACTATCTCTCTTTTTAGTAGTTCTTTGACAATGTTATAAATACAAGCAGCAAGAAGGGTCGGGGCGCAGTCGGAATGTCACTTTGGTAAAGTGTGTTTGTGTTAACACACTTTGAGGTGGATAAACAATGCAAAGAACATGTAAAGGAAGTACTACTTTGTGTTGTGTCATGCTCTTTGGTGGACAGTGGAACTAAGATGGCCACCAGAGTAATAAATATTTGAAGTTTATGTATTTGTTGGTTTCGCTCGTTCTTTATCATCAAAAGCACATAAAAAAACACGGGACCTCATCTTTTTACCCCTATACAACCAGTTTAGAGCCAGCATCAACATCGAGACACAGCAGCGATCCAGCAAGCAGCAGCGATTACTACAATGCATTTTAATGGTGCCAACCTAACATCAAGTGCTAACAAGCTCCGTAAATGGGAGTGAATAGTGCGATTATAGCAATTAGCAATATCTAAGACGAGGCATACATTACAAGCTCCAGAAAGAAATACTTTCTAAATTGTTTCTAGAACAAGCTACCAATTTTACCTTTGATTTTGTGCCTATTATAAATCAGTTTTATACTTTTTATGGTACCTATGACTACTGAGCAATTAAATAGAAAATATTCAAGTAATCAAACCAGAAAAACATCATATGTGGATAACATGGCTCAACTAATAAAGTGGTAGTAAGAGTATAGGGGGATAAAATTTAAGTGGGGTGATAAGTCTGAAGATTTATTTTTGTTCTGCAGCCAATCTCGACCCTTGCTACCATCATCACCAGAAGAGGAAATTGCCGTGTGGAATTTCAACGCACTTGATAAGAATAAAAGCAAGGTATGTATAAATTTAAATCATTACAAACTCATAATTCATACATCTGGCTTTTTTTCCCTTTTCCCTTTTCTCTTACAGGTCAACTAAGAACTAGGTGTAAGCTGCTTATTCAACTTTGTTTCCTCCAATACTAATCTGCCTTCTCTTCTGCTACTCATTTTCTTCTTGTTGGTGTTCTTGATACATTTTCTCTTGAAACCTTCTCACTTCGTAATTATGTTTCTATATTTTGATCTATCTTCAATTTTTGGTTATTTGTTCCACAACGAGCTTTTATCGGCAATTGTTATTTATACCAGTTTGCATCAAATAGTCATGCACTTTAAATGAAAAGGAGAGTATTTCTTAGTCTGGAATAGAGATGAAAACAGTATTAATGAAGTTTATTTTCTATAGTGATGGTACATGTCACACAATGTGTGTCATTTTTAGTGCTATCTGCAAAATATTTGGTGTACAGCTTTCCAAAGTACTGTTGTTTGTTTCACTTTAATTGATGAACTAGATATTGTGTAGCATCATAAAATTGTTTCAAACATTTTACTGTCGATGGAAACTTATTAAGCCATTTAAGGTTCATAAGGTGTATAACAGACTAGTGTGTCAAGAACCAAAAGCATATCCAACTGAAAACAGAATAACCAAATATTGCAACACCTGGTATTAACATGTACGAAGAATGGACAGTAAACAACTTCCCAATCTAGCCTCAGCTTACAAACTGGCAGCAGTAAGAGACAATCCATGAAGGTGGAAGACGCTTAGTGCCTAAACCATGAAATGTAGGTGAAGATCAAGAATAAGTAGTCTGATCCTTCAAACATGATTATCTTGAATGACATTCCAAAACTGCAACCAGAGATGAAAACAGCCAGAAAGTCCACAATATGATCTGGATGGTCAATAATTAAAAATATATGAAATAGCTGACACCATATCAGAAAAGTGTCAACAGACTATGAGGTCATTCTGAGCAAGATAGGCTCTCATTTTGTGTGCTGACCAACGACAAATACTAAGATAAATTACTTGGTACTGTTCCAACATTTTAAAAAGAATCGTAAGTATTTTTTACAGCAATCTGTTACAGTGGGCACCACTTAGGTCCACTGTTGCATTTTAAAATGAAACAGTAATCAAAGCAGTGGGAAGGATTAAGGCTAGCAATGAGGAACATACTAATCAGTAATCCTCAACCCTCTCAAAGTGGCATTCTGGTGCTAACCCAAGGTGTGAAATACACTCTTTTAACTTTCAGCCACACCTACACCCAACCACTTGTAACATGAAAGATCCAGGTACCTCCCCTATGCACTCTCACAGCATGTCGTCCTCCAGACCCATTCAGGGGCAGGGCCTTCAGGGAAAACAATCGTATCATATACCAGCTCTGCTGTAATTTCTGCACAGTCTTGTAAATGAGCATGCCCACCAATCAGCTGTCCACCAGGAGGAATGGTCACCACCAAATTGAGACCAGGAGCAGAGTTGACCATCCATTGGCTGAACATGCTCCTGAACCCAACAGCTCAACTTCAACGGCTGCTTCACAAACTATGCCATCGGTATCCCAAACACTCTCCTCCATATCAGCTTCTCTGAACTACATAAATGGGATTTTCCTTACAACACATACTTCTACCCAGTAATCCTCTTAGCCTCAACCTTTGCTGGCTACCACTCCACACTCATCTCCAACACTGTCCCCATTATACCCACTCACTCATTCTACACTCATATCTTCATTTCTGCTTTCTCATTCTTCCTCTATTCTATCTCCCCTTTCCAGTTCACTCGTTCACGCCATTGTACATCCCACAGAAATCCCTTTGCCTTCACCAGACAAAGCTCACCAGTGCGATATCCCTAGTCAGTGGGATTACTGGTTTCACCTCTCACCAGTTAGCCTTCATTCATTCATTCATTCATTCATTCATTCATTCATTCATTCATTCCTTTCACCCTACATAACCATTTTTGCCTCAATTTTCCCTTGCTCAGTCCACTTACTACAAACCTTCACACCAGTCAACCTGCAGTGCCAGTACAATGTTATCAACCTGTACTAGTTATATTTGAAGGAGGACGTTGAATGCTTAAGTGTTTCCAGTCTTGTGCATTAGTTAATCAACCTCTTAATGCTTCGAGTATATGGTGAGTTGTCACCTTTACTCATTTATTATCTATAGTCTCTCAAAGACTTCCCATTAACAAATTTTTATAATCTTCAATTGGACTTGAATAATGTTCACAGATTTAAGAATGCTGATGCAGAAGTATATTTATCTATAATAATTTGCTGTGAAAATACTAATTATCCAAAGTATACATGTAGATGAAAATTATTTTTCCAGAAGAGGTCAATGCTTAGTGAAGAAGCTTCAATCTCGAGTTCACAGTATCTGAATTTTCTAAGTGTCCTTGAAAGGTCACTGGAAGGGATGCCCCCCTCCCCCTCCCCTCCCCCCCCCCCCCTCTCTCTCTCTCTCTCTCTCTCTCTCTCTCTCTCTCTCTCTCTCTCTCTCTCTCTCTCTCTCTCTCCCCCCCTTTCTCTCTCTCTCTATAAAAATTTCTGTAGCACATGGGTCACATTCTTGTAGAGTTCTTAGAAGCAAGACTTTGAAGAAGTATAGAGTTGCCTTTAATGGCCAATTACTTCACATGAATGAATTGAAAATTGGTCAGCATTTCACTTTCTTGTTAAATGGCAGCAATAAGTAGGGTACAAAATAAATTTAAAAGGAGTTAGTAAAATACTCAAGCACACTTATTTACACAGATGTCTTCACCTAAGTAATTACAACATTACTTCAGATAAATTTTTTGGTTTCCTAATGTTGAAGGCTAGATCTAGAAAAAATAAATTTTGAAATGGCATAATTTAATAGTGTTCTTTTTTCCTTTTTAATACAGGTCCTAGAGAGAAAGGAGTGGAAACACTTCCGAACAATGGTAACTGCCAACAAGCTGTTGCGGAAATGTGGTAAAAGATTTCCACGATACTGCGACATCAATCTTGATAGGAAAATCAGTCTGACAGAGTGGCTTAACTGTTTAAGCAGCAGTGAAGAAAGCATTTGTAAGTTATTTCTTCCTTTATAGTATCAATTTTTCAAATCCAACAATCCAGTTCAGTTAAGAGATGGTGAGTCATAAAGTAACAGTAAATTGGCAACATAACATGATGTGAACAATCAAACATCCCGTGAGGGGATACTACAATGTTAGAGTATGCATTTACACATCAGCAAACTAAGATGTGGAACAGGATAAAGAGAGACAAAAATTGATATGACATTCATTGATGCACTGCATTCCAGTTTTCCCATTACAGCTCTTTCTGGTATAAATATTGAACACAGTAACACCACAGTTTTTGAAAATCTGTGTATTTCAGTGGCAACTTTGGCTGGAAAATAGAATGCCAGTATCAGATTTATCCAATCACTGATTCAGATGTTCTCAAGGACCAGTAAATGTGTACACAATGGGCATTTAGTGACAGACTCAAGGTCAAGTGTCAAGACATTCATATCCATTTTGGCTCAATATAATCATTCTTGGTATGTATTGTTACTGGTTGTGAAACATGGATCCAGCATCATACACCAGAAATAGAAAAGTAGTAGTCACAATTAGTTGCATACTTTTTCTACAGTCGAGAGCTAGTTCTACCTGAAATCCTGTGTCAGTAGTATCCTTTTCACTCTTCTGGAATTTGAATGGGCTGATTTTTTTTTTAACATTATTGGGAGTGGTGTGAATAATCCAGTGCAGCTAAAGAAAATAGTTAAAGCCAGACTGCAGTAGAGAATTTCTGTCCTCTAGAGGACTTGATGATTTATGAAAGTTATTGACTGGTTTTGCACAAACAAGATAGCTTTAACTAGCCATGGGCAACCTTTGGTGGCTTGTGGGCTTGATTCACATACTTACATAAGCTAGCAGGCCACTTTGTCATGTGACCCAACAGTGGCACTCCTAGCACATAAAGAAAAAACATTTGTGTCCATGGCTTGGTGCTAAGCTGTCCAGCTTGCCAACACAATAAATTATACTCTGAATACATTTTTTCAAGAGAACAAGAATTTATTATACAAAGAAAATCTCAAACTTTTTATCCAAACTGAAAATTGTTGTTTTAATTTTGTCTTCCCACAGTTTTTTAGGCTGATTTTGAGCGGTGTGTTTTGTAGAACAATGCCTTTTTATACTATATTCCTTCAAAAGAGATATTCACTACACATCATCTTTGTACATGATAAAGAAATAATGCTCTGTCCATTTCACCTGGAACTGGTGACATTCGGAATCTCTTTTTCTCTTCTTAACTCAAAGTAATTTTGTGAATAAAATCAGTAAAGGTGCGTGGAAAGACTTGTAAAACTAACAGACAAGTAACATAGAACTTTACAAGTGAATTGACAGCAAATAACTAGTTTGTTCGTGAAGTTATGACCCCTTGTTCAAATTGCCATATTTCACAACTACTCAGTAATTTTCATGCCAGCTTTGTCTACAACCAAAGTTTGCAATCTATCAATGTGTAGTGCAGATGAAGACAGTAAGCACTAAATAACACGTGTTTGTTGACGGCACTGACCCAGAGACCAAAATACTTCCCACACCTCTTCAAGGTAGTGAGCTGTTTCTCATAGTCTTCACATGCACATAACTTCGCTCTCTGACTAGGAGCATATTTCTCTTTGCTGTTCAGATGCAGTGAGGGCAAAATGGCATTGCACACAAGAGAGAAACCCAAAATTCATTGGTATGCATCATGAGCTGCTAAATCAAAGAGAGCTGAGTGTCCGCAGCAATATCCAAAACTTCATTCTGGGCGGAGTGCAATATGTGCACCTCTCTCCCTTGCCCACAGATTTCTTCTGCAGGCCCTAATGAAACCAATTGAGGGCCACATCTGGCCTGCCAGTGCTTTAAATTTTAAGAAAACATAGATCATCTAGTTTAGCACAGTGAAAAATATTCCACTACCTGTTAACCTGGTACACTAACAAGAAGTGATGAACAGGGTAGGAAATTCTGAGTTTTGGGTATGAATAAAATCTTGTGGGTTTTTGGGTCACATCATTTCGAATAAAACACTCAAGCTTCCGATGGCTCTCTGTGCCATCGTTGCCAGGAGTAAATAACTTCTGAATGCCAGGCCTGGCACTGTTTCCCACTTATATAGGCATGATCACAGCAACTGTCATCAACTTAAATCTACATAGATATTCCACAAACCACTGTATGGTGCATAGTGAAGGATACACTGCAGCACTACTAAGCATTTCCTTTTCTGTTCCGCTCGCAAATAGAGTGAGGAAAAGAAGACTGTCTGTATGCCTCCACATGAGCCCTAATTTCTCGTATCTTATCTTCATGGTCCTTGCGCACAATTTATGTTTGCGGCAGTAGACTCATTTGGCAGTCAGCTTCAAATGCCAGTTCTCTAAATTTTCTCAAGAGTGTATCTCAAAAAGAACATTACCTTCCCTCTAGGGATTCTTATTTGTGTTCATGAAGCATCTCTGTAACACTTACATGTTGTTCAAACTTACCGGTAACAAATTTAGCAGCCTTGCCTCTGAACTGATTCAGAGTCATCCTTCAGTCCAACCTGGTATGGATCCCAAACATTCGAACAGTACTCAAAAATAGGTCACACCAGTTTCCTATATGCGATCTCCTTTACAGGTGAACCACTCTCACCTAAAATTTTCCCAAAAAACTGAAGTCGACCATTTGCCTTCCCTACCAAAGTTCTCACATCCTAGTTCTATTTCTTATAGAGAGTGAAAATGATGCATGCACATAAGGCAAGTTGCACAGCTCACAGCAGCTCCAGTCTGTTGCATACATGTTAATGAAAACTTAAAGTAGAAAATCCAAATAGTAGACCAGCTAAAACATTAGGTTTAGCTACTTTAGCTGCAAGAATAATTGTTGACTTTGGAGATACAGGAGTCAGTAAGATCTTTTTATTCACTGATGTCTTGCCAGATAACACCTTGATTAGGCAAAAACTATTTGTTGCACAAAAGAAAGTAATTAGAATTATATGTGGGGTTCACTCACTTAAAATTTGTAGGCATCTCTTTTAACACCATAATGCCCAGCTTAGATCTGTCCAAAAGAACACCCATGGAAGGTCAACTGACCGCTAAGGTTTTTATCACATTTTTAAAAAGCTTTATTTTAGAAAATGTAATGATATTTCATATTTGTCATTGATAATGATTTTACTGTTTTTTCATAAATAATAATAATAATAATAATAATAATAATAATAATAATAATAATAATAATAATAATAATAAAAGAATAGGCCTCCGGTATGTTCTGCCAGTCGTAAAAGGCGACGAAAAGAAAAAACCACTAATAGGGCTAACCCCCCTTTTAGTGTGATTACTTGGTTCAGGACAGAACTAAAGAAGCCTCGGACAAGCGCCGTCATGGTCGGGGACGACGCTTGAACTCTATGCCCGCCCACAATGGTAACAACACTGCTAGCCAACTGGAAAATGATTTAAATCCAAATAGAGGTGTTTTGCAGGATATGCTTCCTGCAACCACCCTAGAAGGAAAACAAAGACAGAGGATGAGATGGTCAGATGAAGTTAATCGACACCTCATGTTCTGTTATTACCAAGCAACAAACCTAGGAACCAACACAACTGGATACAGTTCACAAGTATACACAACATTTATTACCAGATACCCGGAATTAAAATTTTTAACAGAACAACGACTAGCTGATCAGATCCATGTAATAATAAAAAATAACAGGATACCCCAGTCAGAATTAGAAAACATCAAACAACAAGTACAAGAAATACTGGAACAAAATAATGTGCAATCAGAAGAAGAAGAAAATACAGTAATGGACTCAAACATCCCAGAGCAAACAAACAAAGAACAACATGCATCAATTAAACAATCAGAGGAAAACGAAATCTTAAGACAGCCACCAGAACAAGCACAAATAGAACACGAAGAGACACATGTGTTAGATATAGAAGAGAAATTTCAGCTGACATATATAGAATACAAAGACACAAATACAGACATCAGACCATTCTTGCATGGACCGCCAAATAACCCACAAGTCGAAACAACAATAAAAACTATCAACACAATCATACACAACAAAATAAATGAAAATACAACTATGGAAGAGTTACAACTACTGGTTTATATAGGAGCACTCACTACACTAAATATACACACTAGGCAGAGATCAGAACAAACCAATACACAGAAGAAACCCACAAAACCAGCATGGCAACACAGGCTACAGATCAGAATAGAAAAACTGAGAAAAGACATCGGACAGCTAACACAATTTATAAGAAATGAAATATCAGACAAAAAACGAAAAAGGTTAGGTAAAATCTCACAACAAGAAGCAATAGAGCAATTAGATGAAAAGAAGCAGAAATTACAAGCATTGGCCAAACGACTTAGAAGATACAAAAAAAGTGAAAATAGAAGGAAACAAAACCAAACATTCAACACAAACCAAAAGAGATTTTACCAAACAATAGATAACACACACATTAAAACAGACAATCCACCAAATATAACAGACATGGAACACTTCTGGAGCAACATATGGTCAAACCCGGTACAACATAACAGGCATGCACGGTGGATACAAGCAGAAACAGACACATACAAGATGATACCACAAATGCCTGAAGTCATAATTTTGCAACATGAAGTCACCCAAGCAATTAATTCTACACACAATTGGAAATCCCCTGGAAATGATAAAATAGCAAATTACTGGCTAAAGAAGTTCACCTCAACACATTCACATCTAACTAAATTATTTAACAGTTACATTGCAGACCCATACACATTCCCTGATACACTTGCACATGGAATAACCTATCTGAAACCTAAAGATCAAGCAGACACAGCAAACCCAGCTAAATATCGCCCCATAACATGCCTACCAACAATCTACAAAATATTAACTTCAGTCATTAAACAGAAATTAATGACACATACAGCACAGAACAAAATTATAAATGAAGAACAAAAAGGCTGCTGCAAAGGAGCACGAGGATGTAAAGAGCAACTGATAATAGATACAGAGGTGACATATCAAGCTAAAACTAAACAAAGGTCGCTACACTACGCATACATTGATTACCAAAAAGCCTTTGATAGTGTACCCCACTCATGGTTACTACAGATATTGGAAATATACAAAGTAGATCCTAAATTGATACAGTTTCTAAACATAGTAATGAAAAACTGGAAAACCACACTTAATATTCAAACAAATTCAGATAACATCACATCACAGCCAATACAGATTAAGCGTGGAATATACCAAGGAGACTCATTAAGTCCTTTCTGGTTCTGTCTTGCTCTGAACCCACTATCCAACATGCTAAATAATACAAATTATGGATATAATATTACTGGAACATACCCACACAAAATCACACATTTGCTATATATGGATGATCTAAAACTACTGGCAGCAACCAATCAACAACTCAACCAATTACTAAAGATAACAGAAGTATTCAGCAATGATATAAATATGGCTTTTGGAACAGACAAATGTAAGAAAAATAGCATAGTCAAGGGAAAACACACTAAACATGAAGATTACATATTGGATAACCACAGCGACTGCATAGAAGCGATGGAAAAAACAGATGCCTATAAATATCTAGGATACAGACAAAAAATAGGAATAGATGATAGAAATATTAAGGAAGAGCTAAAAGAAAAATATAGACAAAGACTAACAAAAATACTGAAAACAGAATTGACAGCAAGAAACAAGACAAAAGCTATAAATACTTATGCTATACCAATATTGACCTACTCATTTGGAGTAGTGAAATGGAGTAACACAGACCTAGAAGCACTCAATACACTTACACAATCACAATGCCACAAATATAGAATACATCACATACATTCAGCAACAGAAAGATTCACATTAAGCAGAAAGGAAGGAGGAAGGGGATTTATCGACATAAAAAACCTACATTATGGACAGGTAGACAATTTAAGAAAATTCTTTCTAGAACGAGCAGAAACTAGCAAAATACACAAGGCAATCACTCGTATAAATACATCGGCTACACCACTGCAATTTCATAACCACTTCTACAACCCTTTAGATCACATAACATCAACAGACATGAAGAAAGTAAATTGGAAAAAGAAAACACTACATGGCAAGCACCCGTATCATCTAACACAGCCACACATCGATCAAGACGCATCCAACACATGGCTAAGAAAAGGCAATATATACAGTGAGACAGAAGGATTCATGATTGCAATACAGGATCAAACAATAAACACCAGGTATTACAGCAAGCATATTATTAAAGATCCCAATACCACAACGGATAAATGCAGACTTTGTAAACAACAAATTGAAACAGTAGATCACATCACAAGCGGATGTACAATACTAGCAAATACAGAATACCCCAGAAGACATGACAATGTCGCAAAAATAATACATCAACAGCTTGCCTTACAACATAAACTTTTAAAACAACACGTTCCTACATACAAGTATACACCACAAAATGTACTGGAGAATGATGAATACAAATTATACTGGAACAGAACCATTATAACAGATAAAACAACGCCACATAACCTGACATCATACTCACCAATAAAAAGAAGAAATTAACACAACTAATCGAAATATCTATACCCAATACAACAAATATACAAAAGAAAACAGGAGGAAAAATTGAAAAATACATCCAACTGGCTGAGGAAGTCAAAGACATGTGGCATCAGGATAAAGTTGACATCATACCAATTATACTATCAACTACAGGAGTCATACCACACAATATCCACCAGTACATCAATGCAATACAGCTACATCCAAACATATATATACAGCTACAGAAATCCGTAATTATTGATACATGTTCAATTACCCGAAAGTTC
Source organism: Schistocerca serialis cubense (assembly GCF_023864345.2). NCBI lineage: Eukaryota > Metazoa > Arthropoda > Insecta > Orthoptera > Acrididae > Schistocerca > Schistocerca serialis. Next base: position 453,677,486 of record NC_064642.1, on the reverse strand, counting down.
CTAAATGCAATATAACACATACCGTACAGTTAAAAGGAAGTGACGCTTGATCAAGGTCCGTGTCACTCCATTTTTAACCGGACTTAACGTCTGAGAAAGTGAAGGAAATAATAATAATAATGTGGGCCATTCTTACTTGAACTTGATAAATTTTATTTTTATGTTACATAATACAAAAATAAGTGACACCATATAAGAGATACATAGAATTGCTTATATTTTCAATGTTTGTGTTTTACATGATATAACATAGATGTCAAATGTTATCAGAGAATTTCTTAGCTATATACTTTTATCCAGAACAAGTAAGTACTGTTTTACTAAGCTACTCCGGTGTGCTTTTTACACATCTGTTTAATTAGACATGAACCACGTGCTATTTTTTCACACATAAAACACACACATCTAGCTTTTTATGTTGCACAATCCAACCTGGCAAGGTTTTCATTTAGTTTGCTTATATGTTCCTCCTCCTCCATCAGCTATCAAAGTAGATGAAGTCTGGAGTTGTCGAGAGTGAGAATTTCTGTCTTGTACCACTAATTCTTCTACAGCCTTCATTATAAAAGACAATCAAGAGATGATAGAATCTGTTGTCAACTTGTGAAGGGTGTGAGCATTTGTCACAGAGTGATGTACTTCTCGCAAGTGAGAGACTGTTTGTTTACTCTTAGGACAATTTATCTTTGACTTGTTATATTGTATGTTCTGTGATATGTAATAAAGTGTTGTTAGACTGCTAATCGCTGCTCTACTGTGATTCACGACATAAGACTTTGGTGCCGAAACCCGGGATAGACTTTGCCCGAGACAATTCCACGATTGTCGTAGTGAACCGAATTCTGGACGCACGTCACGCGGCAATACTACGACGGGGTTTACTGCAGTGATTTGTTACACCACGCAACAAGCTCTTCGACGACAACTGCCATCATACACAGCTAAGTTCAATTGAATTATCACGCAACATGTTTTGTAGTGCCATTTGTAAAGGCAACTGATTACATTATTGCCGCTGTGTACTGCTATTGTAGCTGTTCGATTAGCGCTTTAACGAATTATCAGATCCTACACTCCGCCTGTAGATTGTTTATGACTAGTGCTGCCATCTAGCGACCATCAATTGAAGTACTTCGACTAGCGATCCAAAGATAACGCCTTACTAGGACCAGCTGATCGCTTGCCGACACTGCTTTAAACTTTCGAGTAATCGGACTTAATGGACGTGCCAGACCACAAACCAGAAGCGCAATTACACTCTCTAAAGAGAAAACGTATGAGAGAAAGAGCAAACATTACGCGACTCGTGGCGGAAGTTGCAAGGTTGCCCGACGCATCGGAAATCGCGGATTATAAATATTACAATGACAGATTGGGAAGCGTTCTAGACCGCCTCGTTAAATTAGATGAGGATATTCACGAGTTGTTAGACGATGGCGAATACGAAGATGATGTTCCTAAATGCGAAGATTATATAGACACCGCGAAACTCACAATTTCCCGATTGTCTCACGAAATAGAAAAACAGCTTGCGAAATCGGTAGCAGACATAAAGATTCCCGACAATCCGCTGGCACAATCTGTAACAATGAGTGTTCCCACAGCTTCAGTAAAACTTCCGCCGATCAAACTTGAACCTTTTTCAGGCGATATTGAGACATGGGCGCAATTCTGGGAGCAGTTTCAGCAGTCGGTTGACAAAGATCCGACAGTAACTACAATCAATAAACACATTTTTCTTCGCGGCTATCTCTCGGGAGAACCAAAGCATTTAGTGGACGGTATTGTGGTGACGGCCGAGACGTACGCAGAAACGAAGAGGATTCTCCGAGCGTGTTATGGCAACAAGGATCGAATAATTCAAGCCCACTTAGATTATCTCGAAGCCATAAAACCAATTAAGCTGTCCACTCCAGAGGAACTTAATTCAACATTCATTGAATGCCAGCGACGTATTCAAGCTCTCCGGGCACTTGGGGAAGACGTGAACGGATACGGTCGAGTCCTCGCGCCGAAAATTTTACGCGCTTTTCCGGATGATATATGCCGCCGCTGGATAATTCACGCCAAGCGTACAGGAATATCCGAAGGGGACATTTTGCAACTGATGGAGTTTCTGAACGAGGAAGTCGACGGGGCGCTTACCACGCAGAAGATACGTGGTGAATTTTCAAGCACTTCTAGTAACCTTCCCACAGCGTCCACACTTCACGTACACGCGAAATCTAAAAGATCGACTCCGAAGGATACCAGCGTAAAGGAACCATTCTGCATCTTTTGTGAATCTGACAGTCATTGGGCGCAAGACTGTAAGAAGATCGTACGCATTAATGATCGAATAGATAAATTGAAACTAACAAACAGATGCTTTCTTTGTCTTCAACGTGGCGACAAAGTGTCAAATTGCAAAAAGAAAGAAAAGGCTCGGTGTGTTAACTGTAAAAGACTGCATCATAAGTCCATTTGTGAGGAACGAAAGGATATTAGGGGTCCTGCGGGTCAGACAAACGTTACTTCCGTGGCAAAGGTATCTGTCGCACCCCACGGATACACGTACCTTCAGACAGCTCAAGTATGCGTCTCAGGACCTACAGGATTGAGCAGGACAACGCGATGTCTACTGGACGCAGGTAGTCAGTCCAGCTTCATAGCAAAATCGCTGATTGATGATCTCAAACTGCAAACGATAGACCGACAAGAACTAACTGTTTGTTCCTTTGAATCAAACCCTACATGCCCACGCCACCGCAGGCTTGTTTAGTTTAATATGAAGGGGCTTTGGCAGAATTCTTCAGTGCCACTTACTGCCTTCAAAAGTACTCACGTTATTTCTCACCAGCCTTCAGTTCCACAACATATAAAGAGTTTACCAGATGCCCGTAAGATTACGCTAGCAGATCCGAAAACCGATTCAACAGAAGATCTTCCCATGGAGATTCTTGTAGGAGGCGATTTTTATTGGAAGATAGTGAAGCACAATTCGCCCATACGCATCTCTGAAACCTTAGTGTTAGTTCCTTCTCTGTTTGGCTGGATACTTAGTGTAACAAGTCACAAGCCTGTGTGCATGCAACCGTGGTAAATTTTGCTCAGACTGACCGATCTCCTCTGCACTCTGACAATGATTTCAGACGCTTTTGGGACTTGGAAACTATAGGGATTACTGCCGATCAGGATCTACCTGTGAACAACAAGGATACGAGACTTCTTGAAGAGTTTAGAGCATCTTTCTCTATAAAGGATCATCGAGCAGTCGTTACACTTCCCAAAATGCAACATAAAGTGCTTTTGAGTAACAGACCTATCGCGGGAAAACGATTCAAGCACTTCAGGGAAAGATTTCAATGTCAAGAGACATTTAAGCAAATGTATTTTGATCTTATGCTAGACTACATTACGAAGGGGCAAGTAGAGGTCGCTCCCACCCCACTCTCAGGAAAGGAGCTATTTTATCTCCCTCATCATGCAGTGAGGAAGGAGGAATACGGAACCACTAAGTGGAGAATAGTCTTTGACGCCTCATCTCACGAAAACAATGCACCTTCTCTGAATGAGGTATTAGAAGTAGGACCGAACCTATTACCAGAGATTCTGGAAATTTTACTGCGTTTCAGATTATATTCTACGGCTATCGTCGCGGACATCACATAAGCTTTCCTTCAATTAACCTTGAACGAAAAGGACAAAGACTTGACCAGATTTTTCTGGTTCAAGATTAGCCAGGATCAAACAGGAAATCTTCAAACGATGGACGAACTAACAGAATACCGTTTTAACAGACTCCCATTCGGCCTGACCTGCAGCCCATTTTTACTTTCTGCAACACTAAGAGAACTTGCCGACAAGTGTATGACTGCATTTCCCACCGTAGCGCCACTTATAAACAAGACTGCATACATGGATGATTTTGTGATCTCAGTAGAAGGTGATAATTTGGTGACAACTATATACTATGAACTTGTAACCCTAATGAAATTGATCAGTCTCCCCTTATCAAAATGGGCTACCAACTGTGAACAACTCCACACTATCTGGAGGGCAGAAGGGCGAGAACTCCACACCCAGACTCAAGTTTTAGGTGTAGACTGGAACACCGCAGGTGACTACTTCTGTATCGATCCTGGCGAAATCATCAGAAGGTCGTCAGAAGAGCCAGCCACCAAACGACTCCTTTTACAATGTACGGCTAAATTCTATGACCCACTCGGACTGTTTTCCCCAGTTTCTCTTGTTGGGAAATTGCTATTCCAGGACACATGGTGCCGAGGAATTGGCTGGGATGAACTTGTGCCCTGGGACTTAGGGGCACGATGGCGCGCTTGGATATCTAGCTTACCTTCATTGTCACATATACGTGTCCCTAGATGGATAGCTACAGCTCATGGAAGAGACTCTCAGCTGCACGTATTTTGTGACGCCTCGGAAAAGGCATATGGAGCAGCTTTGTACATTCGTACTGTCTTAGATGATGACGTCGTAACTCATTTAGTCTGTAGCAAGAACAGACTTGCTCCTATTAAGAAGGTGACATTGCCTCGACTCGAACTTTTAGCAGCAGTAGTTGGGACCAGACTATTGCGTTACTTTTGCCACGCAACAGACTTTAAAATTGCCCGTGCGATACTGTGGACGGATTCTACAATAACACTAAGTTGGATTCGCTGTGATCCTAACAGATGGAAGACCTTCGTTTGTAATCATGTAACTGAGGTACAAACACACACGACTCCCACGCAATGGAAACACTGCCCAGGACCAGACAATCCTGCTGACCACCTCTCACGTGGACTCCTCGGCTACCAAATGAATTCTTTGGACATTTGGTGGCATGAGCTGCCTTGGCTTACACGCGCCCCTGAATGCTGGCCAAACAACAATACTCCAACGATGGTACGACTTCCTCCCGAAGAAAAGAGGAAGAAAACGCAGAGCCAAGTTTTGTCGATATCTACGCCAACCAGCCTTTTGAACTTACTTAAATTCAGCTCATACTGGAAGCTCATTCGTATCACAGCATGGACTCTCCATTTCCTACACAACATTCGTCAGAAGAATAAATCTTCAGGAGAACTTACAGCCACCGAATTATCAGCTGCCAAAATGTATTGGATTCGAGTGGGCCAGAGAGATTCCTTCCGCAACGAACTACATGCACTTCAGAATAACATACCACTGCCAAGAGAGTCAAAAATCGCACGATACAATCCTTTCCTAGAAGATGGACTGATACGTCTAGGAGGTCGACCGCAGTGCACTAGCCTAAACAGGGAACAAAAACATCCTGTACTCCTTGACGGTTCCCACCACTTCACACAATTGGTTATTCGAGAGACACACATCCGCCTTCATCACTTTGGTGTTCGTTCTGTATTATCTGAACTGCGAACCGAATTTTGGATCCTTAGAGCTCGTCAGGCCATCAAAAGAATCCTATACTCATGCCTCGCATGCAAGATCTTGAAGAATCCACGAGGGCAACAGATCGAAGCACCGCTGCCACCTGAACGAGTTTCACCTGCCAAACCATTTGCTGTAACCGGAATAGACTTTGCTGGCCCACTATTCATCAAAGTGGGGACGGAAACGCACAAGTCATATATCACTCTTTTCACAGGTGCTACCACACAAGCTGTACACCTCGAACTCTGTACAGACTTGTCAACGGACAAGTTTCTTATGGCACTTCAGCGATTCGCCGGAAGACACGGACTACCCCACACGATATATACAGATAACGCGAAAACATTCCACGCCACGAATATGGAACTAGCCCAACTTCGGAAGGCATTAACCACCACAAAATCTTATCAGTTCCTCACCCACCACGGTATTACTTGGAAATTCATTGTCTCCCGTGTGGCTTGGTGGGGAGGATGGTGGGAAAGAATGGTGGGCACTATAAAGCGTTGCCTATGGAAGGTACTGGGACTCGCAAAGCTCACTGAGGAACAACTGAACACCACCTTGATCAGTATTGAAGTCGCGGTGAACTCCAGGCCTATCACACCAGGAGATAATTGTGATGCACTGTCACCATCCCATTTTATGGCGGGAGAAAAACTTACGACTATTCCAACGGGACCAGAGCCTTCAGCGAGCACGAATTTAACAAGGGAATTCCCACTGAGACAGCAACTCTGTGACAGTTTTTGGAACCGTTGGGTTAAAGAATACCTATTGGAGCTCCGGAACTACCATGAAGTTAAACGCCCATCGGGACGAGTCATCCCCTTTCGCCCTGGTGACATCATGCTGAGCCAAGAGGACCTTCGTCCGCGACATATTTGGAAGAAGGCCAGGATAGAAAAGGTACTACCAGGAAGAGACGGCAGGGTAAGGACGATAATACTCCGGACCCCAGAAGGTCACATCATTAGTTGTCCTGTGCAGCTGGTCGTACCTTTGGAGGTCGACCAGGGTGGGGAGGATGTCACAGAGTGATGTACTTCTCGCAAGTGAGAGACTGTTTGTTTACTCTTAGGACAATGTATCTTTGACTTGTTATATTGTATGTTCTGTGACTATGTAATAAAGTGTTGTTAGACTGCTAATCGCTGCTCTACTGTGATTCACGACATAAGAGCATTAATCATAGCCAGATTCAGAGTGATATAGAAATGTCCTGGCCATCACCTCATCATACCTCTTTATGCTGAATTCAGTGCTATTATACAAACTGACTGACTGTGGAGTGTTTGTTACACTGGAGTGCACAGAAATAAGAATAAGTACATTTTTCTAACTCTTTCCTTGGTAAGATATTACAGAAATGTAATCAGCCTTATAAACAACACTTAAATAAAGTACGCCTTGTCCTTTACCCACAGACGGTGGCACTTCCCTTGTACTCCTGTTCAAATTGCCCTCAATGCTTGTAGCCCTCTGTTCCAGACTTTTTACCAGCTTGAGAGAAGTGAAGAAGCTGTCTGTTGTAAAATTTCTCACCTTTCATAAGTAAGGTTCCATGAGATGTAGTGTTCTGTTCTCCCAGGCTAGTATTCACAGGTCTTGCCTTTTCCCTAATAAGGAAAACCATTTAGAGCATACCTAACTTTAGTGTCTGTGAGCAACCAATACTTTATGCCATACTTTGCTCCTCATTTATTGAGTGAATGGACATCAGCATTTCATCAAATATAACTGCATCCACAGGTAAGAATTCAGTGGGTTTGTAACATGCAATGCAGTAAACTTTAAACATGTGCTAGATTTCAGATGCCAAACAAAATTTGTCTGCTTCTTTACATTGTTAAAAAACTATTTTGCCGTTGTTTGAGTAAAAACGGCAGGACCCACTCATGGCTCCACAAATTTCTCACACAAAGAACCCATGTACCATACATACCTCGAGCATACAGTATGGCTAATAAATGCTTCCAACTCCTCTGAATTCAAGTTCCACAAATTATTGTTGCGTACAATGCATACTTCTGTTTCAGTGAATTTTTTTCACCATGCACAACATATTTTCAATAATAAATAGATGAAGGGCACTAGCTGAGGTGTCTTCCCTAACAGTATGCTTTGCATACTGCATAGGTCCAGCAATCTCTCGAATAACATTTTGCTGACTGTTCCTTCCTGCAGAGTTTGTAGGAGAAATGCGTGTTTGTGCTGGTCCATCAGTCCCAAACTCTTGTTGACCAATATCAGCCCTCATTCCAATATTTTTTTACCGTAGCACTTCTAAAAATTTGGACATTAAGAGATAAAATCAACACATACTCCATCATCATCATCATCATCATCATCATCTCAGCCTTTTCCCACACCATGTGGGGTGGATGTTGCTTCGCTGGATCTTGTCTATCCAATGCTTCTTCTGAGCCATCCATTCTCCCGTAGGTCCCCTGCTACCTTGTCCTTCCACCTCAGTTTCGGTCTTCCTTTTCTCCTTGGTCCTTTAATTTCTAGGTCTTCAATTCTTCTCCCTACATAGTACTCCCCTCTTCTCTGTATATGCCCATACCATTTTAGCCTACTTTCTTTGATCTTCTTCCCTGTGGACCCTACTTTCACTGTTGACCGATGTACTCATTCCTTAGTCTATCCTTTTGTGTCGCACCACTCCTCCACCTTAACATACTCATTTCTGCCACTTCCATCTTTTTCTTTTGGGCTTTCGTACTTGGCCACATTTCTGCACTATACAGCATCACAGGTCTCACCAAAGACTTGTAAAGCTTTCCTTTCATTCTGATGCTAACCTTATCATCACACGGTACTCCCTCTGAAAGATTATCAATACTTGCATTTAGCAAAGCAATCTATATGCACAAGTTACAGTATCATTGTGGTCAGAAGAAACTCTTGGTTGGTCATTATCATCTCTGTTTTCTGATGAATTACTAGTTGAATGTGCAGGAGGAAAATGTATTTATCTACATGGATACTCCGCAAATCGCATTCAAGTGCCTGGTAAATGGTTAGCATGTAGCTATATAAATATTTTCTTCTTTCTTCTTTCGTCTCTCTCTCTCTCTCTCTCTCTCTCTCTCTCTCTCTCTCTCTCTCTCTCTCTCTCTCCCTCCCTCCCTCCCTCTCTCTGCCTCTCTGCTTGACAATAGAAATGAAGCATCCAGAAGACGTAGTCGAATGTCAATTTTCAGTGTAACATCATTCATGTATGCGCCCTTGGCAAATATGTAAGTGATTAGAGATGTTATCCTCTGTGACAAATATAACAGCCACCAGACAATGCTACTGTTATCAGGCTTGATGCTATATATAAGGGCCATAAGCGGCATAAGATGCCGAGTGGTCACTGTGAAGGACACAAAGATGCCATGTACATATGTGGGACAGCATTATCAGCATCTGACATTTTGGAAGGGACATCATTGTAAGTCTCCATTTGACCATCTGTTCAAATTGTGTAATATCCAGATTTGTGGGCATTCAGAAGTGACAGTGGGGCTGTATGGAAAAGGGAAAAGTGAGGGCAGGCATACTCGTTGTGAAGGTTCCCAGCAATCGTGTCTGACCACCACAATGGAGGATCACTTTATTGTGCACCAAGCACATTGTAATTCCTTCACAGCTGTGCCAGCCATCTGAAAACAAGCAATGGACTTACTGAAACACTCTGTGTCACCCCACATCATTGATTGGAGACTAGCAACAGTTGTACTAGTGAAATACTGGCTCATGCTGAGGCTGCTGTTAACATCATAAGACAAACAGCTGTATCTGGGCTGGTGTCATGGCTGGGAACCATGGACTGTTGATGAACAATGTCACTTTGTGTTTAGCAAAGAATTACATTTCGATAATAACTCAGGTGACCATCAGCAGGCATGGCACTGATCTGGGGAGAGGTCCAGATGTTTTGGAGACACTGCATTGTTACTTCTGATGTCGTGGTGTGGGGAGCCATCAGGTATGACTTCAGGTCACAGCTGGTAGTGATTAGGGGAACTAAGATGGCACAATGGCACATCAGACTTCCTGTGTCCTATCATTTTACCTTTCACGCAGTTGTATGGTGGTGCCATTTTTCAGGGCAATGCTCATCCACTTTTTCCTGGAATATTTCTTTATCCTGGTAAAGCCTTTGATGTTACTGATTGTGACATTCTGTTGCATAAGTTCAGTAATTATGGAATTGTACTTCAACAATTGTAAAATGCAATGATAGTGAAACACACACAAATTCTAGTTTTTTCAGTAATAACCAAACAATCCAGTATGGACTTCCACAAGATACAATTTTGGGATAACCTCCTACATGGTGTCAGCTAGACTAACTGTGCTAATTCTATTTTTCAGCAGGTGAAATGATTATTGAGGGGGGGGGGGGGGGGCTAGTGTTGCATGGGTTGGGTGGAGGGAGATGAGGTGATAGGCAGGGGCCGACACAGGGGATGAGTGGCTAGCAGCTCAGAGAGGTGGCCGGTTTGCTGGCTAGGAATCCGGAAGGGCGGGCTGGCAGATACATGGGCTAGCCTGGTTGTAGGAGCTGGTGGTAAGCAGCACATGCTAAAGGTGACATTGGTACAGGTACTGGGAGGAGGTGACAGGATGGAGGAAGTGGAAACTGTTGGGTGGAGGGTGCAGGGACAGTGTGTTACCTTAGATTGAGACCAGAATGATTACAGGAGTGGAGAATGTGTTGCAAGGATAACTCCCATCTGTGTAGTTCAGAGACACTGATGGTGGAGGGAAGGATCCACTTAGCTTGGGTTGTAAAGCAGTCATTGTAATTAAGCATGTTGTACTCAGCTGAATGTGGTGCCACTGGGTTGACATTTTGGTTTTGGCAGCAGTTTGTCTGTCTTGGCAGCAGTTTGGCATTGGCCATTTATCGTGGTGGATGGCTAGTTGGTTGTCATATCAACATAAAAGCCTGTACAGTGTTTGCAGCAGAATTGGTATATGACATGGCTGCTTTCACAGGTGACCTGGCCTCTGATGGGGTACAGTAAGCCTGTGAAAGGAGTGGAGTAGGAAGTCCTGGATGAGTGGATTGGGCAGGTGCCTGTGACAAGGGGGTTGGGAATGGAAATAGGAGTGGCATAGAGATGGACTAGGATATTGTGTAGGTTGGGAGGGTGATGGAACACCACTTTAGGAAGGTTAGGAAGGATATTGGATAGGATGCCCCTCATTTCAGTGCAAAATGAGACAATCAATGGCAAAGAATATGGTTCAGTGGTACTAGTCCCAGGTGATATTGGATCACAGAGGGCCAATCCTTTCTAGCTGATAGGGTTGTGGGAGGAGTCGGAGTATGTAAGGATATGGTACAGGAAATCCATTTTTGGACTAGGTTTGAGTGGCATTGCCTGTCTGGAGGCCTTTGTTAGGCCTTCCACATGCTGGGCAAGAGTGTTATCAGCATTGCTAATGCATAATCCACAGGTGGTTAGGCTGTATGGGAAGGATTTTTTGGTGTGGAAGGGATAGCAGCTGTCGAAAAGCAGGTACTGTTGATGGTTAGTGGGTTTAATGTGGGCAGATGTGTGGATGGAGTCATCAGAGGAGGAGGTAAACGTCCAGCAAGGTGACTTGTTGGGTGGAGGAAGACAGGGTGAAGCAGAGGGGAGAAAAGATGTTCAGGTTGTGAAGGATTGTGGATAGGGTGTCTTGGCCCAGAGTCCAGATCATGAAGATATCATCAATAAACCTGAACCAGACTAGGGGGTTAGGAGTTCTGGAAGGCTAAGGTAGTTTCCTCTAGATGGCCTATAAACAGGTTGGTGGCCATGGCTGTGCCACATATTTGTGTGTAAACCTTCCCTTCTTAGAAAGAATAGATGTGGGTCAGGGTACACTTGATAAGGTGTATAAAGAATAAGGTGGTGCGTTTGGCATCTGAAGGATATTGGGAGAGGTAGTGTTTGATAGTGGCCAGGCCTTGGGCAGGCGGGATTTTGGTGTATAGGGAGGTGGCATCAACATTATCTCTTTTAATTGTAAAGTACTTACATTCCATAAGAGCTTTGCTACAACATTTAAAAAATGGAATATACTTATGTATGCTATTAGGTTTCTCACTCCAACTACAAATGCTTATCAGTGATGACAGTTTACCATGGCAATATAGATTCACTACTGACATGCAGAATAATTTCTGGGGGAATTCCACAACTAATTAAAATACAGAAAAAGATTATTACAGTGATAAAGAAAGTTAAAGGCAGTGATTCCTGTAGACCCATTTTGATACAAAAGTGAGCATCTTGAAAAAAAATCTTTAAACATAACTATGATATACATGCATATGAAACTAGGCAGAATCAACCTACACATAAACACAGTACGTACAAACTTAAGCAAAAGAGGAGTGTACCATACTAGAGTTACGTAATATAACTATGTGCCTTAGTACTTAAAATGCTACTGACATTAAATACATTAAACAGTTCTTGTTTGACACTGCTTCTACTATCTCTGAATTTCTGGGCCATCATAATAAGTAAACGTCATTTACCAAACATGGTTAATTATATGTTATGTCACTTCATACTATAATTTACTTTGTGTTGATCATGTAGTTTCCTTAAGAACTACTGCTATCATATGTAGAAGCAATGAAGTATGTCAATTTATATTACCACATGCTTTTGATTGTGTTCACCACATAGTCACAATGACTACTGTAATCATAACTTAATTATGTTTACCCTTGCCCTGTATCATGTGTACAAACAGTGTACTAAAAATGATTCTTGGACCAAATAAATGCATAAATAAAACTGTGAGAGCAGGTTAGATTTGATCAGATTAGATTTACTCTCATTCCAATTGCTCTGTTTTGAGGTGGTCCTCCAGGATGTAGAACATGTCAGAAAAACAACAATACTTGACAAATATTTACAACTAAAACAAATAAGCTAATGTACCATTCCACAGGTCCCAAGTGGAATGATCATCAGTTTTCAATGAACACTATATGAAAGTCATTTTACAAATACTAATGCACTGAATTTAAAATAGTTTATTTATTTATAAGGTAATAAATGTGTAATACAACTACTATAATACTTATTTACAGTGAACACATTACTGCACTGAAATGGTGCTGAAGTTTAATCAGTTGGTTTTACTGAGAAATTCATGAATGGAGTAGGAGTTGGCCACCAATAAATCCTTTAGGCTTCTCTTAAACTGAATTTCATTGGTTGTTAAGCTTTTTATGGCTGCTGGCAAGTTATTGAAAATGTGTGTTCCTGAATAATGCGCACCTTTTTGTACAAGACTAAGTGACTTTAAATCCTTGTGGAGATTATTCTTATTTCTAGTACTGATTCCATAAATTGAGCTGTTGGTTTGAAAAAGTGATATATTTTTGATGACAAATTTCATTAAGGCATAAATATATTGGGTAGCAGTAGTTAGTATCCCTAGTTCCCTAAACAGGCTTCTGCAGGATGTTCTTGAGTTCACGCCACATATAACTCTTACTGCACATTTTTGTGCCCGGAAAACTTTAGCTTGGCTTGATGAATTACCCCAAAAAATAATCCCAGGTGACATTATGGAATGAAAGTAAGCATAGTATGCCAGTTTTTTCATTTTATATCCCCTATGTCTGACACAATTCACATTGCAAATAGACATTTGTTAAGACACTTCAGCAGTTCTGTGGTGTGCTGCTCCCAGTTGAATTTATTATCAAGCTGTAATCCCAAGAATTTAACACCGTCCACTTCTTCTATCTGCTTGTCATCGTATGTTAGGCATATACTTGTGGGACACCCCTTACAAGTTCTGAACAGCATGTAGTGTCTTTTTTCAAAGTTTAGTGACAAAGAATTGGCTAGGAACCAGTGATTAATGTCCACAAATATTTTATTAGCTGATCTTTCTAAGACTGCACTTAATTTGATATTTATTGCAATATTTGTATCATCGGCAAACAAAACGAGCTTGGCATCTGGTAAGTTTGAGTCATGCTTGGATAGCACAGCCAGTTGAGCACTTGTCCATGAAAAGCAAAGGTTCCAGGTTCAAGTTCTGGTCTGACATAATGTTTTAATTGGCCAGGAAGTTTTAAACTGATACACAATTTGCTGCGGAGCGAAAAAAATTATTTGGGGAATAACAAAGGTTATACAATGATATGACAAATATGTTGGAACTGATTTTCATTATATAGAGAAATTATATACCTTTAGTATTTTGTCTTCTTCTTCATCTCCTCCTCCTCTTGCCTTTTTATGCTGTTTACCACCTGTAACAGCTCGCATGTTTTCCATTTGCTTTTTAATTATTTATTTTTACTGGTACTCTTTCAGGATACATTCTTTGTAGGTGTTTCTTTATCATCTTATTTTCATCTAACTTTTTTATGTTGTATATATTTAGTCCATTACAGATTCTGTTTGTTCTTTTAGATCCATTGGCACTTCTTAGGAATTTTATCTGTATACTCTGTATATGTATTACTTGTTTTCTAATTCAGTAATATACCTTAGAAAAATTCAGTGTGGTGTTACTCTCTAAAACAGTGTCATAAATAAAGATAATGACAGAGAGAAAAATGGATTATACATGTATTAGAGGTGCCAGAGATCCACATACAACATTTAACACAATGGAAGTTTGAAAGTTTTTGAATGTGTAAAAGAGCTTTACAAATCTTATGCAAGGAAAACAGAGATAGGACTATGTAAACAACATAGTTGAAAATTGTGTTTCATTTATAACTGAAGAATGGGTGTTGACAATTCCAAGAAAAATACAGTTGCAATATTTTGCAGACTGAAATGTTTGCTTTATTTACTCCAGCTGTACACAGTGAGTCACACCACACCCCCATTGTAAGCTGTTACTGTGTTCTCATGACCTACCATTAGCATGGCTGTGAAATCAATTAGTTGACTGCAAGGTGTTTTTTCCATGCCTGCTGCAGTAAAAGGAAGCAAAAGCCAAATCTGTCCATTATTTGCACTGTTACCTTTAAATGATTACTTTGTTATTGATGTTTGTAGCAGGATTATGATTATCTTCATTTTGTTCCATAGATTCTATCATTAATAAGACACTAAAGCTACACATTGTTACACTAAAGCTGAATGAGAGTGCAAATTTAACAACCGAAACGTGTAATTCATTATTTTCCACTTCTACTCTCCATTTGCGTTTACACAATTTTTCTTATTTTTTCAGCAAGGACTTCGCAGACATCAAGTTTCAGAAGAGTAAAAGGAGAAAACCCTTTACAGATGTTACTTAAGCAAGAATAATGACCATTAGTGAGAAAAAGGAAATTGCTAATATTGTGTTTAAAATAGAGCAGAGAGATGCTCATAAATATGAAAAGACTAAGAAGTGCGCAGGAAACACTCAAAAATTGCTGCAACAGTTTGGTGCTCTGACTGTGCAACAAAGACTTGGAGCTCTCTTGCCGTATTCCATGATATTTTTTTTTTTTTTATAATGTGTGTACATAAGACTGTTTAATGTGAAGATTTGAAGAGTGGATGAAAGAAACTCAGGATGCCTGTTTTTTAGCAGTGTATTAAAGTGAGATGTTGATTATTTATTTTCTATGCATTCAGTCTAATATAGACGTATACTTATGAAATATGAACAATGCTGTGTTTCTTTGTTTAACAGCAATTATTTATAATAGCTAAATTTCTTTCTTCGTTGTGTACATTAGCTCATCAGATTCTGACATACACTTTCAACATTTGTAAGTGTAATGAAGTATGTATTACATCTGGTGTCTTTAAGTATAATTATGTCCACTCTGTGAAAGATTAGATCTCATTTCTGTATTTTTTTCTCCTATTTCCTTCAGATTCACAATGAACCACACAAATATGATCAGCTTTAATATTTTAAGATGTAAATGTGATGTAATATGCAAAAGTTTTAACATATTGTGACAGTTTAAGATGGTGATTATGAAGTCATTCATGTAAAAGTGACAAAAACATTATCTGTCCCTACATTTTTAGATGTAAATAAATAAAAACTTTTTGATATTTTTAAACAGTACAGATTATAACAAGAATTATTTACTCTGTAATCATGATTCCTTCAATATCCAGAAATCATAAATTTCATAAAAAGGACAGAAAACAGTTTGACTTGACTGGTGTTAACTTCCCCAACCTATAACTCTCTCCTACATGAGGAAGGAACCAAGAATTCTGGAAGACAGGATACTGTCATCACTTTCATATGTTCTGTCATCAGTAATGAAATGTGCAGCCTGAATTACCTTCAGGGTAGCACTTCTGTCTCAAGGTTCATTGTTAATGCTGTAGGTATTCAATAGACATGAAAAATGTGATCAGTATGCTTATTTTATTCTGCACTTCAATTATTTATTTGCATTAGTTGCAGTGGAATTCTTAGATTCTTAGCCCTTCAGTCCTCTCTCTCTCTCTCTCTCTCTCTCTCTCTCTCTCTCTCTCTCTCTTTCCCCCTCCCCACCCCCCCCCCCCCCCCCCCCCCCCCCCCCCCACCTGCCCCCGCCCCCCCCCCCCCCCCCCCCCCCCCCCCCCCTCTTTCCCATGTATGTCATTACTTTGCAAAGAACTGTGAGGCACATGGCAGAGGCACCGTAGTAACTATTCTAATCTTATTCTCACGATCCCCATGTGAGGGGATTGTACTATAATCCTATAGTCACAATTTCAAGCTGGTTCTTGGAAACTTTGTTAACGGACTTCCCTGGAATACTTTACATCTGTCTTTAAGAGTCTTCCAGTTCAGTTCCTTCAATATCTCTGTGACACTCTCCCATGGATTAAACAAACCTGTGACCATTTGTGATGTCCCTTTTCTGTATATGTTCAAAATCCCTTGTTAGTACTATTTGGTACAGGTTTCACATACTTGACCAGTATTCTAGAATTGATTGCTGGAGTGATTTGTAAGCAATCTCCTTTATAGACTGACTGCACTTCTCCAGTATTCTACCAATAAAATGAAGCCTATAACCTGCTTTACCCATGACTGAGCCTATGTGATCATTCCATTTCATATCTGTACAGTGTGTTACACCCATGTATTTATGAGTTGGCCGATTCAAACAGTGACTCAATGATGTTACAATCGTAGGTAACTATGTTTTTCATTTTGTGAAGTGCTGAAGTGCCAATTTTACGTTTCTGAACACTTAAAGTAGGTTGCCAATCTTTGAGTCACTGTGAAATCTTATCAAGATCTGACTCAATATTTTTGCAACTTCTTTCAGATAGTACCTCATTATAGAGCTCTGCATCACCTGCAAACAGTCTCAGGTTACAATTGATATTCTCCTCTAGGTCATTAATATACCGGGTGATCAAAAAGTCAGTATAAATCTGAAAACTGAATAAATCGCAGAATAATGTAGATAGAGAGGTACAAATTGACACGTGCTTGGAATGACATGGGGTTTTATTAGAACCAAAAAAATACAAAAGTTCAAAAAATGTTCGATAGATGGCGCTTCATCTGATCAGAATAGCAATAATTAGCATAACAAAGTAAGACAAAGCAATGATGATGATCTTTACAGGAAATGCTCAATATCTCCACCATCATTCCTCAACAATAGCTGTAGTCGAGGAATAATGTTGTGAACAGCACCGTAAAGCATGTCCGGAGTTAGGGTGAGGCACTGGCGTCGGATGTTGTCTTTCAGCATCCCTAGAGATGTCGGTCGATCATGATACACTTGCGTCTTCAGGTAACCCCAAAGCCAATAATCGCACAGACTGAAGTCTGGGGACCTGGGAGGCCAAGCATGACGAAAGTGGCGGCTGAGCACATGATCATCACCAAACGACGCGCGCAAGAGATCTATCATGCTTCTAGCAATATGGGGTGGAATGCCATCCTGCATAAACATCGTACGTTCCAGCAGGTGTTTATCAGCCAGGCTGGGGATGATGTGATTCTGTAACATGTGGCGTACCTCTCACCCGTCACGGTAGCGGTTACAAAACCAGAATCACGTATTTCCTCGAAGAAAAAAGGCCCGATAACGGTAGATGAGGTAAATCCAACCCATAACATGACTTTCTCGTTGTGCAATCGAGTTTCCACGACAGTTCTAGGATTTTCAGTAGCCCAAATTCTGCAGTTGTGGGCGTTGACAGACCCTCGGAGCGTGAAATGAGCTTCGTCGCTCCACAACGCATTACTCAACCAATCGTAGTCATCTGCCATCTTTTGAAACACCCACACCACAAGTGCCCTCCACTTCACTAAATCGCCAGGTAACAGTTCATGATGCTGATGGATTTTGTACAGATAGCATCGGAGGGTACGCCTCAGTGCCAACCAAACAGTAGTGTATGGAATGCCGGTGCGAAGTGCGACTGCACGAGTGCCAACTTCCCTGTGCATAGACTAACCCGCTACAGTCTCCATTTCTTCCTGAACTGTCTCAGCAGCATTACGCCTTGTGCTCGGTCGGCCACTATGGGGTCTATCATCTAAACAACCCGAGGCTTCGAACTTCGAAATCATTCTCACCACAGCTGCATTTGTCAACAGACCTTTACCTGTTCGAATCCCCTTCCTCTGGCGATAGGATCTTAACGCTGACCTAGCACATTCCCCATTCTGATAACACAGCTTCACTAAAAGCACCTTTTCAGGTAACGTCAACATGCTGCGACTGCTGGCGCATCTAATTCTCTCTCTCATTACAGCTCCTTTTATACAGGATTGTCATGTGCAGTCACTGATGTTTTGCTGTCCAGTGCCATCTGTCGGACATATTTATTTATTTATTATTATTATTTTTTCTTATAGTAAAACCCCATGTCATACGCACTGTGTCAATTTTTACATCTCTCTCTACATTATTCCGTGGTTTATTAAGTTTTCAAAATTATACTGACTTTTTGATCACCCAGTACATCATGAACAGCAAGGGTCCGAAGAGCTTCCCCTGGGGTACAACTGAAGTTACATTTACATCTGACGGTTGCTCTCCATCCAAGACAACATGTTGTCCCTACCAAAAAGTCCTCATCAGGTCACGGATTTCACTTGATACCCCATATGATCGTACTTTTGACAATAAGTATAGGTGTGATACTAAGTCAAATGCTTTTTATAAATCAAGAAATACAGCCTATAACTGACTGCCTTGATCCAAGGCTTTCAGTACGTCATGTGCAACAAGTGCAAGTTGGGTTTCATATGACTGGTGTTTTCAGAATCCATGCTGGTTGGCACTTGATAGTGTATGCACATGTGTCCTGAAAGCATTCACAGTGCAATGCAATTTCCTTAATCACCACTGTGCTTGTTTACAGTAAAATCACTGTATGTTTCCAATAACAGGCACAGGAGGCCAAGTGCTACAATATTGAGGTTGAGTAATACAGATCATGGAAGAAAAGCATTGTATCATAGAATCATAAACAATGACATCATAATGGTGTTTAGAGAGAAATTGTGAAAAGAACTCTGGGGAACAAGTCATTAAGCAGATGGTACAGATGGAAATTTCTTCCTTAAACATATTTCTACAGTACTTTGAGTCTTCGTTTTCCTCTAAAACTAACAAGAATAAAATTGAGCAGAAGAACAAGGGTAAGAATGGAAAACTTATGGGATTAAAGTATCTTGTGCTAGGGAGAAAGAGCTTTATCTAATGTGGACAACAAGTTGTAAGCAACAGCTGAAACTCTACTGTCATCAGTAACGTAAAATCCTCCAAATTTTTTACTAAAAGGAAATGAAGAGAAATGAACTGGCAGATACAGCAGCCAAGAGGCATGTTGTTTGCCATTCCACCTGCAAACTATATCACCTCTGCTGAAGAGACATCATAGATTCACCATGTTTCCTGTAACTTTGCAAGTAGGCTTTCTCAGTATAATTTGCATCTGTCTTCAAGCATCTCTGTGACACTCTCCCATGGGTCAGACAAATACATGACCATCTGCGCTGCCCTTTTCTGTATATGTTCTTTATCAACTGTTGGTCTGGTTTGGTATGCGTCCCTTACATTTGAGCAATATTCTATGATGGCTCACACAAGTGTTTTGTAAGCAATCCCATCTGTAAACTCATTGCATTTCCCTAGTATTCTACCAATGAATTTAAGTCTGGAATCTGATTTATGTGAGCCTATGTGATCATTCCATTTCATATCTCTACAAACTGTTACACCCCAGTATTTCTGTGTGTTGACCATTTCCACTGTAAAAGTTTCCATTGTTAAGTCATGGGAGAGTCCATTTTCTTTGTTTAATGAATCTCCCAATTTCACATTTCTATTCTATTCTGAACATTAAAAGCAAATGCTAGACTTTGCACCACACTGAAATCCTGTCAAGGCCTGACTGAACAGCTGCACAGCTTTTTTCAGATAGTACTTGTAGATAACTGCACCAGCTAAGATAGGCTTGAGGTTACTGTTAATATTGTCTGCAGAGTTGGTAGCATACAACATACTTCCCCAGGAGAACACTTGGAGTTATTTCTACACCAGTCAATGATTCTTCATCCAAGAGAAAAGCATTACTGAGCACAGCTTTTTGTTCAAGGGATCTACAGCACATTATGGTTAAAAGAGGGGGTAGTTCAGCTGCAAAATTTGTGTAAAATCTGTTATGTGGCTCTAATCTAGTGAGAATGTTCTTAGTACCAGACAGATATTATAGCTCATACACAAAATGAAACACAGACTACAAAATTCCTTACTATACAATGGATAATAAAATGGAGCCAACACATTGTTAAAGTAATCAAGAAGCACATTTAAGTGAGTTTTGCCCTTAGAAAAGCTCTTTGTGTTGACATAAAGATGGAGTGTTAGCTCATTTTGCATATCTTCTTACTTCCTTGTGTACTGTGGGGTTATCTCATTGGGCAATGCACCTAAAGTAAGTAAAACGTTTATTCAGCAGAAGTGAGCAGTAAGAATATTGTGTACAGCAGATAACATTACATCTTGCAGAAGTCTAATGACCTTCGAATTCTTACTCATTTCCCAGTACATTTACTACTTAAGGTTTTTTGCTGCTAATAATACAGCTGAACTTTGAGACAACTTGTGGCTGGACTGAAAATTTATTGGTAAGGATGGCACAATGTTATCTTGGATAAAGTGCCATCAACTGATATGCCCCAGGGAAATGTGCTGGGATCCTCATTTCTCATGTTGTCTATTAGACCAATGCTTCTATTCAGTGACAGAATTCTTAAATCATGAGAGTACAACAGACTTGAAGCAGGAATATGCAAAAACTACTACTACTGCTGCTAAAGCAAGATCAAATATAATGAATTTATCCTCTCAACCTATTTGCACTGGCAATGCTGAAATTGTGTGAAACAATGGAGTACTGTCTGGAATCATTACCTAGCACCAAATCTGACTGGCCTGCCCCAGATATCATTTCCTATGCACAAAATTGACAGTTATATCCAGTACAGAATACATTTCCAGTGCCAGAATTCCTTAAAGGAGGGCCCAATTAAATGTGTATCGAAATTAGTTATGTAGTAGCTTTCAGTAAGAATTAGCTTAGTGACTGATTGTGCACTCATACATTAGGCAGATAAGGAAGTCATTTGGGTTGGCCTTTCAAAACTGCAACATTTCCACTGATGCCTCATTTTGATAGGCTTTTTGAATGGGAATGATCATTCACAGAATCCAGTAGGCAGTGCACTATGTCATGCTCAACATGGTGTAGAAGTTACTGAAATCCGATCCATGATTGATTTTCATTTTTTCCCCTATTGCCTTGATAGTGATATGCCAGTCTTTGACCACAAGGGCTGCCACTTCTTTCGTAATATCCAATTCTTCACAAAGAAATGGTCTGCCACTTCATTTGTCATTCAGTTTTGTTTAATGACACAGTGTGTCTGCACCATTTAAAAACTGTCACACTCTGACATAAGAGCCATGGGATACCTCCTAAAATCATAGCGGACCACCTTTTGCCTGGCATAGTGCAACAACTCGACAGGGCATGGACTCAATAAGTCGTTGGACTCTTCTGCATAAATACTGAAACATGCTGCCTCTATAGCCATTCATAATAGTGAAAATGTTGCTGGTGCAGAATTTCGTACACAAAATGACCTCTCGATTATGTGCCACAAATGTTTGATGGAAATGAGGTTGGGTGATATGGGTGGCCAACTTATTCATTCGAATACTCCAGAAGCTCTTCAAACCAGTCACTAAATACTGTGGGCTGGTGCTATGGTGCACTGTCATCCAAAAAATTCCATGATTGTTTGGGCATATGAAGTCCATGAATGGCTGCAAGTGGTCTCCAAGTAACTGATCATGACCATTTCCAGTCAATGATCAGTTCAGTTGGACAAGAGGATCCAGTCCAATCTGTGTATACACAACCCACACCTTTAACACTTTCGCTGCGGCTGACGCTTATAAGTGTCACAACAAGCCATGAGCCAGTGCGGCTGATGCTTAAAAGCGTCCGCGCTCACTATCGGATTACTCAGTCTAGATGCAGTGTCTAAGCTAGCATCAAAGCGTGTAAACTTTTGTTTTATGTGGTCAATTATTGAACGTATATTATTTGTAATGGTGGCTAATGAACATTTGAATGACGCCTGTGTGACCCCTATAGGTGTCAGACAGCAAACAGACTTCAAAACATGACCACAATACACTCGAAGCTTATTTGAAGTAATGCATCTAAGGTGTCATAATTAAGTCAGTATAGAACATGATCCTACAGATCTTACAAGGTCTTGACGTCATCCTGTATCTCAGGTGTGCTTAGGAGCGTTCGTTACGAGCGGTACATGCCATTTCAGAGAGTTACCGGCCCGCACTCGCATGTTGCCGGGCCGCACTGGAGAGTTGCGCGCCTGCACCAATGCCGCAGTGAAAGTGTTAAGGAGGCACCACCAGCTTCCACAGTAAATCGTTGGCAATTTTTGTCCATAAGTTCAAGAGGTCTGTGCAACACTCAAACCCTACCATCAACTCTTAACAACTGAAATCGGGGCTCATTTGACCAGGTCATGGTTTTCCATTTGTGTATGGTCCAACTGATATGATCACTAGCCCAGGAGAGGTGCTGCAGGCCATGTTGTGCAATTAACAAAGGCACTTGCATCAATCCTCTGCTGGCATAGCCCATTAACACCCAATTTTACCACATGGTCCTAATGGATATGTCCGTCGTACATCCCACATTGATTTCTGCAATTATTTCACACAGTGCTGTTTGTCTGTTAATGCTCACAACTGAATGCAAACACCACTGTTCTCGGTCATTAAGGGAGACCATCAGCCACAGAATTGTCCATGGTGAGAGGTAATGCCTAAAATCTGGTATTCTTAGCAGCCTCTCGACACTACGGATCTTGGAACAGTGAATTCCATAACAATTTCCAAAATGGAATGCTCCATTCATCTAGCTTCAACTACCATTCCATATTCAAAGTCTCCTAATTCCTGTTGTGTGGCCATAATACTACAAATGACAGCTCTGCCAGTGCACTGCCTTTTTACACCTTATGTACACAATACTACTGCCATCTGCATATGTGCTTATCACTAGCCCAAGACTTTTGTCACCTAAGTGTATAATGGAGCATTGTTGCCATACATGTCCATCAACTTTGCATGTTGCAGTTTTGGTCCCATTCAGATGTGGAAAATGAATTACTGCACAACACTCCACTTCTTCACTGCGCTGTGCAGTTTTGTTTTGGATCCTCGGATAGTTAGCTTTGGTACTGTGGTGTGGGGTTTCAATGTATACCAGGTCTGTAGACATGTACATAGAAACAAACAAAAAAATTAATTGTGCAATATAATTAAAACTTCATGACAAACCATCATGGCTGGTATTGGGAGTGGGGGCAGGGTGGTCTACAGGCAATATGAATTCTGAAGCAGCAATTTATGTTCAGTATTTTGTGCTCATCCATGTGTTCTACCACAGGGTGGACTGGCCAAGGGATTGCTTGTTATTACGGATAAATTGTCTGCATGTGACTAGACTTCATGGGAAAGACTTTTTAGTGTGATGGGGAGGGCAGCTATCAAAATGGAAATACTGTTGGTGTTTGGTGAATTTGATATGGACGGAGAGTATTATGGAGGAGTTGGAAAGGAGGTGCTACTATATAGGATCATGCGAATCATATGGGAGAGAATGCGTTCAGGCTGTAGAGGAATGAGAATAGTGTGCCTTGATTCTAGAGTAAAGGATGGGTTCTCAAGTGGACATTTGGGACAGTTGCATCACTGAATGAAAACCAGCAAAATCTGGTAAAAACTCTTAGGGCATTTATTCATCACAAGGGAATACAGATGGCACACACAGGGAATCTGTCATCCATTCAGAGGTGGCCATTACAGCCAAAGTTGCAAACGGAAGATAGGAGAACAGGGGAGGAACATGTTAGTGGACTGGAAGCCAGCAGCCGAGAGGGTGAGCCATCTCTGCCGTGGCTACCCACAACCGAGACCTCGCATAATAGTTTCCTACCCTTCTATTGGTCAAAGGTTGTAACTCATGCTCTGCCGAGACCTCCATTGGTCAGCACTAACCACAGACGTGAACCATGTTTAGCCCAGCATTAAAATCAAAGTTATAAATTACTGGATAATTTTCAGCAGCCTGTAGTCTTATGCATAGTGTTGCTGATCCTCATTCATGCAGCACCAGGTTTGATTCCTGGCTGGGTCAGGGATTTTCTGCACTCAGAAGTGGGTATATGCATTGTTCTCATCACTGTTTCATCATCATTGATGTCCAAGTTGCTGAAGTGACATCAAATAAGAAAAAAGGCAAGGTGCAAGTAACACTCATACTGAGGATTCCATACAAATATAATTATGTATATAGACAGTTCATCCATGAATGGAGAATCTTGACAGTTTTTGTCTGTTATCAACATTGATACTGATGAGACATTTGTCCCAAGAATTTCAAGATTTTTGAGAATGTCTTAATTTTAAGTTTCAAGTTGGATAAAAAAATGACAAAAGAAATATCTTTTGTGTGACATAATTCCAAATATAAAAATAACAGGGAGCAAAAGGCTATTTACAATTTGTACAGAAACCAGATGGCAGTTATAAGAGTCGAGGGGCATGAAAGGGAAGCAGCGGTTGGTAAGGTAGTGAGACAGGGTTGTAGCCTGTCCCCGATGTTATTCAATCTGTATATTGAGCAAGCAGTAAAGGAAACAAAAGAAAAATTGGGAGTGGGTATAAAAATCCATGGAGAAGAAATAAAAACTTTGAGGTTCGCCAGTTACATTGTAACTCTGTCAGAGACAGCAAAGGACTTGGAAGAGCAGTTGAACGGAATGGACAGTGTCTTGAAAGGAGGATATAAGATGAACATCAACAATAGCAAAACGAGGATAATGGAATGTAGTCGAATTAAATCGGGTGATGCTGAGGGAATTAGATTAGGAAATGAGACACTTAAAGTAGTAAAGGAGCTTTGCTACTTGGGGAGCAAAATAACTGATGATGGTCGAAGTAGAGAAGATATAAAATGTAGACTGGCAATGGCAAGGAAAGCGTTTTTGAAGAAGAGAAATTTGTTAACATGGAGTATAGATTTAAGTGTCAGGATGTCGTTTCTGAAAGTATTTGTATGGAGTGTAGCCATGTATGGAAGTGAAACATGGATGACAAATAGTTTGGACAAGAAGAGAATAAAAGCTATTGAAATGTGGTGCTACAGAAGAATGCTGAAGATTAGATGGGTAGATCACATAACTAATGAGGAGGTATTGAACAGAACTGGGGATAAAAGGAGTTTGTGGCACAACTTGACAAGAAGAAGAGACCAGTTGCTAGGACATCTTCTGAGGCATCAAGGGATCACAAATTTAGCATTGGAGGGCAGTTTGGAAGGTAAAAATCGTAGATGGAGACCAAGAGATGAATACACCAAGCAGATTCAGAAGGATGTAGGTTGCAGTAAGTACTGGGAGATGAAGAAGCTTGCACAGGATAGAGTAGCATGGAGAGCTGCATCAAACCAGTCTCAGGACTGAAGACAACAACAACAACAACAATTCCAAATTTACAATTTTCTGATTTTTTTTTCCTTTACTTGTACTGTGAGACCTTGCTTTGTTCCAAATTTCATGATTCTAGGTCAATACAAAGCATACTACAGCTTTTGATGAGTGAGTTAGCAAGTATCAAAATATGTGACATAAATGGCCTTATCTTTTGGTTCCATTGACATAGAAACTTAACTTTTTTACACCACCAATGGACAACAGACCATAGTATGTGACATAAATACCAACTTGATACATCTGACCAGTGTCTTAACAGGTGGATAGACAGGGAGACAGTCATATAGTAATAGTAGTAATAATAATAGGGATAGTAATAATTAGTAGTAATAATAATAGGGATAGTAATAATAATACAGCAGAGATGCTGAGTCACAGATAGGCACAACAAAAAGACTGTTGTATCATAAGCTTTTGACTAACGAAGGCTGAGGCCAGGAGGGTTACATGAACATAGGATACATTAAAGGGATAGTTCCCACCTGCACAATTCAGAAAATCTGGTGGTGGTGGGAAGGATCCATGCTGTGAAGCAGTCATTGAAATGAAGAGCATTATACTAGGTGGCATGCTCAGCAACAGGGCGGTCCACTTGTTTCTTGGCTACAGTTTGTTGGTGGCAATTCATGCAGACAGACAGCTTGTTGGTTGTCATGCCCACATAGAATGCAGCACAGTGTTTGCAGCTTAGCTTGTAGATCACATGACTGGTTTCACAGGTAGCCCTGCCTTTGATAGGATAGGTGATGTTTGTGACCAGATTGGGGAAGGGGTGATGAGAGGACATATGGAACAGGTCTTGCATTTAGATTTACTACAGAGACATGAGCCATGAGGTAAGGGGTTGGGAGTGGGTCTTGTGTAGGGATGGATGAGTATCTTGCTTAGGTTTGGTGGACCAGTGGAATACCTTTGTGGGAGGGGTGGGAAAGATAATGGGCAGGACATTTCTCATTTTCGGGCATGGCGAGAGGTGAAAACCCTGGCAGAGAATGTAATTCAGTTGCTCCAGTCCTGTGTGCTACTGAGCTACGAGAGGAATACTCCTTTGTGGCCAGATGGTGAGTCTTTGGGAGATGGTGGGTGACTGAAAGATAAGGCACAGGAGATTTGTTTTTGTACAAAGTTGGGAGGATAATTATGATCTGTAAAGGTATATTTCGGGAGAGATCACTTGTCACTGCAGATGTGACAGACACGGGTGGCTAGGCTGTATGGAAGGGACTTCTTGGTATGGTATGTGTAGCAGCTGGTGAAATGGAGTTATTGCTGGTGGTTAGTAGGTTTGATATAGACAGAGGTACTGATGTAGCTATCTTTGAAGTGGAGGTCAACATCTAGGGAGATAGCTTGTTGGGTTGAGTAGGACCAGGTGAAGCGAATGGAGGAGAAGCTACTGAGATTTGGAGGAATGTGGATAGGGCGTCCTCATCCTTGATCCAGTTTGCAAAGATGTCATCAGTGAATCTGAATCAGGTGAGAGGTTTAGGATTCTGGGTGTTTAGGAAGGATTCCCCTAGACGGCTCATGAATAGGTTGGCATAGGATGGTGCCATGCATGTGCCCATACCCGTACCCTGGATTTGTTGGTAGTTAATGCTTTCAAAGGATAAGTAATTGCAGGTGGGTATGTAGTTGGTCATGGCGACTAGAAAGGTGGTGGATTGCTTGGAATCCATCAGATGTTGGAAAAGGAAGCGCTCAAAAGCGGTAAGGCCATGGGCATTAGGTATTTTAGTGTAAAGGGAGGTGCCATCAATAGTGACCAGCAGGTCACCGTGCGGTAAAGGAACAGGAATTGTGGAGATTCGGTGGAGGAAATGGTTGGTATCTTTTATATAGTTGGATAGGTTCCGGATTGTTATATTCCAGCCTGGATTTTCCATTGGTTAACAACAACAACAACAACAACAACAACAACAATAAATTCATGGGATATAATTATGAATTAACAGTTTGATATTTTCTTTACTTGTACCGTTGTACTGTGAACCTTGCTTCTTGCAAGATATCATGACTCTATGCCAACAGGAAGTACTCTAAGATTCTGATGAGTGAGTTTATGAGTTTCAAAATATCTAACTCTTCATCTATACACTGCAAACCACCGTGAGATACATGGCAGAGGGTATGTTCCATTGTACCAGTTATTAGGGTTTCTTCCTGTTCCATTCACATTTGGAGTGCAGGAAAAATAATCATGTGAATGCAACTGCATATGCAGCAATTACTGTAATATTATCCTCAGGACCCATATGTGAGTAATACATAGGGGATTTTACTACATTCCTAGAGTAATCATTTAAAGCTGCTTCTTGAAATTTTGTTAATAGAGTTTCTCAGGATAGTTTACATCTATCTTCAAGAGTTTTCCAATTCAGTTCCTTCAGAATCTCTGTGACACTTTCTCATGGATTAAACAAACCAGCAAAAAGACTGATTTTAATATTAATATTGTCCTCAAGGTCATTAATATAGAATAAAAGCAGCAGGCGTTCCAACACACTTCCCTGGAGCATACCTGAAGTTACTTATACATCTGACGATGACTCTCCAGCCAAGATAACATGCTGTATCCTCCCTACCAAAAAGTCCTCAGACCAGTCACAAATTTCACTTGTTATCCCATATGATCATACTTTTGGCAATAAGCGTAGGTGTGGTAGAGTCAAATACTTTTCAGAAATCAAGAAATACTGCCTTGATCCAAAGCTTTCAGTGTGTCATGGGATAAAAGTGTGAGTTGGGTTCCACATGATCAATGTGTTTGAAATCTATGCTGGTTGGCCTTGAAGAGCTAATTCTGTTCAAGGTACCTATTATGTTTGAGCTCTGAATATGTTCTAAGATTCTACAACAAATTGATGTCAAGGATATTGGACGGTAGTTTTGTAGATCACTTCTACTACTCTTCTTGTGCCTTTTTCCAAGAACTGGGCATGGTTTTTTGTTCAAGGGATCTACGATAGATTATAGTTAGACGAGAGGCTAACTCAGTCGCAAATTCAGTATAGGGCCTTTGAGCTTTGCTCAGTTTTAACAATTTCAATTGTTTCTCAACACCACTGACACTAATATTTGTTTCATTCATCTTTTCAGTGGTATGAAGATTAAATTGGGGTAATACTCTTGGGTTTTCCTTTGCAACGGAACATTTGAAAATGCAGTTCAATTCAGATTTTGCTTTGCTATCCTCAGTTTCAGTTCTTGTCTCATTCACTAACGATTGGACACTAACTTTGATGTCACTGACAGCATTTACATATGATCAGAATGCCTTTGAGTTCTGCGAAAGATCACTTGCCAGTATTCTG
Organism: Schistocerca serialis cubense; assembly: GCF_023864345.2. Taxonomy (NCBI): domain Eukaryota; kingdom Metazoa; phylum Arthropoda; class Insecta; order Orthoptera; family Acrididae; genus Schistocerca; species Schistocerca serialis. Next base: position 453,648,714 of record NC_064642.1, on the reverse strand, counting down.
CTACTGAAGGCATCATGCACTGCTCTCTTGCAGCCAAACACGTTTCATTCAGCACCTCTCTATGTATAACCCTGCACTTTATTTTACACCTATTATGCAATAATATCTGTTTCTTTAGAAGTTTCTTTACAGTGACTGTATAACATGGAGGCTCCCTCTCATTGTGCACTGTTCTACTGGGTACATAACTATCCAGTGCACGGTCAACTATTCTTTTCAACTTGAACCAAATTCTGCACCTAGGAGATTCCGCTACCTAGATTTTGTAGCACAGTTCACAACTGATGAGTGATATATTAAAGTGTCAAAATATTGGGGCAGATTATCCTTCCCGTATAGCAACTACACCCAGCTGGACTTTGAGAGGATCGCAACTGCACAAGTGACAAATTCCAATCTCTGCAGTTTGTTTAACAAACTAGACACTGGGCTCCAATCGCAACAATGTACGCTGCCCAGCACCACCAAACAAGTTTGGTGTGACATTTCAAATGGACTGGTCCAACCAGTCATCCCAGAGCTGTATGGCAGGACAATTTTGGCCTTCTCCACAACCTTGCAAATTCGGGCGTGCACCCTACTATACGCCTCATCACAGAATAGTTTGTCTGGTCAAGCATTAAAAAGGATTGTGGCACATGGACCAGGACCTGTATTCTGTGTCAGCAAGCAAAAATTGGCCACCACACACAGCACACCTTTGGTAAATTCCTGCTTCCAAAGGGGTTGTTCCAGGACATTCACACTGGCGTAACAGGGCCACTCCCTGAATTCCAAGGTTACTTTTACATTCTGTCAGTGATAGATCCCATGACACGATGGGTGGAGGCCACACCCTTCACTGACATACCAGTAGAGACAGCCATTTCCCGACATATCAGCATAGACAGTAGCAAAAACTTTCATCAACAGTTGGATTGCCAGAATCAGCTGCCTTGCTCTTTTAACATCAGACCAGGGTCGGCATTTTGAATCCTAACTGTTCAATGACTTATGCCACCTATGTGGATGTTACCAGTTCCACACAACCACCGACCACCACCAATCCAAAGGCCTCATGGAATGGTGGTGCCAGATAATGAAAGCTGCTATCATGTGTTGCTCAAAATCGTGGGTGGATCTTCCATGGGTTCTACTGGGCACAGCACATAAAGGTGACCTCAACGCATTGTTTGCCAAAACACTATATGGTGATTCCCTCATTCTATCTGCTGAATTTTTAGTGCATGAAATAGTCCCCTCCGACCACAACTTACCAGACTTAGTCATATGTGTCTGCACGCATTCACAAACATCCACGTGCCACCCCTTCCAATCATGTGTCACAAGGAATTTTTATTCATAAAGACCTGGTCACATGTTCTCCTGTGATCCTACATACAGACACAGTGAAACGCCATTACAATGACCATTTACAGGACCATACCGAGTGTTGAAATGTGATACAAACACTTTTGATATTGTAATGAATAACAGTGTTGGTGAATCAGTTTAAAACAGCGTGGGCTTTAGCAGACTTGCCACAACAGACATGCCCCATTCCTCCACCTCCTATGCACCTGTTAGTCAATTTCCAAGTACATGTAAATCTCCACGATTTTCTGCCTGATGACATACCTGTCACATTATGTGATTATCAACTTCATGATTACCACTACCTACATGGACAGGCAGTCGGATGCAAACACTGTCACACATAGTTTCATGCACATCACTCCTATTCCACCAAAAATTGACAAGGCAGGACTCACCTCATGTTTTTTGGCAGACGGTACACTTACCATCACTGCTCTGACTTCCATGGACCTGTAATGCCTCCTGTGGATGCAAAAATGCAACGCAATGCTGCCAACATATCTCCGTCTTCAAATGCCACTGCTGAGCCAGCAACAACTAAAGACACCATTGAGACTACTTCCTTATCTCCTAACACCGCCAGCAGGAATCTATTAGTTGCACCATCAACATCATGCTTTGGACGTGCCCTGCATCCCCCCAGTGAACATTGCTGACTACAACTTGTCTTCCATCACATTCACCTTCACACAGTCACCCATATCACTTAAGACAGATGACATCCTGCCACAGCTTCTCATGTGTCCCACTCTTGAGGGGTGTGGGGGAGGGGGTAGGAGGGAGGGGTGGCAAGCTCTGGGGTGGCAGTGAAACATCACTAACTCTGTAAATGAGGATTGCTGCCCCATGAGGCATTAGGAGTTAGTATGCTCTGTACACTCATAATGCTTATGTCTGTTACATATATGGGCTTACTAATAAATAGTGTGGAAATTGTATTCCTATGCTGTATCACTATTCTGCTGTCACACTGCTCATAACTCCATTTCCCACAGCTCCAACAAGGACGAAGTTCATACTGATCTCTCTAAATGTCAGTTAGTACAACAGGTAAATTTTATAGCCATGGTAAAATTATGAGTCAGTGCAACACAGGCATCTCTCAGTGCAACACAGGCATCTCTCACCTACTACACAGAAGTCTATTTCCATTTTCAAGTTCAGCATAATGTCATTACTAGGGACATTTGTTCATCTTACGTGCTCAGATTGTATCACCACTTGAGCCACAAATCTATAACAGTTACCTAAAAACCTTAACTTCCTCATGCCTTGAAGCATGATATCTATGGATCTCCCTTCATGATGAATGACGGTAGTACCCCTATCTACTGGGATGACAAACAGCCATTCATTATTACTCAATGGTGTCCTTCTGGAGTTGTTGCACTGGTTGCAGCATCTTAGCCTCACATCCCTCAGGTTCAAATGTGAACAAAGTATAAGTCTTATTTGCATGTTCTGGAGCTCTGCTCTACTTTTTTACATTGTAGCTGCTCAATAATTAACTTTGCACACTGCTCTTTCACATCAGTTAGCAGCAGCTCCTTTTTGGGGGAAATATACATAAATAAATGCCTCATTCCATCCTGTTCAGAGGGCAATGGTAATATTCTATACAGGTTGTGCACATTGTCTTCCACTAGTGGGATATTGAACGCATAACTTAAGATGTTCCCACCAATAAAAATATCCAGATCAATAATTCTGCTCAATTGGTAACCACTGTCTGTCATAAGGATGATAGGGGACTACTTGTCCTTGAAGTCATCTTTTATCAGTTCTAAATACTTTAGAATCTGAGTTAGATTGATTATATACTGCTCCAAAATACCCTTCTGGGTACTGACAATTGCTGATATCAACATATTGTATACCTATTCTAACTCTCAGAAAATGCCTATGAGTTAGATTTGTTTTTTGTTAACATTGATCAAAATTGCTGCCCTTTGCAATCATCAGTCTGTGCTGTTCTCATAGTCTCCTATGTGCCAGCTCTAATGTTCCATTCTCTGTGTGATAATCTCTTAATTTTTTGCTATTGAACTTGCTGTTTGATTAAAACTAGTCAAGCTTACTTTAACTATGGTCACTTGTTCCTTCAAAAGCCTGAGTAGCTGTTTCTGTTCTCCTTCTAAGACAGCTATCTTTGGCTCGAAGTATGTGGCACCATCATGTTCCAACAAAATCTTAATGATTCTTTCAGAAAATTTAACATCCCTTGCTCTTTTATATGAATACAAGTCATACCAATTGTCCAATTAGACCCTGCAGTTTTTCAGTTTTACCTACATGCCAATGCCACACAAGTTCTTCACTTATACTGTCTGCTGCAGTCATAATCAATAATGCTGACCTACCTTTACAATATCCAATTGCTTGTCCCACAACATCAGTGTTGTCAAATTTCTCTTTCAATTCCATCAAATTGAAATAACTCACAGCTCTCAATGTTATACAGTAAATTTTCACTTTTGTATAATACACAGTAAAAGTCATGTATGGTTGTTAAGCATACAGGACAACTTTGACTAGAAAAATTCTTTCAGTCTGTTGGCATGAACCATAAGGTATTTGTTTCTTTTCAGAGTACAACACTCAGCCCTTTGTTCATACTATTGTTTATTGACCTCATCACTGTGCAGCAAACTTAACAGTCTGCCTCGTTGTATGCTCTGATCATACAACAGAACCTTATCCCCATAAAGTAACCGTTTTTGATTCTGTGTTCTATCATAGTATTATTTATTTTATATTGTGCATTCTGTTCTCTTGCACATAGGTAAATTTCTTCCATGTGCTCTTTTGCTATGCCACATAATCATCAGAATTATATCTCAGTCCAGCTGGATCTTTCTGTAATATCCCTGGAATGTTGCATGTTCTTCCAAAGGAAAATTCATCTGGTGTAACATTGTGAGGTGTCATATTATACACGAAAACCACAAATGGGACTCAACTTTCCCAGTCTGTTTAGATAGTATTGCAACTTCTCTGTTGAATGCAACTTCTCTGATGCTCCGTTTGTTTGAGAGTGGTAGCTGGTAATCTGTGTCTTCTCAATATGCAACAGTTTACACACTATTTTCATGGTTTGACTCATGAAATTACTTCCCATGTCACTTAACAATACCGATGGTATTCCATACCTCAGTATAATTTCCTTAGTTAACATCTGTATTGCTGTGTCGGCATCTTACCATTCAGTACATCAGTGCATCATGAAATGTAAGTATATACTTCTTGCCTTAATCTGTCTGGTTCAACTGACCAGCTACATCACTTTTCCTTGTGAGTTTGTTCTATTGGTAGCTCTTACATTTCTGAATTTATTTTTCCATATCCTTCTTCATACATTTCCATACTCAGTATTTTTTATTTAATCATCCTAGTTTCCTCCAGTGGGAGAGTTGTGAAACTGTTTTAACACTGCAGCTTCTTCATTTTCTTTTATTGCTTCTGCTGTTCTTGACTCACCTGATCATGTCTCTCCATAAATTCTCCTTATCCTTGACACAGCTTTCACATTTCCAAATATAATCTTGTATTAATCTCAACTCAGCTGCCTCATGTGCCGTGTCTTTGATGATTGCACCTGCTGTCTGCTGCTGTGTGTCAACAGCTCTGCTGTCCCTGACTTCTTGTGGGTCTGTGACCCATGCTATGACTTCGTCTTCTGACATAGACTACTGTTGTATTTGGGTCACACACCATCTACCCTAAGCTCACTCACTTGCAAGGGTGTGTCAGCATACTTAATTTCATTTGACACTTTTATACTTGATTTCATAGTCATATTCCCTCAGCTTTAACCTAAACTTCATCAATCTGGATGACAGATCTGATCTAGTACCTACCCATATTGAGGGTTTATAGTCAGTAAATATCGCAGACTTTCTGGCAAATACATACAGTCGAAAGTATTTTACTGCCCAGTAAATGGCTAACATCTCCCTTTCAATCATGCTGTACCCTCTTTCCATCTTATTCAGCATCCTGAAGCCTCAAAACTGCCCCAACAGATGTCTGGCTAGTGCCTGTGGTGATTATGAAGTCCTTTTCAGAATCTGGATACTGCAGTTTCAGTGAGCTGATCAGCTTCTCTTTTAAATACTAAGAAGCATTTTCCTGCTCAACACTCCAGGTGTAAGGCACTCCCTTTTTTTTAATAATTCATGTAGCAGCTTTGTGATTTTGCTGAAGTTACTTATAAAACACCTGGAGTATCCCACAAGACCTAGATATGCTATTAGTTGCTTTGTTGTTTTGGGCTGTGGACAGTCCTTTTTCGCTTTGAACTTCTACAGGTCTGGCTTCAAGCCCTTTGCCGACAGGATGTGACTCAAAAACACACCCCATTTTCACAGAAAATTGCAGTTGTCCACCTATAGCTTTAAAGTCTTTCAAATACTTCCATCAGTGTACACTGTGTTTCTCTAAGGAAGAGCCAAATATCACCATGTCATCCAAGTAAATAACAACTTTTCAACTTCGTAATCAATATAATCTGTATAATTCATCTCCTGGCAAATGGTAAATATCACTGTACATGCTGCATAGCTCTATTACTGTTGCTTTATCTTCCACATTCAAATGACTCACCCAGATATTCTCTTTTAGCGTACTTAGTCTCACTTTCAACAGTGATTTGTTTTTACTGGCACAATTCACTCTGAACAATTTCCAAAACAATGCCTGCTCCGGGGATGCTTCTGCTACTAACTGGGGGCATTCTACAGAGACACTCTCATCTGTACTGTTCAGCACACTTGTTAGGGCATTCTCTCAATTCTACCTTTACTAACACCTCAGGTAGATACATGCCCTTGCCCTTGGTGATCTGTTTTGGAACGATAGCCTCTCATTCTGTTTGCTTCTGTTTTTATTCAACATAACCATTCATATTGTTAGCCTTATTTTATTTTGTTTGCTTCTCTCCAGCAATCCCTGTTGCTTGCCTCCGCCTTACTTTCACTTGTTTTTCCACGCGTTTCTCACTTCGTGCTTAAGCCTTTCTTAACAAAGCCTTCTCTTTCGTTTGAATGTACTGTGCAGAATTCATCCTCACTCTGTCTGCATTTCTCTATGCACTTTTTGCTCTGCATCTGAGCTTTTCCTGAAAGGGCCTTCTCTTTCCTGTACTTGTGCATCTGTATTAGCAAGCTTCTGACTTCCGATACCTAACTGCACTGTATATAACTCATTCTCTTGCTCTGTCTTCATTTTGACCCATTCCCTTTGGATCCATAGGTGTCTTGTGCCCTAATAAATTACAACTCCATTTTCCTTGAAGAAGTCTTGGCCCACCAGCCTATCAAATGGAAAATCCGTATCTTCCCCAATTACATGGAAGCAGCGCCTCACTTGCATTCTGCTTCCCATTTGTAAGCCCATGGTTACATTTATCCCTGTCCTTGATTTCCCAAAATGGCAAGTGCTCTCTAGGTAGTCCCTCGCTTAGTGACTGGTACAGTTACATTTAAAACACATCATTGCCATCATCTGTACATGTAGACCTCTGTGATTTGGCCAGTTACACTGTGAGCATCTCACTAATCACTATGGTCCATTTCCCTACAATTTCCAGCTACAAATGACACTGACCACCTTATTATTTTATCTATGTGACAATGTTGGTCATGTGAACTGGTTTCGCACATGTGAAGTACTTCATGGGCTTTCCTTCATTCTGTGGCACCACACCACCACTTTGGATGATCATCTTTTCTTGATCACGGCTATTATTGTCTCCTCTGTCTGAGTGAGCTCTGTCACCACTGCTAATGTTAACTACTCACTGAGTGCACATGCTATGGCCTTTATCCTGTCATCATAAATCTATTGGATGTACACTACCCTGCTTAACTTCTGAATGAGAGCAAGGCTACATTCTGAGCCTGATTCTTACTCAGTACCTGTGATGGCTTTCCTGAAGTGGTGCTGCATTGTATCCAACCTTGAGTCCCACTGTTCTATGCTTTCCCCACATTCTTGGTGACTTTCAAACCTCTGAAATGCATAGAAACAAGTATCCTTTTGCTGGCACCGTTTCCAGTTAGTGTGAAGACACATCTCAACAAGTGGTGCTTAGGTCTTTAACAACCTGTATGTGCTGACATAACTATTTTAGTTTTTACAAGTTTTAACAGAGTATATGATACTCTGGTTCAATAACTTCAAAACAGCCATATTTAATGCTTGTCTGAGCAGAAAGTGAATGAAAGACTCAAAGAAATTGTACTATTCTATCAGCATCTCCTGGAGGGAGGTACCTGGCTAAGCATGAATGTGAGCAGAGCCAGAGTGAATATTACCCAAGTTCAGGCCCTAGTCCTGACCCATATGGGTGTCCCTCTGGGACTACTGTCTGAACTGGAATTCTGTTTTGAGCACCGCTTCCTCCGCCTTTATACTGTGCATAGCTCCTTCCATGTTGGTGTTTCTGGCCACTGCTGTGCAAGGCCTCTTGTGTGACCATATATGGTCTCTGCTAAAGCCTTGTAATGTCTCAAGGCTTCTTCACTTGAGCTCATGTGAGCTATACATTGATTTCCTGCTATGCCCAACTGTGCTCTACTGGTAGTTTTTTCTTTGTACTCTCTAGCAAACTTATTCATTCTGGCTTCTGTTCTTTGCCTTGCGGTGTCCCATTTTCTAAATATGAGACAACTGATTAAATCATTAAGAACAACTTTCTGCATTCTTTTGATAAGATGTGAAATTATGCATTGGTTGTCTACACCATCAGTTACATAAAACCTCAGTTTATCTAGGAGAATATAGTGATCTACACAGTCAAATGTCTTAGATGGGCCACAGAAAATACTGACTGGTGCTGGTTTGTTATTTAGTGCTTGTAAAATTCACTGAATGAATGTGTAAATGGCATTCTCAGTTGAGAATTATTCTGAATTGTGGAGGATATTACTGTTGCCCATATATGCCTCCATAGCTCAGTGGTAAGCATGTCTTGCTGCTATGCGGAGAATACAGGTTCAATTCCCAGTACGGTCAAGGATTTTCCATTTGTTGGGAGGATTGGAAGGGCCAAACTTAGCCTCACGATGCCAGTTGAGTAGCTAGTTGAATGGGAAGTAGTGGCTCCAACATCAAGAAAGCTGACAACGGCAGGGAGAGCGGTGTGCTGACCTCATGCCCCTCCATGTGACATCAGAGTTATGCCGTTGGCAGAGGCTGACATGTCTGTTGGTCAGTCCTGATTGACCTGTCTGGACCAGAATATGGAGTTAATTGTTGTTCAGGTGGGATATTATTCTAGGATACCTCATGTCATCAAAAATTTTGGAAAATGATGTCAGTAGAGAAAACCAGTCGGTTGTTATTGGCATTTCTCTTATCACCTTTCTTATATAGGGATTTAACAACGGCATATTTCAATCTCTCTGGAAAAATGCTCTGAGTTAATGATGCATTACATATTTCAGTAAAGACTGTATTTATTATGTGGAAACAAGTCTTTTGTACTCTGTCAGAAACAATGTCAAATCCAGAGAGCTTTTATTTTTGAGAGAATGTATAATTTTCTTAATTTCAGGAGACATGAGTGAGACATCCATATGACTGAATTTTATGCGAGTTGTTTTTTCAGAATTCGGCTTTGATTCTTATATTGAACAGTTTGTCCCTATATTTTATACTTCATTTACGAAAGGATTATTAAGCATACCTGCCACTTGTTATTGATCATTTATTGCCCTTCCAGTTGAAGAGTGTCTGCAGATGACAGCTGTTATATTCAAGTGGGATGGTGTTGAGTTCTATGGCAAAAAGTATTGATTGAAAAACATATAAAATGGTAAACATTTAACATAACTGTGTACTTAACTTGGTTAAATGAGTCCACTGAATGTCCTGATAGAAATCCAGATGAAGTATCTACAGGTATTGCTACTAACAAGAAGTTCTACTTGTACTTTAATCAGTGTCTGATAACAGGCAGATACCTGAGTCTGTTGCACTTGTACTCATAACTTCATGTCAATTAAGCTGACTTTCTGATGTACACCGAAAACTGAAAAGCCTGGGGACTTGAACACTGTAGCCAGAATGCTGGAGCCCAAACACTGGAGACTCCTTGTGGCAACCTTTTATCAGTGTGGTGTGTAGTGTTGGTGGCAACAATCCAAGAGGGCAAGTCCCTCATGCAGCCAACAGTTGGAGAAAGCCATTGGTCATGTCTACCTCTCTGCACAACCACTACTGCCAAATTCCTGTAGCAGAGTGTTGTCCTCTGTGGTATCGATTACTGATGATACCACAGCGACCACTCGGGCACCACTCCGGAGAGTGCAGTTGCACTTGGAGGACTGAGTGGTGGTGGGAAGGGCCCAGTGGAAATACTGTTGGCAGTAAGGAATGACTTTATGCAACTACAATACACGATTTGTCACGACCCAGCAAGACAAATATGCCTCTTTTTATTGTCCCTGGCTGGCACTACATATGAGCCATGGATGCTGAGCTGGTGCCCTGTGATACTGGTGGCAGGCCAGTGGCAGACCAGCAGCCTCTAGAAGCCATGGTCATCATGTCAGTGGCAACCTATTTCCGTCAGCTGTGCGGAGCCCTGGTGGCCCCTCAGCTCTTCATGCATCACCGCAGCAGTACGTGTAGATGGCTGTGCACGGGATTCGACTCACTGCCCTCTAGCAGGAGCCAGATGGTGGCTGGCACTGAGGCACTGAGCCCCATTAGGAAATCATTGTCGGCACCTACAGGCACGGGTGGCAGGTTAGTGGTGCTGCAGCACCAAGTCCTGTGAAAAACTTAGTGCCGATGGTGGATGGTGCAGCGCAGCCTTGAACCCATGGCTGCTGCTGGTGATGCCCAGTTGTCTCACTGTTTGGCATAGCCCTGGCATTTTGGTAGTGGTGCTGGACTGCAGTGAAAAAAATTACCCCCTTTCTCAAAATTCAGACTGGTTTATATACCTCTGGCATGCATTTGTTTCAATGAAACAGGGTACCTAGTTACATACCCTTAAGAAGGGACTTACCTGGATTGGTGACATCGACCTGCCCATTAGGGTCAATACTGTTGTGGGGTGCAGTTTTTCGCTGAGTGCGGCTAGCCTCGTCTTGCAATCTCCTTACTTGTATGCTATTCTGACCCACATATTGCTGCCTGCTTGCAGATGCTAATACAATACTTCATAGCAACCTTCTCACTACTTGTCATTATTTTTGCTAAAGACTTTTTACTTTAGATCAAGGACTGGGCAGTGACATTACACTGCACCCCTCTACAGAGAAGACCTGACCCCTGGGTCTTCCTAAGACCTGATTCTCTATTGCAATTACATTTTCACTTACTCTGTAAAACAAGTACATACTACTAAATTGGCTACTCTCTACTGTGCAATTACTATTTTAATCTCCAACTTCATAAATCTGTTTTTCATCCCTTGCTCAGGGAATCCAGTCTATGGGAACTTGAAATACCCCTGAATTGGGTTTCTGCACAGCTCCTTGTTTCAAATACATAAGAGCTTAAAAGCTAGGCAGAGCAAGATTGGAGTCACTATGCACTATGAATTTGTGACACTCAATGTCATTATTATCTGATGTCTACCATCTGATTACTGTTCCACAATTGCTCTGTAGTAATCTACCCCTCCTGTGCTGCTATTGCCTCACTTAGTGAACATTTAAAAAGGGAAATGGATAGGTTAAAGTTATATATAGTCGGAATTAGTGAAGTTCGGTGGCAGGAGGAACAAGACTTTTGGTCAGGTGAATACAGGGTTATAAATACAAAATCAAATAGAGGTAATGCAGGAGTAGGTTTAATAATGAATAAAAAAATAGGCGTGCAGGTAAGCTACTACAAACAGCATAGTGAACGCATTATTGTGGCCAAGGTAGACACGAAGCCCACACCTACTACAGTAGTACAAGTTTATATGCCAACTAGCTCTGCAGATGATGAAGAAATTGATGAAATGTATGATGAGATAAAAGAAATTATTCAGATAGTGAAGGGAGACGAAAATTTAATAGTCATGGGTGACTGGAATTAGAGTGTAGGAAAAGGGAGAGAAGAAAACGTAGTAGATGAATATGGATTGGGGCTAAGAAATGAAAGAGGAAGCTGTCTGGTAGAATTTTGCACAGAGCATAACTTAATCATAGCTAACACTTGGTTCAAGAATCATAAAAGAAGGTTGTATACATGGAAGAATCCCAGAGATACTAAAAGGTATCAGATAGATTATACAATGGTGAGACAGAGATTTAGGAACCAGGTTTTAAATTTTAAGACATTTCCAGGGGCAGATGTGGACTGTGACCACAATCTATTGGTTATGAACTGCAGGTTAAAACTGAAGAAACTGCAAAAAGGTGGGAATTTAAGGAGATGGGATCTGGATAAACTGACTAAACCAGAGGTTGTACAGAGTTTCAGGAAGAGCTTAAGGGAACAATTGACAGCAGTGGGGGAAAGAAGTACAGTAGAAGAAGAATGGGTAGCTCTGAGGGATGAAGTAGTGAAGGCAGCAGAGGATCAAGTAGGTAAACAGACGAGGGCTAGTAGAAATCATTGGGTAACAGAAGAAATAATGAATTTAATTGATGAAAAGAGAAAATATAAAAATGCAGTAAATGAAGCAGGCAAAAAGGAATACAAACGTCTCAAAAATGAGATTGACAGGAAGTACATAATGGCTAAGCAGGGATGGCCAGAGGACAAATGTAAGGATGTAGAGGCTTATCTCACTAGGGGTAAGATAGATACTGCCTACAGGAAAATTAAAGAGACCTTTGGAGAAAAGATAACCACTTGTATGAATATCAAGAGCTCAGATGGAATCCCAGATCTAACCAAAGAAGGAAAAGCAGAAAGATGGAAGGAGTATATAGAGGGTCTATACAAGGGCGATGTACTTGAGGACAATATTATGGAAATGGAAGAGAATGTAGATGAAGATGAAATGGGAGATACGATACTGCGTGAAGAGTTTGACAGAGCACTGAAAGACCTGAGCCGAAACAAGGCCCCCGAAGTAGACAACATTCCATTAGAACTACTGACGGCCATGGGAGAGCCAGTCCTGACAAAACTCTACCATCTGGTGAGGAAGATGTATGAGACAGGTGAAGTACCCTCAGACTTCAAGAAAAATAAAATAATTCCAATTCCAAAGAAAGCAGGTGTTAACAGATGTTAAAATTACCGAACTATCAGTTTAATAAGCCACAGCTGCAAAATACTAACGCGAATTCTTTACAGACGAATGGAAAAACTGGTAGAAGCTGACATCGGGGAAGATCAGTTTGGATTCTGTAGAAATATTGGAACACGTGAGGCAATACTGACCTTACGACTTATCTTAGAAGAAAGATTAAGGAAAGGCAAATCTACATTTCTAGCATTTGTAAACTTAGAGAAAGCTTTTGACAATGTTGACTGGAATACTCTCTTCCAAATTCTAAAGGTGGCAGGGGTAAAATACAGGGAGCGAAAGGCTATTTACAATTTGTACAGAAACCAGATGGCAGTTATTAGAGTCGAGGGGCATGAAAGGGAAGCAGTGGTTGGGAAGGGAGTGAGACAGGGTTGTAGCTTCTCCCCAATGTTATTCAATCTGTACATTGAGCAAGCAGCAAAGGAAACAAAAGAAAAATTTGGCGTAGGTTTTAAAATCCATGGAGGGGAAATAAAAACTTTCAGGTTCGCCAATTCCATTGTAATGCTGTCAGAGACAGCAAAGGACTTGGAAGAGCAGTTGAACGGAATGGACAGTGTCTTGAAAGGAGGATATAAGATGAACATCAACAAAAGCAAAACGAGGATAATGGAATGTAGTCGAATTAAATCGGGTGATGCTGAGGGAATTAGATTAGGAAATGAGACACTTAAAGTAGTAAAGGAGTTTTGCTATTTGGGGAGCAAAATAACTGATGATGGTCGAAGTAGAGAAGATATAAAATGTAGACTGGCAATGGCAAGGAAAGCGTTTCTGAAGAAGAGAAATTTGTTAACATCGAGTATAGATTTAAGTGTGAGGAACTCGTTTCTGAAAGTATTTGTATGGAGTGTAGCCATGTATGGAAGTGAAACATGGACGATAAATAGTTTGGACAGGAAGAGAATAGAAGCTTTCGAAATGTGGTGCTACAGAAGAATGCTGAAGATTAGATGGGTAGATCACATAACTAATGAGGAGGTTTTTAATAGGATTGGGGAGAAGAGGAGTTTGTGGCACATCTTGACTAGAAGAAGGGATCGGTTGGTAGGACATGTTCTGAGGCATCAAGGGATCACAAATTTAGCATTGGAGGGCAGCGTGGAGGGTAAAAATCGTAGAGGGAGACCAAGAGATGAATACACTAAGCAGAGTCAGAAGGATGTAGGTTGCAGTAGGTACTGGGAGATGAAGAAACTTGCACAGGATAGGGTAGCATGGAGAGCTGCATCAAACCAGTCTCAGGACTGAAGACCACAACCACAACAACAACAACAAGTGAACATTCCAGGCCTAGTTCCCAGGTGCCTTTAAGGAGGGTAAGGTATTGTTTGGACAACACCTCTGGAGGTTTGTCTGTCCAGTACAGGCATGGCTGTGTCAAATTCATCAGAATTCCTCTTGTCACAGTAGCTGGTAAAAGGAAGGTGAGTCCGGTAATATCATACATAGGCCCATTAACAGTTCACTACCTCACAACTCTAAATGTCTTGCCCCATGAGATTCCCTTTCTCATAGTAACTAGCAACTGCTACTATGTTACTGTATGCTGAGTATATCCAATGTAAATCTGCTCTCTGAAAATACTGTTTTTGGCAAGAATTTCCCTCTGTTTTACCTCTGAAAAATTGTATGATGCACATGCATCTATTGCAGTCTTGAAAGTTGGGCATATAATGACTGACCCACTCGACACTTCTGAAGCTCACCCTCAGTCAGCACCACATGTTGATACCAATCTTATGCCAATAGTAACACACCTTCTTCTCTCACTTACGCAAACTTTCTTACTGCTGCTAACTTCACCAGGTAAGTGAGCACCATATAAAATCCAAACACTGCAGGCTTGCTTGCTGCCAATATCCTTACTGATGTGTACAACCGTTCATTATCCATTGTTACACCCACCATAGCACCTTGGTAGTAGAGCAGCACGTTCTGACTGCTCGGTTCCACTACAAACTGTAATTCTGGTGGTAATTCTCCTTGTACCTTTCTTGTTCCTCCTGGATACTGCTCAGGTGACAGCAAGACTGCATTTAACTGTCCATGTAATGCTTGACGAACAGCTTCCTGTAAGTTCGTTAACTCCACTCATGTGTCCCAGACACTATCCCCTAATGACTGCAATAGTGTTGTCATCATTAGTCTTGCATCTTGTACTTGCATCCATATTTTTGCTGCTTCCAAATACCAGTTTAGATTGCTAGGCGAGGCTCTGGCACAGTCCATGATTTCCTTAGTACGCTGTTGAAGCATCAGTGTGTTGTTCAAAACACTGCTCACTGGGTCCACAATCTATGTGGAATGCCACCCCTAGTTGCTTTATTTGCCTCTGGCAACCCCTTTATGTCCTTCGCTGTTTTGTTCAATTTGCTAACACAGTTTGTGTCTGCTGCCCCGAAGATGGTCTTTAGTATCCTAAGCCCAGCACCTATCCCCCCCCTGTTTGTACACTCCTGCACTAGTGTGGCACCACTCCAATCACTTCCTGCATCTGCTCCTTTAATCACAAATATGCCCTAAGCAATTTCATGTGCTCCTTTGAGACCTCACTGCCTTCTGCTACTACCTTATACTGGCAGAGAAGGTTGAGAAGACCAGCCCTGCACATGGCGTTTCAACAAAGCTCACAATTTGAACTATTGTTCTCAGAATTGATTGTGGGCCTTTTGTTCTGAGTCGAGTGGAAGGATTAAACCAGGGACTTCAAAAGTTGTGTGACAAGCTAGGCGGCTACTTCCTGGACTTACGCCATAGGGCTAAAAACTATAGGGTCCCCATAAATAGGTCAGGTGTACACTAACATCAGAGGCAGCTACTCAGGTAGCTGACTGTGTCTGGGGTGCACAACAAGGGTTTTTCAGATTAGGCAACTCTCCATCCGATCCAGATAATGGCTGCTGTAGGAAACCCAAAAGCATTGATGTATGATCGAAAGAAATATCTCCCACAGGTGAGAGTATGAAAATCCTGATGGTAAACTACCTAAGCAACAAATTTCCAGAGTTTGAATGTTCACGAAAAGCAGTGAAGCTCATATAATACTAGGAACAGAAAGCTGGTTGAAACCTGAAATTGATAGTACTGAGATTTTTTGGGAAAATTTATGTGTGTATTGAAAGGATAGGCAAATGGTAAATGGAAGTGGTGTATTTATTGCAGTAGATAAGAAACTCAAATCCATCAAGATAGGATTGAAGCTGCATGTGAGATTGTTTGGGCAAGAGTCAGTATCTGTGGTGGGTATAAAATGATAATTGGATCCTTTTATCACCCACCAGACCCATCTCGTGATGTAACCAGATATGTTAGACAAAACCTCAGTTCACTTATACGTAAGTATATACATATGAATATAATTGAGGGAAACATTCCATGTGGGAAAAATATATCTAAAAACAAAGATGATGTAACTTACCAAACGAAAGCATTGGTATGTTGATAGAGACACTAACAAACACAAATACACACACAAAATTGAAGCTTTCGCAACCCTCGGTTGCTTCATCAGGAAAGACTTTAAAAACAGTTATTTGGCATGGTATTAGAAGGTGGAAAGTGTAACACGAGGCTGAAATGACTTTAAAAACAGTTATTTGACATGGTATTATACATGTTTGGTATTCATATATACTATAATTAGTGGTGGAGACTTATTATCCAACAATTAACTGGGAAAATTACAGTTTTGTTAGTGGTGGGTGTGACAAGACATCCTTCAAAACTTTACTAAATAACTTCTCTAAAAACTGCCTAGAATAGATAGTTAGGAACCCTACTCATTATGGAAATATATTGGATCTAATGGCAACAAATAGATCCGACATCTGTGAGGATCTCCACATCAAAACTGGTATCAGTGAGTTAAAATAAGCAGAAAGATACATGTGTTTAGTAAAACCAGATAAAAAATCAGTAGTGTCATATCTCATTGAGGAACCTGAAACTTTCAGCACAGGTAAGAAACACGTAGAGGCACTCTGGCTCAAGTTTAAAAGAATAGTTGACCACACACTGGATAGATAGGTACCCAGTAGAATAATTCATAGTACACAGTCATTGTAAAGAAACTTCTAAAGAAACAGAGATTTTTGCATAACAGATGTAAAACAAATTGTAGAGCTACAGATAGAGAGATGTTGAATGAAACACATTTAGCTGTCAAGAGAGCAATGCATGATGGCTTCAGTGACTAAAGTAGTAGAATATTAGCAAGTGATCTTTTGCAGATCCCAAAGAAATTCTGAACATATGTGCAGGCTGTTAGTGGCACCAGAGTTAGTGTCCAGTTCCTAGCGAATGAAACAGGAACTGAAACTGAGGGTAGCAAACAAAAGCTTAAACGCTTAACTGCATTTTCAAATGTTCTTTTACTAAGGAAAACCAAAGAGAATTACCCCAATTTAATCCTCATACCACTGAAAAGATGAATGAAACAAGTATTAGTGTCAGTGGCGTTGAGAAACAGCTGAAATTGTTAAAATTGAACAAAGCTCCAGGGCCCAAAAGAATCTCTGTGAGATTCTATACTGAATTTGCACCTGAGTTAGCCCCTCTTCTGACTATAATCTATCGTAGATCCCTTGAACAAAAAACCATCCCCAGTTCTTGAAATAAGGCATGGTCATGCCCATCTACAAGAAGAGTAGTAGAAGTGATCTACAAAACTACCGTCCAATATCCTTGACATCGATTTGTTGTAGAATCTTAGAACATATTCGAAGCACAAACATAATGAGCTATCTTGGACAGAATGACCTCCTACATGCCAACCAGAATGAATTTCGAAAATATCGATCACATGAAACCCAACTTGCACTTTTCTCACATGACATACTGAAAACTTTGGATCAAGGCAACCAGTCGGATGCAATGTTTTTTGATTTCCGATAAGCATTCGACTCAGTACCACACCTACATTTACTGTCAAAAGTATGACCATATGTGGTGTCAAGAGAAATTTGTGACTGGATTGAGGACTTCTTGGTAGGGAGAATACAGCATGTTGTCTTGGATGGAGAGTCATCAGCAGATGCAGAAGTATTATGGGTGTGGCCCAGGGAAGTGTGTTGGGATCCTTCCTGTTCATGTTGCGTATTAATGACCTTGCAGACAATATTAATAAGAAAATCAGGCTTTTTACAGATGATACAATTACCTGTAATGAAGCGCTGTATGAAAGAAGTTGTGTAAATATTCAGTCAGATCTTGATACGATTTCGATGTGGTGCAGAGATTGGCAACTTGCTCTAAATGTTCAGAAATGTAAAATTTTGAACTTCACAAAACGAAAAAAAAAAAAAAAAAAAAACATAGTATCCTATGACTACAATACCAATGAGTCACTGTTGGGATTGGCCAACTCGCACAAGTACCTGGATGTATTAACAATGTAGGAAAAGACGGATTGCAACGTACTATAAAGAAACATGTCAGGTTGCAGACAGGCATAATTAAAAGACACATATGTAAAGCTTTCGGCCACAGCCCTAATCAGTAAAAGAGAAACACACACCGTTCACACACAAAAGCAAGCACACCTCATGCACACGACCGCCAACTCCAGCATCTCGGGCCAGAATGTGTGTGTGTGTGTGTGTGTGTGTGTGTGTGTGTGTGTGTTTGGGGTTGGTTGGTTGTTTTGGGGGAAGGAGACCAGACAGCGTGGTCATTGGCCTCATCGGATTAGGGAAGGATGGGGAAGGAAGTCGGCCGTGCCCTTTCAGAGGAATCATCCCGGCATTTGCCTGGATTGATTTAGGGAAATCATGGAAAACCTAAATCAGGATGGCCGGACAAGGGATTGAACCGTCGTCCTCCCGAATGCGAGTCCAGTGTCTAACCACTGCGCCACCTCGCTCGGTGTGTGTGTGTGTGTGTGTGTGTGTGTGTGTGTGTGTGTGTGTGTGTGTGTGAGACTCTCTTTTGCCGATGAAGGCTGTGGCTGAAAGCTTTACATAAGTGTCTTTTAATTGTGCTTGTTGTAATGGATCGTAAATAGTGAAAAACTTTGACTCAGGTGCGGCGAATTATTAATGCCGAGAGTAGTATAAACTGCCTGTGAGAATTGGATGTTCCATGCTATGGACACATCTCTCTGGAATAAATAACCAAAGGTGTATATTTGAGTACTGAGTGTGAAGCGATTACAGATACCAGACGTGTTTTATGTTAGAGAGATTTTTCTATTGTTGTGCTACATTATTAAGCTCCATTGTGAATGTTTAGTTAGTCGATGGCACAATAAACATTTTCAAGAAAATAATATGCATTCAAGGTGTGTATTTATCAATTTATAAAAGATTTGACAAACATTTTTCAGATATCACATGACGTAGATCGATCGGAGGTGCGAGCCTGCATCTTTTCATGGTCAATATTCTTCGAGAGAATATCTCAGAAGCAATAAACTTTTTGTTGATAAAAAAGTTAGACACATCATACAACATAGCACCTAGTTGTGCTGAATGAACTTCATAGCAAAATAAACATTTTAGAGATTTCAGGTGGAGCAGTTCCAACGAGGAGTATCGTCGAGATCGACGCTGCTGGACACATATCTAGCCCTCCTGTGGTAATTAAAACCAAAGACTTACATTCTTTAGCTTTTAAAAGACTGAAGCTAAATCCTAAATAAAACCACTGGAAATCATAACTAAAAGTACCAAAAATAAATAAGAAGTACAGGATTTAGTACAGAATTTTCTTAAACAAAATTTCTTAAATAAATAAATAAATAAATTAAAATATGATAAACTGTCTATAACTTGATGTGCCTTTGGAGTTTCCATTGTTTGAAATACCTGGGTATAATACTTTGTAGGGATACGAAATTGAATGATTGAGTTGTGAGTAAAGCAGATGGTGGGCTTTGGTTTATTGGTAAAATAGTGAAGAGTGCAAACAGTCTACAGTAAAATACTGAGGAGTGCAAACAGTCTACAAAAGAGGTTGCTTACAAATCTTTTGAGCAACCAGGTCCAGAATACTGTTAAAGTGTGTGGGGCCCTTACCAGATAGGACTAATGGGGGATATTGAACATATACAGAGAAGGGCAGCACAAATGATCACAGGTTTGTTTAATATGTGGGAGAGCGTCACAGAGATACTGAAGGAACTGAACTGGCAGACTCTTAAAGACAGATGTAAAGTATTCCAGGAAAGTCTATTACCAAAGTTCCAAGAACTGGCTTTAAATGATGACTCTAGGGATATACTACAGCCCCCTACATATCGCTAACATAGGGATTATGAGGATAAGATTAGAAAATTATTGCATGCATAGAAACATTCAAACAATCATTCTTCCTTTGCTCCATAAGTGAAACCCTAATAACCTCACCATGCACCTCACAGTGGTTTTCAGATCTGCTAATTGTTGTACCTCTGAAAACAGGTCCTCCAGTCTCAAGTTTGTTCTGCAATTCCCACGCATTAAAATTTAATGACCATCTGTGACTGGATAACACTACATCTGGTTGCCTGAAAAAAGAAAACTCCTCCATCAGGTGAGGATCTCGCAGCGCCACCACTCCACTCCTCAGTGAAGAGGTTCAGCACTTCCAAATCTGCTCTATGGTAACCTGAAGACATTGATCAATATCACATCACATCACCTCCCCTCCCTTCAAATGCCTACTGTCTCTGAGCAGCACATCTTAACATACTAATGATAAACCCTACTAACACAAACATACAACCTTATCTTCAACAGCATAAATGCCCTACACTACACACAAATAAAAAATTCTGAAAAATTAGAAAACACAATACATATTACTGTAATTATCCTCTAGTATCAGTGGATACTGAGCACGAGGTGTTTGGACCTCCTCCTCTTCTTGCTCATCCTTCTGCTTCTTCTTCTTTGCCTCCTTCCTTGCTTTCATTAATACCTCTCATGAAACTGCTTCCAGTGCACTCTTGAATGGTCATAGATGCTCAACATGCCCTATTGTGACCTTCTTGGCAGCTGCAGCTTTACATTTTCTGGTGATATGGTTTCATTTACTTGGTACAAGCCCCATACCATGTTACTAACTTCTTCATTTTTCCCTCTCAAATTTATGGGCTTGATAACATTGCTCATTGGCCTATTTTATACTGAAGTAATGTTCCCACTCACTTTACTGCCTCTTCCGCTTTCTCCAATGCCTTAGTATTTGCTCACCGGGTCTCCCTGCACACTTTCTTCGATGTTCCTGCAAATTTTCAGACAAGTCTTCATTCCTGCCTCCTTTCTGTAATCATGTCATATAGCAACAGCATCTTCTCTCCATAACCACCTTGAATGGCAACAACCAACGCTAGTGTGCACTTTAGAAATGTTCGCATCCACTATGAAAGGTAAATATGTGTTCCAATACAAATGGTGTGCATTAACATCATAACTAAGCATTCTTCCAGTCATCCAATGAACTTTCTCGGTCCTTCCATTAGCTGGCAGATGAAGTGGACTAGTTTTCAGTTTTTTTCTGTTTAATAAGTAACATAACTCTTTCATCAGGTCTGATATGAAGTTTGTCCCTTGATCTGTAATTATAGTCTCCATCATTCCAAACTTCAATATTCATCCATTAACCAATGCTTGCATGGCTGTGACTGCCTGCTGGTCTAGCATCAGTGCCATCTCATTGTAACAAGAAAAATGATATATTATGGTCAGTACAAAATGATTACCTGCTGGGTTTGGTTAAATGGTCCTAGCACGTCTACCGCAATCAAACTAAATGTTCCCATTGCATCTAGCAATCTCTGCAAAAGTACTGCTTCAGATTCCAATCCACATGCTGTGCACACCCCACACATTTTCTCATTTACTGACAGACAACATCCCCCCCCCCCCCCCCCCCTCTTCTGCCAGTACTTATCCGCCACTCTCTGATTCATTGCCCTGCATCCCCCATGATTGCTAAGACATGATAGTACATTTCATGTACTACTTCTTGTTTCAACTCTGTGGCACAAACACACATGGTCCTAATTTCATTTCTCTACACAATAATCCATCATGCACGCTAAACCACTGTTGCTTGCTGTACTGTCTACACTCCTGATCAGTGCTCTGAGCTGTTTACCACTCCCCAAGGTTATGACCTAGTGCTTGTACTATTGTTATTTTTCTGATTTGCCCGTACACATTTATGTGCTTCTTCTCAGTTTTGTGGTTTACTTCATACTCAGATTCACCGAGTTTTAATGGCCAACTCATCAGTCTACTGGATGAGTACTTCAAACCTAGCAGCTACTTCAGAGAAACATGGTCTGTCACTACCCTGAACTTCCTTCCATCTAGACAACACCGGAAATACATTACTCTGTACAAAAGCCAAGCACTTCCCCCTCCATTGTAGAACAATTCCTCTCTGCTGAGTTAAGCTGTCTTTATGCAAAAGCAAAACAGTCCTCTCGACCATTAGCAAACGCATCCAAGAGCATGATTCAATGTATTACATGACAATACGAACTCCTGAAAGTCTGGAAACACCAACACCAGACTCAACGTTAACACTTTTTTTAATTCAATAAATACTCCTTGATATTCTTATGACCACACAAACTTAACACCCTTCAGCTACTATGTAAGTGGTCATGTTTTATCCACAAATCCTACATGAACTTACTGTAATAATTAGTGAGACCCAGAAAAGATTGCATTTCCTTGGTAGTTCCTTACCGGTAAATCTTTAACTGCTTGCACTAATCTAGGATTAGTTCTTACACCATCCTTACTGATCAAATGACCTAAACAGTTAACTTCTTCTAGTGTGCTTCTCTGTACTTACGGTCAAATGAGCTGCTTGTAACCTCTTGAAACTTCCCTCAGCCATTGCATATGCTCATGCATATACCTTGAAGAAAAGCAAATTATGTCATCAGGATACACCAAACACTGATGCGGTTTTAATCCCTTCAGCACTCCATCCAATAAATACTGGAATATTGCTGGTGTATTTTTTACACCAAATGACTCTCTTCTACATTAATAGCGTCACCAAGGTGCTGAAAACTCCATTTTTGGTCTATCCTCCAGCGCAGCTTCTAATTGATGGTATCCACTCTTCATGTCCACTATCAAGGCGTACTGGCATTTCCCTACATTATTTATAGTCTCTGTGATGTTGGGAATTGGGTGGCATCTGTAGCAGCTTTACTGTGCAAATGGTGGTAATTTCAACAAGAGTGATACTTCTTTGAGCCATCCGTAGTCTTGCTGGGCACGATTACAATTCCCATCCCATAGCACTGAAATACCTGAGTCGAAACAAGGCCCCCGGACTACTCCGGGGGCCTTGTTTCGACTCAGGTATTTCAGTGCAGTATTCCATTAGAACTACTGACAACCTTGGGAGAGCCAGTCCTGACAAAACTCTACCATTTGGTAAGCAAGATGTACGAGACAGGCGAAATACCCTCAGACGTCAAGAAGAATATAATAATTCCAATCCCAAAGAGAGCAGGCGTTGACAGATGTGAAAATTACCGAACTATCAGTTTAATAAGTCACAGCTGCAAAATACTAACGTGAATTCTTTACAGACGAACGGAAAAACTGATAGAAGCCGACCTCGGGGAAGATCAGTTTGGATTCCACAGAAATGTTGGAACACGTGAGGCAATACTGACCTTATGACTTATCTTAGAAGAAAGATTAAGGAAAGGCAAACCTACGTTTCTAGCATTTGTAGACTTAGAGAAAGCTTTTGACAATGTTGATTGGAATACTCTCTTTCAAATTCTGAAGGTGGCAGGGGTAAAATACAGGGAGCGAAAGGCTATTTACAATTTGTAAAGAAAGCAGATGGCAGTCATAAGAGTCGAGGGGTATGAAAGGGATGCAGTGGTTGGGAAGGGAGTGAGACAGGGTTGTAGCTTCTCCCCAATGTTATTCAATCTGTATATTGAGCAATCAATAAAGGAAACAAAAGAAAAGATAGGAGCAGGTATTAAAATCCTTGTAGAAGAAATAAAAACTTTGAGGTTCACCGATGACATTGTAATTCTGTCGGAGACAGCAAAGGACTTGGAAGAGCAGTTGAACGGAATGGACAGTGTCTTGAAAGGAGGGTATAAGATGAACATCAACAAAAGCAAAACAAGGATAATGGAATGTAGTCGAATTAAGTCGGGTGACACTGAGGGAATTAGATTAGGAAATGAGACACTTAAGGTGGTAAAGGAGTTTCGCTATTTGGGGAGCAAAATAACTGATGATGGTCAAAGTAGAGAGGATATAAATGTAGACTGGCAATGGCAAGGAAAGTGTTTTTGAAGAAGAGAAATTTGTTAACATCGAGTACAGATTTAAGTGTCAGGAAGTCGTTTTTGAAAGTATTTGTATGGAGTGTAGCCATGTATGGAAGTGAAACATGGACGATAAATAGTTCAGACAAGAAGAGAATAAAAGCTTTTGAAATGTGGTGCTACAGAAGAATGTTGAAGTTTAGGTGGGTAGATCACGTAACTAATGAGGAGGTATTGAATAGGATTGGGGAGAAGAGAAGTTTGTGGCACAACTTGACTAGAAGAAGGGATCGGTTGGTAGGACATGTTTTGAGGCATCAATGGATCACAAATTTAGCATTGGAGGGCAGCGTGGAGGGTAAAAATCGTAGAGGGAGACCAAGAGATCAATACACTAAGCAGATTCAGAAGGATGTAGGTTGCAGTAGGTACTGGGAGATGAAGAAGCTTGCACAGGATAGAGTAGCATGGAGAGCTGCATCAAACCAGTCTCGGGACTGAAGACCACAACAACAACAACAACAACAACCAGTGGTCACATGATGTTCAGAGAGGGAGATTATGTCAGCTGGGTTTGAAGACTCTAATTCATCTATGCAGATAATTAATTCATTAATTTTATTTCTCAGTCCTCGAAATTTTGATGCAATAAAGATAGCTGACATTTCACATTGCCCGAGTTAAAATTGGGTTGTTGTTGTTGTGGTCTTCAGTCCTGAGACTGGTTTGATGCAGCTCTCCATGCTACTCTATCCTGTGCAAGCTTTTTCATCTCCCAGTACCTACTGCAACCTACATCCTTCTGAATCTGCTTAGTGTATTCATCTCTTGGTCTCCCTCTACGATTTTTACCCTCCACGCTGCCCTCCAATACTAAATTGGTGATCCCTTGATGCCTCAGAACATGTCCTACCAACCGATCCCTTCTTCTGGTCAAGTTGTACCACAAACTTCTCTTCTCCCCAATCCTATTCAATACTTCCTCATTAGTTATGTGATCTACCCATCTAATCTTCAGCATTCTTCTGTAGCACCACATTTCGAAAGCTTCTATTCTCTTCTTGTCCAAACTATTTATCGTCCATGTTTCACTTCCATACATGGCTACACTCCATACGAATACTTTCAGAAATGACTTCCTGACACTTAAATCAATACTGGATGTTAACAAATTTCTCTTCTTCAGAAACGCTTTCCTTGCCATTGCCATCCTACATTTTATATCCTCTCTACTTCGACCATCATCAGTTATTTTGCTCCCCAAATAGCAAAACTCCTTTACTACTTTAAGTGCCTCATTTCCTAATCTAATTCCCTCAGCATCACCCGACTTAATTAGACTACATTCCATTATCCTTGTTTTGCTTTTGTTGATGTTCATCTTATATCCTCCTTTCAAGACACTGTCCATTCCATTCAACTGCTCTTCCAAGTCCTTTGCTGTCTCTGACAAAATTACAATGTCATCGGCGAACCTCAAAGTTTTTATTTCTTCTCCATGAATTTTAATACCTACTCCGAATTTTTCTTTTGTTTCCTTTACTGCTTGCTCAATATACAGATTGAACAACATCGGGGAGAGGCTACAACCCTGTCTTACTCCCTTCCCAACCACTGCTTCCCTTTCATGTCCCTCGACCCTTATAACTGCCATCTGGTTTCTGTACAAATTGTAAATAGCCTTTCGCTCCCTGTATTTTACCCCTGCCACCTTTAGAATTTGAAAGAGAGTATTCCAGTCAACATTGTCAAAAGCTTTCTCTAAGTCTACAAATGCTAGAAATGTAGGTTTGCCTTTCCTTAATCTTTCTTCTAAGATAAGTCGTAAGGTCAGTATTGCCTCACGTGTTCCAGTGTTTCTACGGAATCCAAACTGATCTTCCCCGAGGTTGGCTTCTACTAGTTTTTCCATTCGTCTGTAAAGAATTCGTGTTAGTATTTTGCAGCTGTGACTTATTAAGCTGATAGTTCGGTAATTTTCACATCTGTCAACACCTGCTTTCTTTGGGATTGGAATTATTATATTCTTCTTGAAGTCTGAGGGTATTTCGCCTGTTTCATACATCTTGTTCACCAGATGGTAGAGTTTTGTCAGGACTGGCTCTCCCACGGCCGTCAGTAGTTCCAATGGAATATTGTCTACTCCGGGGGCCTTGTTTCGACTCAGGTCTTTCAGTGCTCTGTCAAACTCTTCATGCAGTATCATATCTCCCATTTCATCTTCATCTACATCCTCTTCCATTTCCATAATATTGTCCTCAAGTACATCGCCCTTGTATAGACCCTCTATATACTCCTTCCACCTTTCTGCTTTCCCTTCTTTGCTTAGAACTGGGTTTCCATCTGAGCTCTTGATATTCACACAAGTCGTTCTTTTATCTCCAAAGGTCTCTTTAATTTTCCTGTAGGCGGTATCTATCTTGCCCCTAGTGAGATAGGCCTCTACATCCTTACATTTGTCCTCTAGCCATCCCTGCTTAGCCATTTTGCATTTCCTGTCGATCTCATTTTTGAGGCGTTTGTATTCCTTTTTGCCTGTTTCACTTACTGCATTTTTATATTTTCTCCTTTCATCAATTAAATTCAATATTTCTTCTGTTACCCAAGGATTTCTACTAGCCCTCGTCTTTTTACCTACTTGATCCTCTGCTGCCTTCACTACTTCATCCCTCAAAGCTACCCATTCTTCTTCTACTGTATTTATTTCCCCCATTCCTGTCAATTGCTCCCTTATGCTCTCCCTGAATCTCTGTACAACCTCTGGTTCTTTTAGTTTATCCAGGTCCCATCTCCTTAAATTCCCACCTTTTTGCAGTTTCTTCAGTTTTAATCTACAGGTCATAACCAATAGATTGTGGTCAGAGTCCACATCTGCCCCTGGAAATGTCTTACAATTTAAAACCTGGTTCCTAAATCTCTGTCTTACCATTATATAATCTATCTGATACCTTTTAGTATCTCCAGGGTTCTTCCATGTATACAACCTTCTTTCATGATTCTTAAACCAAGTGTTAGTTATGATTATGTTGTGCTCTGTGCAAAATTCGACCAGGCGGCTTCCTCTTTCATTTCTGTCCCCCAATCCATATTCACCTACTATGTTTCCTTCTCTCCCTTTTCCTACACTCGAATTCCAGTCACCCATGACTATTAAATTTTCGTCTCCCTTCACAATCTGAATAATTTCTTTTATTTCATCATACATTTCTTCAATTTCTTCGTCATCTGCAGAGCTAGTTGGCATATAAACTTGTACTACTGTAGTAGGCGTGGGCTTCGTATCTATCTTGGCCACAATAATGCGTTCACTATGCTGTTTGTAGTAGCTTACCCGCATTCCTATTTTCCTATTCATTATTAAACCTACTCCTGCATTACCCCTATTTGATTTTGTGTTTATAACCCTGTAGTCACCTGACCAGAAGTCTTGTTCCTCCTGCCACCGAACTTCACTAATTCCCACTATATCTAACTTCAACCTATCCATTTCCCTTTTTAAATTTTCTAACCTACCTGCCCGATTAAGGGATCTGACATTCCACGCTCCGATCCGTAGAACGCCAGTTTTCTTTCTCCTTATAACGACATCCTCTTGAGTAGTCCCCGCCCGGAGATCCGAATGGGGGACTATTTTACCTCCGGAATATTTTACCCAAGAGGACGCCATCATCATGTAATCATACAGTAAAGCTGCATGCCCTCGGGAAAAATTACGGCTGTAGTTTCCCCTTGCTTTCAGCCGTTCGCAGTACCAGCACAGCAAGGCCGTTTTGGTTATTGTTACAAGGCCAGATCAGTCAATCATCCAGACTGTTGCCCTTGCAACTACTGAAAAGGCTGCTGCCCCTCTTCAGGAACCACACGTTTGTCTGGCCTCTCAACAGATACCCCTCCGTTTTGGTTGCACCTACGGTACGGCTATCTGTATCGCTGAGGCACGCAAGCCTCCCCACCAACGGCAAGGTCCATGGTTCATGGGGGGGTAAAATTGGGTAGAGTTGAAATATCTGCTGACTGTTGAAAATTCTTAACCAATAGCTGTTTATGCTGATGTAATAAGCTAGAATTATGTTTTTTGGTTTCTTTCTCAAACTGAAGGTTTGTCTCAGTCCCAACAACAACAACAACAACAACAACAGGGATTACTAATTTCTTCTATTATCCCATCAACCACTTGTTGATTTATAAATTCCTCTAAAACTAGTTTGCAGTGATCATGGTATTCTGTACAGTCTTCGATACACTGGTTCTTTGTTCCCTGTCGGAGCCCTGTGTTGTGTTGCTGGTGTAGCAGTCAAAGGCCCTTGTGGGGGGAGGGGGGGAATCCCCTTTACATGCTTCAAATTCTCATGAAATGCAGTCCTAGCTGCATCCTGTGCCTTCTTATAGCCTACACTCCCTGTGTGGCAATCTTTCTCATCTGGAATCTCCGATGTAGCCAACAATGTTCCCTTCAACAACTTCATCTCCTTGGTGCCAAGATTATCCACATTGATGGGTACTACCTCACCTCTGCCCTTCTTTTGTACGTATAAAACAGTATGTTTTGCCCAATTGCAAGCTGCATCCAATACCTCATTATCCTCCAGTAGTTCAACTACACAAAACATATAACTTGGTAAGACAGGCCTCACATTCAACTATAGCGACTTTCCGGTGCCACTCAACATAAAATCATGCAAATTAAGACTTAATGTCATTGCTCACAGTCTAGCTGGATTGCTCCTCACAACAGATCAACAGCTTTCTGTAGCCAGAATGTGTTCCCACTAAGCTGCACTATATGCCGCCGAAGGTCAGTTGTGACATGGTGTTGATACAGAAGGTCTAACCCTGGGATCATGCTATAACCTTTGCACACACTACTTGCACAAGTTGTCTAGACTTGCTTGACTCCAATGAAAACTTCAGCAGTACCAGCCCCAATGGCAATATATTATTATCCCCTACTCCATGCAACTTGTAACATGATGGGCTCCAATCCTCCAGTGCACTAACTCTCATGGGGCCACTGAAAAATGCGCCTCTCTGAACAACAAAACTTTATATTCTCTACCACCTACAACACCCACCATAGCACATTTTGCCTCTGCATTCTTTTTAATGCATTTATTTTTTTTGGGAACTCCTTATGGAGGCTCTGCGGTTCCCTGCAGAGTTTAATGGGTATTTCTTACCCCCCCCCACCAACCACCTCTCCCTTTACCCCTATATCGCTGTTGTGATTCGTACTAACCCTACCGCTGTTTGCATTAAATCACTGGGAGACCATGTCATACCTGTTACCTCTCTGTGGCTAGTAGCATTGCCTCTGCACTTGGCCCACATGCCCACAATTAAAACATTTTACATTTGATACAAATACACTTCTTCGATCCCTTGACACATCAATTTCCTCATACCCTAGTGTTAATCTAATTGCTGCATGAAGATCTTTAGATGCTTCCCCCTAAATATCTCTGGTGCCAGACCTCTCAGAAAAGCCTAAGCCCATGATGCTCAGCTTCCTGTGACAATACTTTATTCACCTCTACACTCTGCATTATCTCATAAGTATGTACATTCAACTTCCTAATCCTATCCACAAAATTGTCAACTGCTTTATTATATCTTTTGGAAATCACACTCAACTGCCCATGGAAAAACCATGCACTGTTCTGTTTCCTACACTTTAGCTCTAATCCTGGCCTGAGTTGATCAAATGTCTCTGCATTGCACCATACACACGACATACACATGACTTTGCTTCTCCTGTTAAACATAACACATTCTCAGGTGACCAACTAGAAATGGTAGAAACAAGGTTAGCAATAGCTGGGTACACTCCTAGACCCTGTGACCTTAACACCTCCATTTCCTCATTTTCCACCACTAGTTTATTGTCTGAAACCATTTCACCGGCCTGAGCTACCTGATTCACCAATGACTGTATAGCCTCCTCACTGGTGACACCTTGTGTCTCTGATTTTTCCAGTGCCTCACTGTTACTTCTCTTCATGAGTCAGAATTAATACACCAAAACAACACATTAATTATAATCCACGAATAACCCAGGAAGAACAGCTACCTTACCTACTTCTTTTGTCTAATCATGAGCCACCTGGACTCTACACTATCTAGCCATGTGGCCAAAACAATAACAGGTAAAGCAAACAACTGCTACAGACCCGTGGCAAGGGGCAGAATGCCCAGCAAATTGCACTGTGTACAATGCACAGGTACTAACCATTCATCTCTAGAGTTCCCCTTAAACCATGATTAGTCAGCTGATTCCTCTGGTTTTACAAAAGTAACCCAACTATCATCATGCCTTTTAATATTTGACCCCATGATTGTCGCCACAAAAGAAGAAAATAGTCTTGCTCTTCCTGAATGACAATACTGTTGGCTGTGGTGTAGATGTCAGGCTGTTGGAGGTGCCACATCCTCTGCTGCTGATTATGGGGACGTCAGCACACCTGACGAGTGCCCAGTGGTGATGAGCACTTGGACACCACTCTGGAGTGTGCAGTTGCATTCAGAGAGGTGCATGGTGATGGTGATGGGTTGGAGGGCCCAGTGGACACACTGTTGACAGTAAAGAATGACTTCATTTAACTTCAATACATGGTGCGTGAGGTTGCACACATGATGTGTGATATGCACCCATGGTCTAGGGATAGTATCTCTGATTAGTAATCAAAATGTCTTTGGTCCTGGTTTTGAAACCCACCACTGCTTAAATTTTGGTTAATAATCAGCATTGGCGGCAGAAGACTTCTGGCATATGAAGTCACCGTCACAGCCTTATCAAAGAGGGTGGAGGAGTGGGCAGATGTACAGGGCACTCTCTTCTCCTAGGGGTGGGAAACTGCCCCAAAAGGCAGAAGAATCAATGATGATCATTGGCTTGAGAATGCAGAAGGCAATGGAAACCACTGCATTAGAGGTACGTAATGTGTATCCACTGGACATGTGGCATGTAATTGAAAAATGATCTCTCCATTGGCAAAAGATTCTGGAATAGTCCCTCATTCAGATCTCTGGGAGGGGACTGCCAAGCGGTGGACAACCATGAGAAAAAGATTGAATAATCAACAAAAGGATAACGTTCTACGAGTCAGGTTGGGGAATGTCAGAAGCTTGAATGTATTAGTGAAGCTAGAGAATCCGAAAAGGGAAATGCAAAGGCTCAATCTAGATATAGTAGGCGTCAAAGAAGTGAAATGGAAAGAAGACAAGGATTTATGGTCAGATGAGTATAGGGTAGTATCAACAGCAGCAGAAAATGGTATAATGAGAGAAGGATTCGTTATGAATAGGAAGATAGGGCAGAGACTGTGTTACCGTGAACAGTTCAGTGATAGGGTTGTTCTTATCAGAATCAACAGCAGACCAACACTGACAACAACAATTGAGGTATACATGCCGACGTCACAAGCCGAAGATGAAGAGAGAGAAAAAGTACATGACGATATTGAAAGATTAATATAGTATGTAAAGGGAGATGAAAATCTAATAGTTATGGGGGACTGGAATGTAGTTGTAGGGAAAGGAGGAGAAGAAAAGGTTACAGGAGAATATGAGCTTGGGACAAGGAATGAGAGAGGAGAAAGACTAAATGAGTTCTGTAATAAATTTCAGCTAGTAATAGTGAATACTCTTTCAAGAATCACAAGAGGAGGAGGTATACTTGGAAAAGGACAGATGACACAGAAAGATTTTAGTTAGATTATATCATGGTCAGACAGAGATTCTGAAATCAGATACTGGATTGTAAGGCATACCCAGGAGCAGATATAGACTCAGATCACAATATAGTAGTGATGAAGAGTAGGCTGAAGTTTAAGACATTAGTCAGGAAGAATCAATATGCCAAGAAGTGGGATACGGAAGTACTAAGGAAAGATAAGATACTCTTAAAGTTCTCTAAGTCTATAGATACAGCAATAAGGAATAGCTCAATAGGCAACAAAGTTGAAGAGGAATGGACATCTCTAAAAAGGGCCATCACATTAGTTGGAAAGAAAAACATAGGTACAAAGAAAGTAACTGCAAAGAAACTATGGGTAACAGGCGAAATATTTCACTTGACCGATAAAAGGAGGAAGTACAAAAATATTCCAGGAAACTTAGGAATACAGATATACAAGTCGCTGAGGAATGAAATAAATAGAAAGTGCAAGGAAGCTAAGACAAAATGGCTGCATGGAAAATGTGAAAAACTGAAAGAGAAATATTTGTTAGAAGTACAATGTGAAAAATTGAAACAAAATTGTCAGAAGTACAGACTCGGCATACAGGAAAGTCAAAACAACCAGTGGCTTAAAAGCTAGGGTGGCAACATTAAGAGTGCAATGGGAATTCCACAGTTAAATGCAGAGATGAGAGTGGATACCCTCTACGAGGGGGAAGATCTGTCCGATGTGATAGAAGATGAAACAGGAGTTGATTTAGAAGATATAGGGGATCCAGTATTAAGCCAGAGTTTAAAAGAGCTTTGGATGGTTTAAGATCAAGTTAGGCAGAAGGGATCAATAACATTCCATCAGAATTTCTAAAATAAATGTATGAGTCTGGTGACATACCATCTGACTTTAGGAAAAATATAATCCACACAATTCTGAGGACTGCAAGAGCTGACAAGTGTGAGAATTATCACACAGTCAGCTTAACAGCTCATACATTGAAGTTGTTGACAAGAATAATATACAGAAGAATGGAAAAGAAAATTGAGGATGTGCTAGATGATGATCAGTTTGGTTTTAGAAAAGATAAATACATGAGTGAGGCAATTCTGATATTGATAATGGAAGCAAGACTAAAGAAAAATCAAGACACGTTCAAAGAATTTGTCAATCTGGAAAATGCGTATGACAGCTTCAAATGGTGTACGATATTCAAAATTCTTAGGAAAATAGGGGTAAGCTGTAGGGAGAGATGGGTAATATGCAATATGTACAAGAGCCAAGAGGGAATAATAAGAGTGGATGACCAAAAATGAAGTGCACGGATTAATAAGGGTGTAAGACAGGGATGTAGTCTTTCGCCACTACTGTTCAATCTGTACATCAAAGAAGCAACGGTGGAAATAAAAGAAAGGTCCAGGAATGGAATTAAAATTCAAGGTGAAACGATATCAGTGATACGATTTGCTGATGACATTGTTATGCTTAGTGAAAATGAAGAAGAATTACACGATCTGATGAATGAAATGACCAACCTAATGAGTACAGAATGTGGATTGAGAGTAAATTGAAGAAAGATGGAAGTAATGAGAAGTAGTAGAAATGAGAACAGCAAAAAACTTAACATCAGGATTGATGGCCAAGAAGTAGATGAAGTTGAGGAATTCTGCTACCTAGACGGTAAAATTACCAATGCCAGATGGAGCAAGGACGACATCAAAAGCAGACTAGCAATGGCAAAAAGGGCATTCCTGGCCAAGAGAAATCTTCTAGTATCAAACATAGACATTAATTTGAGGAAGAAATTTCTGAGAATGTACGTATGGCAGCGTACAGCATTGTTTGGTAGTGAAACATGGACATTGAGAAAACTGGAACAGAAGAGAATCGAAGCATTTGAGAAGTGGTGCTAAAAGAAAGAAAGGAAAAAAAAAAGAAAGAAGTATGTGTCATAGGTCAGGAAGGCAAACATGCTTCCCTCCATTGTCCCTGGCCAGCCCTGATATACGAGTAGTGACTTCCACCGTGGATGGTGAGCAGGCGCCCTGCGGTGCTGATGGTGGGCCCTTTGTAGCTTAGCAGCGTCTGGAGGCCACGATCGTTGATGTCAGTGGCATCCTACTTCCCTCGGAGGCATGGAACCGTTGTGGCCCCCTGGTTCCTTATGCATCACTGCAGTGGTGCATGGAGACAGCTGTGAGGAGGACTCAACTCACTGTACTCTGGCAGGAATTGGATGGCGGCTCATGCTGAAGCACCAAATCCCTTTGGCACCAAGTCCTATGAAGAACTTAGCGCTGATGGCAGCTGGCATAGCCCAGTATCGAATCCATGGCTGCTGCTGGCAATACCCAATCGTCTTACTTCTGGTGTAGCCCTGGCGTTGTAGTGGTGTTGCTGCACCTCAGTTATAAGGATTGTACTCTTCCTCAAAATTTAGACTTATTTATATGCCTCTGGCATACATTTGTTTGAGTGAAACTTGGCACCTAGTCACATTGCCCATAACAAGAAACTTGCCCCGGTGTGGTGACATTGACTCAACCGCTACGGTCATTAACGCCGTGCAGCGCACTTTTCTGCCGAGTGCAGCTAGCCTCGTCTTGCAGTCTCCTTGTATGGATGTTATTCTGATCCATTACTGTGGCTGCCTTCCTGCGGCTGCTAATGCCATACTTCACAGCAGCCTTCTCACTACTTCTTATTACTTTTGCTAATTACTTTTGCTCAGAGACTGGGTAGCAACATAATACATTTAAATCAATAGTGATGTTATCCTGTTCTGTGGTGTGGTGTTCTGTCTTCATCCATATAGACTTTAGTCTGTTGTCAGAATTATTTATTTCTGACATAATGTGCCCACTCCTTGATTTTTAAGTAACTATTCTTAGCGATTTTGAGAAATTTTTGTAGTTTGCAGCTACTGCGGGATCTTTATTTACTTGTTCTTGCCAACAGATACAGTCCCTTTTCCTTTCACAAAATAATGTAAACCCTCTAATGATACACATTTCAGCAGTATGATAACTGCTTGAGCATATCCGTATTTTCTCTTCTTCCATAGTCGTATTTAGATTGCGTCCTTCCATGATTTGGGAAAGTGTCATGTATCTCAGGAGGAGGAGGAGGATATTAGTGTTTAACGTCCCGTCGACAACGAGGTCATTAGAGACGGAGCGCAAGCTCGGGTGAGGGAAGGATGGGGAAGGAAATCGGCCGTGTCCTTTCAAAGGAACCATCCCGGCATTTGCCTGAAGCGATTTAGGGAAATCACGGGAAACCTAAATCAGGATGGCCGGAGACCATGTATCTCAGATCAGACTGAATAGTGTGAGAATAATTTCTTCAGTTGCCTAGGTGACACGATTATCTAAGTATAAACTGTTCTGTGTTCCACACAGCTACAGGTTTGTTTAGTGATAGTGATACATTTACCACTGCAAGAGTTTGTGCCAACAGCATTTCATGCCCTCTATGTGCTAGCAGTCATCCTCAAAATGGTTGCTATGTTAACTACAAGCATTTGCGAGGACTGTATTGCTTTAAGTGTCTTCTTTGCTTCAATTTACAGTACTTGTTGATGGTTGAGTAATATTTATGTCCCAGAGTTATTTATTTGAACACTCCGTGGATCACAATTGTGGCCTCTTGTTACGATGCTGAACGAGTCAGTTTTATAATACAACCTCTGACAATAAAGCACAATGAATTAAGTCGGAACAGTCGATTGGGCAACACTGACGACTCACAATGCTGCACCTGTATAGCGGCCGGTGTTGACAACCTGCCCCCATCGTAGTTCAGTTGAGCATCGTGTGTTCAGTGTTAGACCTGTTGGACAAATAGCTTTTTAGGTCATTGGTTCTAAACTGAGAACAGGACAAGGATCAATCTGAAGTTTTGTTTAAAGCTTGGCAAGACACCGAAAGAAACACATGCAATGCTGGTATGTGTTTATGAGGATCAAGCACTATTCATAAAGTGTATGTACAAGTGGTTCGCCCGTTTTCGAGGAGGCCGGGAAAGTGTTTCCAACAATCCCCACAGCAGCAGAGCAGCAACTTCTGTCAGTGACGAAAACATTGAGAATGTGAGGAAATTATTTATGAACAATTGTCGATTAACTGTGCACATGATAGCAGATGAACCATGAATCCGTGCAACAAATCTTTACCCAAAAGTTAGAGAAGAGGGAAACGTGTTGTCATCTTATGCCACATCACGTGACTGACAATCAGAAGCAGGCACATTTAGGGGCTTCACAGGATTTTGTAGAAATGGTGGATGCAACACCCAATTTATTAAACTGTATTGTCACTGAGGATGAAACCTGGTGTCTCCAGTACGACCCTGAAACGAAACAGCAAAGCATGGAATGCCATTCTCCATCACCTCGTTGGAAAAAGATCAGAGACGAAAAATCACACATCAAAACGATGCTCATCATCTTTTTCGATATTCGAGGCATTAACCGCAAAGAATTTCTACCTGAGGGAACGATGCTGAACGCTGCATGGTACATTGAAATTTTGACCCATTTCACACAACATCTATGCAGTATGCACAACAAGTTCCTCGCTTTTTATTCACAACACCACTTGCTCACACACAGTCAATATCATCAAACAGTTCCTGGCAAAAAAGGGGGTGGTGCAACTTCGACATCCACCATACTCACCATATCTCAATCCTCCAGAAATCTTCCTATTCCCTTCACTAAAACTCACTTTGAAAGGAAAGAGATATGTCAATATTCCTGACATCCAACAAAATGTGATGCGGCTTTTGAAAACCATCCCAAAGGAAGACTTCATGCAAAGTTTCCAGGACATGTATCACAGAGCTCAGCAGTGCATAGTTATGGGAGGTGACTATTTCAGAGGACAGTAAGGTAACTGTACTTCATAGTTCATCCACGTTAATGTTACACAACTATTCGCCGAACTTTATTGTCAGAGGTTGTATAGTACACTTTCTCAGTGAAATATGGCAACATGCTGACCACTTATATATTTTCTTAAGTTGTGTACTTTTTTCATGCGTACAGTAATTTAGGTTTAACTATGTTCAGTCTGTATGTCTCTCCCTCTCTGGATGTAAAGGCAGTCAGTGGCACAAGCTGAAATCCAGACACTCATGGATGACACAGGAGCTTAACATTCATTTGACCCTTCCTAGAATATTGCTCAAATGTATGAGACGCATGCCATATAGGGTCTAACAGATGATACTGAACACACACAAAGCACAACATGAATGGTGATAGGTGTACTTAACTCAAAGGAAAGTGTCATGGATATGCTGAGAAACCTGAACGGGTAGATTCTTGAATATGGACACCAATAATATTGTGAAAATCTACTTAATAAGTGTCAAGAACCAATACGAAACGATGAGTCTGGAAATACACTATTGCCTTCCATATGTCTCTCCTGCAGGAACAACAAATACGCGGTTAGATTAATTACCGCATACAGAGATGCACTGAAGCAATCATTCTTCCAACATCCCATGTTCGAAATGGACAGGAGTCGGCGATGCCAACGAATTTGTAAGAAAAAACGGTTGTGATGACACACGGATCTGCAGTTGGCCCAAGGTGTAGATCAGGTTGCAAGCGAGAAATTTGGTTGTGAGTTGGCGAAGCCAAAGAATGTGATGCTAAAAAACCGTTCAAAAGAAGTCGCCAACAACATCACATTATCCTCGCTAGTCACCATATTGTCTACGCCCTACGGCATTTGTCATATGTATCCTACGTCACTAGACAAAGCCTTATCGAACATTCCGATTATTGCAATAAGGAACCAGCTGCAGACCATATACTACCAGGCAGTATTTGTCTGGAGGATACTCAGTGGCAGATGATAAGTTCCTGGAGGTCATCATCATGCAGAAATATTCCAAATTGCTCTAATACTTTGACTTCGTGCAAGACATCTACCTCTCAATAATCATTAATCAATTCTCTTGTCTTGTTTCATTACCGACCAAAGATTATGATTAATGGCTGAAAGGAGAACTTTTTAAAAATATTTACCACATGAAAATTCCATGCACAGGCATCCATTTAAAACTTCAGTGGAACGTTATTTCTGATGAAACTCATATTTATCGTACAAATACAAAAGAAGCAACAAAACATTGTAACTTTACGCAGTGCTCTGTATTATCATTGACAATAAATTCGACATGCTGCAGCCTACGCTTCTGTACGATATACGAATTAGATGAAACCACATTCTCCAGAAAACTGTGGAACATAAAAAGTTCAGATTTTCCTGGGGCTACTATTGTATTGCGGGGAAGAGTTTAAAATTTCAGTTATGAGGACAGAAAATATTTACAATCATTTGCTTCACGATGAAATCATATCAGGTCTGACTTATTGACACAATATTATTATTTACATTAAATTCTAGGAATCATCTACAGCCATAATCTGTAGCCTGTTAATATGCATTGTTCACCTTTGCTGTTGGACTGCTATTTTGTGGGCGTTTTAGTGATGGCAATTTGATGTTAGCACATTAGAAATTCTATTCCTTTTCGTAGATTGTAGAAAGACATTTGTAAAGATCAGTTGTAAGAATTGATGGCGGTAATAAATCGGTCACGGACCCATGCTATGGTCGTAAAACACTTTTTGCAGAGGAGATTGAGGCTGATAGAGAACGTTAATAAGTTTTGTGTAGGGTAGAGAAAAGTAAAATTTAAGTTATGTAATCACACATTGGAAAATTATTATTCAAGTAACATCAAAATTTTGGAGTCGGATAACGCGTAGAGAAGACCAGCAAATAACGAGCAACGTGGGAGGTAGGTAGGTCTAAATAAACAAACCACAACTGGGTTAGTGCCGGTGGCAGTGTAATTATTCGTCATAGGTTTATCTACATCAAGGTGGGTTTTGCGGGAAGGATTTGTCACTGTAATGCAACATTATCCAACACTCCCTTTTGTGTTTCTACATTATTTGTGAAGCGCCAGGAGGATTGTGTTGTACCATGTTTTTATTTCCGCTGTAATATAGCAGCCGAAGATCTCCATGGCGAGCGTCATATGTTCTGCTAGTGAGGACCAATCAGCGATTGGGTTAGCTGTGGTACGCAGGTTTGGGTAGCGTGCATGGAAGTTTGAAAACGGTTAACTGAACGATAAGTGCAATGTGGATATCTGAGTATTTCAAGAATTCTGGATATCTCCGAATCAGTTCAGATCTAGTAGTACTATGCCGACGAACTTCATAATCATGCTATATAAGGGAGTATCGTGATCGTAGCGGAGGTGAGAAAATGAATTGAGTACGTAGACCGCAGCAAGCAGCAACTGGAGGTAATTTTCGGAATTAAGACCTACTAGTGGTTTAGAAGTAAATTTTTGGTTGTGCATTTTAATTAACTATTGTCTTAGGCAGCGACAAATGTAATGTCAGGCGTTGCTTTGTACGCGCTCGTGTAAACAATTGAGCCGCATTTGCTAACTGCCCTTATAATCAAGCGGTTTTAAATGTATGGAAGTTCACCTTAAAATTGCTCAGATACCAGCGTGCCCGTAGAATTAGGCTCAAAATTACAAACAGATTTTAAGCTTGAAAGTTGTATCGTGCGTCTGACAGCATCTCGCAGCCCGTGAAGTTATTTTGTAGGCGTGTATCACAACAGATGATGCTTTGTAAAAATTTCTTTATGTCTGCTTATCAGACTGACTGTTGGACTTCAAAGGTATATTTGAATACCCAGTTTCACACCACAACCAATGAAATTTTTCACTATTTATCCGTGCTTTGCGATATTCTAGTCAGTAGGTATTTTATCGTTGACAACCATTAGCCTACCAAATTTTAAACTACGGACAAGTAATGTGAAAACCATGATATCCTTAACTAACAGGTTACAGTATGAAAGCTTTTTGAATGTCTGTTACATATAAAGGAAGTCGTGCCATGAGTTTGAGACATTTATTTAATTGCAAATTCTTAACGCATCCGCAGTAATTCGTATTACTGATCATTTTAAAAGAACTCGATCAATGAACACACACTCTAGTGTGCCACTCAACGTGAAAATACATTGTAAATTGTCTCTCTCTCTCTCTCTCTCTCTCTCTGTGTGTGTGTGTGTGTGTGTGTGTGTGTGTGTGTGTGAGAGAGAGAGAGAGAGAGAGAGAGAGAGAGAGAGAGAGGGGGGGGGGGGGGGGGGAGAAGCTGCAGTGTAGATACTTCACTAATATTAAAGAGAAGCTGTGTTCAGTGCTTCCCACAGTGCTTCCCATGGCCGTACTGTTGTGGGGTTTTCTTGATTCATTTTGTGTAACTGCTAGAACAATTTCTTCAGCAAGGTCTCGGTGGACTTCCTACAGTCTTCATCAGACAAGTTGTTATGATCTCAGAGTCAAAGTATGAAACAATGGTGTTCTTCCTTCCATTTTATTTAACTAGCACTGTGTTAATGTTCTGATGCTGCAAACCTTATCCAAGTGTCTTGATATATTTTTTGCCATTTCTAGATTTGTTTCCATAATTTATAAGATTTTTGTGGTTACATGTCCTACATATCAGTCTTATTACACTATCTGTTCAAAAATATCTGGATACCAATTGGCAGACATTAATGTGGCGTGTGCCCATCCATAACATTTGTGACTCCTTGAACTCTGTCAGGATCACTTTCAATGAGGTATCTGAATGTCTGGGATGAGGAATGGCAACTCATTATTTCTCAAGAGCTGTAACCAGAGAAGGTAAGATGTTTGGGATCCGGAGTGAAGTATGTGTTCAAACTATCCCAAAGCTGTTTCAGTGGGCTCAGCTTGGGAGATTTTATTGTCCTCACAGAAAGTGTTTTATGACAGTGCACTGTTGTGCTGATGCAGTTGTCTCCGAACTGTTCCTCTGCCATAAGCAGTACACAGTGTTGTAATGCTGTAGAAAATGTGTTCTTATCCTCCCACATTGAATGTTTCTTTGACTCCAATAAAGGGACTGCACCCGAACCAAGAAAAACACTTGCATAAAGTAACAACACAGCCTCTGTACTCCACTGCTTGCACTGCATATGATGGCAGGTAACGTTCTCCAGGCATTTGCCAAACCCAAACCCTTGCATCGGATTGACACAGGGTACAGTTAGATTCATCTCACCAAATCATCATTACCATTGTCATCGGTGTTGTTCTGTACGCCACCTCAAGTGTTGCTTACTATTGGCTACAGAAATGTGTGGTTTATGAGGAGCTGCTCGACTGTCATAACCTACCCCATTCTTTCTAACTCCATACACAGTCATTGTGGTAGAAATGTCTTCACTTACACCGATGGTCTCCTTCAACTGACTGTTTCATTTCAGAACACCTTGTCTGAAAAGATCATGTGTCTGTTTACATGTATGTTTTTGCCCTCTTTAGTCCAGGTGATAAATTCTATTGCTCTGTTCGCATTTATAAGAATTTGGAGTCAAGAGGAATGTTCAATAAGTCTTCAGCTTTGGTCAGTGATGAATGTTAATGGCAGCTGTCATGTCACCTTTTGGTGTATACGTGTGTATTCAGTTTTCTCGTTAGTTGGTGAATCCAACAAAAGTGAAAGCAGACCTGATTGTGGTGAGAGATTGATCTGTATCATAGCCCGAGGTATAGGTTAGGTTTAAGGGTAACAGTTTGGTTGTGAGTTGGCAAATCCAATCAGTTGTGTTACTAAAAAAATAGTACTTCTGGTTACAGACTGATATATAGTTTAGTCCATTTGAAAAAATCGCCAGTAGCATCATGTTATAGTTATTGTTTAGGGCATTAATTGCATGTTTGCTATGTTGCTATTAAAGTTGACACTCATACTGAACATTTCTCTACATCTGAATTATACTGCCTATACGTACAGTTGCTAAAGATGATTCTCACTGTGGACTTATTTATTTGTTTCTGCTTTGTGAATTGCTTAAGAAAATATTTGTAACGCTTAATCCGCATTTATTCTGTGGCCTTTAATTTACTTTATTGAATGTGCCTAGATATGCCTGTAGGTATCTTGTAGAAACCTCATATGGGCAGGAAGGAATTTTAAACTTACAAGTCCGTGGGTATATCTCCTACTGGTATTTGTTGTTAATAACAAGAGTACACTTGGGGTGAAGTAAGCAATTGACTACCACAGTATTACAAGTAGAAATAATTTACAGATTGGTTGTGCATTCCTTTCCCGGGTTCAAAATGGGGTTTTGTATTGTGGTCCAGAAGTCTGTAAACAGGTCGTTAGTGAAAATGAGATCAGGCAGCTTGTTCAGAATACCCAAATATTTAAAAACAAATTAAAAGAATACCTCATTAGCCACTCCTACTATTTATCAGACTGCTTGGACGTAAGAACAAAAATTCCGCATAAATCTGGTATTTGTATAAGATAGAGCCTTACTTTGGTAGCTGATACAGGTCTGTGTATAGTTTTATAAATGTTTTGCTTGACTTGTTGGATAAAAATAACCAGCTGGATAGTACAGAGTGAGGAGCAGTTGTGTGTTTCAGAGTTGACTTTGGATGTAATTGATGTAACACACAATAATTCACACTGTAAGCAACATAACTAATGTGAAAAAAAATGGGAAAAGATGATCATTGCGCCCAGTTAGTTGATGAATAATTTGCTCACGTTTGTCCTGTAGTCTTCTTGTGGAAACCAATATATTTGCAAAGATCGCACTATGTTAACACAGTTAGTGGATTACTACTTTCGACAATATGTATTACTGTCTTCAGATCTATAAAAAGAAAATGTGCAGAGGTTACAAGCTTACAGACATATAAAAATGTGGTAGGGGATACACAACAGCTAGCGGAAATACGGAAGGTCCGATCCCACCTGTCTGCTTTGACCCATGACGTCACAAATATGGCGGAAACAAAAACAAACACACACACTTTCCACAAGA
Organism: Schistocerca serialis cubense; assembly: GCF_023864345.2. Lineage (NCBI taxonomy): Eukaryota > Metazoa > Arthropoda > Insecta > Orthoptera > Acrididae > Schistocerca > Schistocerca serialis. Next base: position 453,606,315 of record NC_064642.1, on the reverse strand, counting down.
AGCCTAATGACACTAACGGGACAAGCGCGGGAAATGGGGTGTTTTGGGTGGGGGGCAAACTAAATATAAACAAATTTGGATGCCTTGCGTAGCTGCAACGAGTAAGTGAAAACAGCCATGCATGAATACCCACCCACCTCCCCAGGGGTCGTAACCCCTGCAACCCATAGAAGATAAAGATGCTTCAGTAGCTGATTAGTGTTTTTTGTCTTTAAAAAAAAAAAATCTTACGGGATAGAACGAACAGATCAGAAAGATAAATATAATAAACTAAAACAGAAATTCGAGGAAACAGATAATTAAAATAAGTAATAAGTGTTTTTAAATAAAAAAAAAAATCTCACGAGATAGAACGAACAGATCAGAAAAGTAAATAAAATAAGGTAAAACAGAACTGGAGACAGCCACACTCAAACCAAACTCCGCGCCGTCATGACGTCACACACGACAACACCCTTACGTCATGGGTCAAAGCTGACGCGTGGGATCGGACGCTTCTGTCGACCCCAGCTAGCTAACAAAAATTACATACCCATAAAATCATGTAGAGATAGTTACATCATACAGTGCTAACACCACTCTGCACATTAGGCCTGTACAGTATGCTGTAAAATAACAACTCACAAAATCCTGTAATATATACAGTCACAATCCAAAGTCAAAATATAATTATGAATACCACTTCTCTAACGTATATAATGGAAGCTAGTGCTGAGAGGTACTGCCATCTGCACTGCATGATGTCAATTACAACTGATGTAAGAGACACGCACTTTTGTTTAAACTTAGATTTAGCAGAAGAGATGTATCATCAAAGTGGTATGCACCGAGTAATCATAATGGTAAGGGTTACACAAAAAAGAGATGCACCATACCATTAGATAAAAATGGGAAACATTTTGTAATGTAACAATGACATAACACATAACATAGATTAACAAATTTATGCCATATAATATATGCAATAGAATTTGCTTTAGGGGAAAGATACATAGTTGACATTTACAGAATTATGAAATAGTATTTGAGCTTATTAGTCCGTTTCGTCACAAGCAGAGGATCACAGTTAACAATTATGTTAAAGGGAACTGTAAAACAAGCCCTACATAATACAGGATACCAAGATAAAATGCAATTCATGTATAAAACATTTTTAATAAAAGTACATATAAAATACTCCTTTTATTTTCTTTTTTATCAATTGTAATCTTTACATCAATGTGCCATCACTGTAGGAGTAAACTTGTAGTTGCATCATTACCGCTAGACACTATTTCTGCGAATACATAACAGGACTATTTCTGAAGGAAGTTGACATAAATTACACTAAGACTGCAGTGATACCTTATTTCCACATCCTGATTCATTTGACATCAACAGCAAAATACTTCTTTTAATTATTATTCATATTTGTATTTGTGATGTACTCATGAGTTTATGAATTGTGTGTGTATCATAGTACCCTGCATTGTAAGACGTTACTCTTAATTTCATAAGATCTTTGATGCATGTTACGCCTAAGTATATATAAAAGGTTGTATGTGTCATATATCCCCAGGAAAGTGTGGTAGAACCACTATTATTTTCTATATAGAGGTGAGTCAGGAGGGGTGATAGTATTAGTGATTCTAAACAAAAAACTTCATATGGACATATGCATTGTTCCGAATGGTTTCCAAGACCGAACACATTTAATATCTCTTTTGTACATTTTTCTTGAATAACTTAAAAACCGCACCCTCCAGTGAAAAGTGTCGCAGTACAAAATTAAATTTACAAAAAAAAGGTGCTATTCATTTTTTTTTTCTAGAACTAATGGTTTGTGCGAAGAGAGCGCGAGAATGTTGAAAAACTGTCTCGCTGCACATGTGCTGTAGCTTACTTAGTTTTTGTAGGCCAATTTGTGGTAGCATATTGAGGTAGCAAGTTGAGACAAGCAGTTTGATACAGGATACTTGCGGTCTATCAAGTTGGGAAACTACCTCAAATTGGCTTACAAAAACTACGTAAGCTACAGTGCACGTGCGTTGAGTGAGTTTTTCAACATTCTCGTGCTCTCCTCGCAAAAACTATTAGTTCTAGAGAAAAAATGAGTCACCTTTTTTTGTAGGAAATTTAATACAGTTTAATTTTGTACTGTGACACGTGCGGAAGGTGCGGTTTTTGAGTTATTCAAGAAAAATGTCCAAAAGTGATATTAATTGTTCTATCTTGGAAACCACTCGGAATACATCCATGTTAAGTTTTTTGTTCAGTATCACCCCTCAAAGCATGTACCTTTCCTCTTGACTCTCCCTGCATATTGGAACTCGCCACTGTGTGTTCCTCAGAGCACTCCATCACATTCCTGGCTTTGTGACAAGGTGCATTATCTTGTTGAAAAATGCATCTGCCATCAGGAAACATGATTGTCATGAAGTGGTGTGTGTGTCTGTAGCTAGTGTATGATACTCCCTAGCTATTGTGTTGCCTTGTACAAACTCCACTAGACCCATGGATGCCCACGTAAATGTTCCCCAGTGATTGTCCCTGTCCTGCAGTACAGGGATACCCATTTCAGTCATAGTTGCCAATGTTGTTGTGTTAGCATTGGCACATGCATGGGTTGATGGCTGCAGAGGCCCATCATGAAGAATGTTTGGTGCACAGTGTTGTTCAGACACTCTGTACTCTGTCCAGTATTAAAGTCTGGTGTTAGTTCTGCCACAGTTTGCCGCCTGTCCTGTTTTACCAATCTGCCCAACCTATGACTTCCCACACTTCACATGGACATCACACTTCCTGACATTAAAAGCCGTGTGCATGCATGTGACTAGCAGTCATTCCTCTCCAGGTGATGCTGCTATTGTCTGGACTGTTTTATGTTGATAATAGGTCGGTGGCCATAGCATTCTGGCTTATCAGTCTACATAATGATTTGGTGAACAGGGTGGGCAGCAATCTGTGGCTGTTTACTGATGATGCTGTAGTGTATGGGGAAGTGTTGTTAGGCGATGTTAGGTGGGTGCAAGATGACTTAGACAAAATTTCTAGTTGTGTGATGAATGGTAACTGACTAAATGAAGAAAAATGTAAGTTAATGCAGATGAGTAGGAAAAACAAACATGTAATGTTCAAATACATTATTAGTGTGTGCTGCTTGACAGTAATGTCACTTGAACATCTAGGCATATTGTTGCAAAACACACTTGCAAGATATCAGCCCTGGTTGTTAATACTGCTCAAAAATTTTTGCCATAATTTTGATAGTAGGCAGGTATGACCTTTAGAATGTACAGCTTTTAAACCTCGCATATACTTCTATTTCACTCGCTGTGCCTTCGGGCAGCCGCTAAATGCCTGAGTATGAAGTACTGTACAGCATGATGACAACCAGATCAGTCTTATTCACGGGATGTTTATGATGAGGGAACTGCATGGGTGAGAGAGTTACTTCTGCTGAACATGTTTCGAAATCTTGTTAGAGATGGAAAGACTACCTGATATGTCAACCTCATGCACATACATGGCCTGGGATTCCAGCCATTTACACCATTTTTTAAAAGTGTCACTGGCACGTATGTTGTTGATGTATCTTCAAGAGCAATAGTACTAAAATGGCCAATCTTAAAGATTTGTTTTTTGTATTTTCTTTAGTTCTATGATAGATTCCAAATTTTGAAATGATGATGGTAGAAAGTGCACATATCCTCCCAAGAAAAAAGTGTGAGCTGAATTATTGAGCAATTTCTTCCTCTTAAACTCCCTAAATTTCATGCTCACTCAAGGATGTTGTTGTAGAATTAGAGCAACTTTGAAACCTAAAACCTAAAGATTACACACTTGAAATTATGTCAGTACTATAAGCCATTCACAACAGCAGCTGTTACGTTTGCTAATGTTTCTTTCGAAATAATTCTGGAAATTGACAACAGAAGGCAGCACCAATCAAGGGGCACATCATGAGATGTTCATATGTTGTTCTCGTATGAAATGAACCTTGTTTCTGGGTGGTGCATTGCAAAAATCTTGACCTGACCTATACTCAGGCATGGACCTTTTAACATAAAGTTGTGGTTCAAGCTATGCTCAGGCTTGGAGTTAATAGTGTCAACTTTCCAGTCTAAAGAAAATAATGCACAACAGCGATGTTAATAATTAAATAACTGCACAGTATTTCTGTAATGACACATTCATTCGTTTCACTAATTTACATTGCATTGTGACTCACAACGTGAAAGTGTTCAAAGCAGAGAGATCTCTGGTCCTGACTACAGGTTAGAAATTGCACAGCTTGACACTAGGAGAAAAGCACAGTTCCTTTTTTTCATCGATATTGTGACCACTAACCTCTTACTCATTCTACTGTACAGTACTTTGTGCTTCAGCGTTAGGCGGCTGTGGTGGGGTGGAGGTAGTGCCAAACAGTAGGCATGTGTGATGTTTAAAAGCTGTGCATTCAGAAGGTTATAACTGTGTACTTTCAGAATTATGGCCCAAATTTTTGTACACGATCGATCGTTGGAGCTAATATCTTGCAAGTGCGCTTTCTTTCTCCTTAAAATATGAGACTGGGTTGGCGTTTTCTTGTCAGCCCCATAACATTTTCAAACCAAGAAGTTCTTCCAGCTTGGGTATGGACACAACTAAATCTTTTGTCATACCTTGCATGAAGAATTTCAATCGTTTGTTTTCGTCTCCCTTTTTCTCCCAAGATTTCTGATATCTTTTTGTCTGTGGCACAATTTTATGCCTTTCAAGAACTGTCATTACCACATCTTTCTCATACTCTGTGCCTTTCAATCAACTGTCCCACACCAAAGATTGGGTTGTTCTACCGTGATGAAAGCCATCCTGCTCATCTTTGAACTGAATGTCCACTTTTTCCCTCAGTCTTGTTTCGTGAATCCTGTACATTATTTACATTACTTCGAAAATAATAGCACCAGTCATAAATACAGGGTTAGGGTGTCCCTGCTTTTGCTGCATGGCAAACATGAAAGTGGTAGTCAAACTTGTTCCACACATGAAGCACGTCTTTTGTTACGGTGTTCACAGCAGCAGCGACGTGATTCAGCAGGTTAACCACAGTTATTGGTAGAGATGGGACATTAACAGCCTCCTTAACAGAGCCTGAGAAGAAATAGTCATAGGATACGAGATCAGGAGATCTTGATGGCCAGAAGTGTAGAGCCAGATCTTGATTTCCCATGTGACCTATCCATTGCTGAGGATTAAATTGATTTAAAAATCTTCTGTCATGATGGTGCCAGTGGGGCAGAGGGCCATCCTGCTGGAAAATCAAATCTTTGAATCTCTGGTAAGTTTAGGAAAAAACATTGTGCCAATGTGTCCAAGTACATTATTCCACTTACAGTGCTGTCTGCGAAAAAGAACAGTCCATAAACTTTTGTCCATGATAAGGCACAAACACTTTTAGCTTTGCTGCGTCTCTCTTTCATGCTGCAATGTTGTATGGGGATTCTGCTGTCTCCATATTCAAACACTGTGTCTATTCACTTTTCCACTAACAAGGGGAAGGCCTCAGACACGGCCAACCGATTCAGCTCAGATTTGGCAGATCGCTTGTGTACAACCTAAAACGAAGGACTCTAAGATATTTTGGGTCAACACCCCTGCGTTTTTGAGAAAATCACCCCAAAAGGTTATGATGAACGATCGACTCAGAATTGGCGGAATCGACAGATAATTGTAAATAGAGCATTTTTCGTCACCAGGTATGGGGTCTTAAAACGCATACTTTTCCAGAAATTGAGGTAAGAAACTTTTTCAACTGCCGCGTCTCTACCCACATGGTTGACGCCTATTGCCGATAGCGCAACGGCCAAGGTAACTGGCTGGGAATCTCGAAGAAACGCAGTGGATGTTATTCTTTTGGTTTGTATTTTTCCATATCTCAATTGATAGGGATAGGAGGTTTAATAAAGTAAGTAAATCAACAAAGAATGATAATAAGGTAGGCAAATAAATTTCTCAAACCTCTTGGGATAGTAAACAACTAAAATGTTACTCCAGATCACTTTACAATGCCTCTTCCAGTCACTGTTACGTGTCCTCACTTTTCTTTGAACAACTAGATGGATAGTACTTGTCATATAAACATTCGAAACAAATGTACTCACGGCACGAAGAGCATCTAATGAATGCAATCTTTCGGAAGCTACACTGTTCCTTCCCTATGATATGACTAAGAGGCAACCGGGACAACATAACTCTCCCCGCATTCATTCTACCCGTGCCTCACTGTAAACAAGCGTCGCACGGTTGGCTATCTGTGATCCCTCGTGAGGAAGTCACAGCCCTTTTACTCGGAGTTGTTTTCATGTAACAAGGCTTAAAAGTTTAATACTTTACTAACTCACGGCGTTTGGGAAATTAGTTTGCCTACCTTGTTATTATCATTCCTTATTGATTTACTTACTTATTAACCCTCCTATCCCTATCAACTGAGATATGGGAAATACAAACGAGAAGAATAACATTCGCTAGGTATGTAGACTGTTCATGTTCCATTTACGTATTGTGCATTGCAAATTAATTAAATTGGGTCCATCTGTTTGAAAGACCTTGTATAATACTAGGAGGAGAAATGATTTAAATTATCCATCACTCACTACTAATGTAGCCTGCATTATATACATCATAAACCTAAGAATATTTGTATAGTAGCTAAATTTTTTAGTACATGAAATACAGCATTTCTAAAATGTTTTACTGTTTCAATAGACAAAGTCCACTTAATGAATTTTCATTCCATCTAAGTTCTCTGTCCTGTAAGGAAGGTAAGCCTCTGCTTTTTTTGGTTATCAGAAAGGGCTCTCCTGTCAGGTAGGAGGAATTGTAACGTTTGCATATCTCGGCATTTGCCTTCAGGGTCTCAGCATTGATTTACTGGATACAGGCTTGGCGACCCAGGGGTTCCAGAGGTTGGTTCAGGTAAGCACTGCCAGTCCCCTGTGTCTGTAATCTCTGGGCATGCTTCAGCAACCACCGTGCGGAGCGGCGGTGGAATGTTGTGTATCTCAGGGAACAGGGATATTGACTTGACCATCCGCATTGTGAGGACAAGATAAACCTCTGTAAAAATAACCCTTAATCTCAAGGTGTGCTGTGCGCTGATGGGATGCCTGGCTGTTGAGGTGGGACAGTCATTAGTGGGCAATGTCTTGGGAATCTGCCACACCTCTGCGGTGATCATTGAATCTCCACCACATGGGAACATCAATGCGATGGTTGAGCAGGCGACTATAACAATCGTTTCTGTGACAGAAAAGGTGGTCACTCACTCTTTAGGGTGGCCCCGGTGAAAGAAAGTCCTTCGGTGGTTGCCGGAAGTCGCTGAAGCAATTAAGGAGCGTCGGCGAGCTCTACAGTGGCATAAGCGGTACCCTTCCCTGGACGACCTCATAGTCTTTAAATGGTCTGTGCTTGCGTTTGCCAACATGTCAAACAACGGAAGCAGGAGTGTTTGGAGAGATATGTCTCATCCATTGGGTGCCATACGAGGTGCGGCTAGAAAAAAACTGGACTGATGCTGGAAAAAACATTTATTTACAATTATTTACAATTTCATGTTATCTCATTCAATGTACTCTCCTCCTCGGTCTCTACACCGCTCCATACGAATTTTCCACTGTTCATAGCAATGCTGCAGATCATTTTCGGTAAGTCCATACATTACTTCCGTCGCTTTTTCTTTTACTGCTTCAGCAGTCTCAAATCTAGTTCCTTTCAAAGCTGACTTGGCTTTAGGGAAAAGAAAAAAGTCACAGGGGGCCAAATCAGGTGAATGTTGTGTTTTGCCAAAAACGTCTTCACTGACAACGCACTGTGAGCTGGGGCATTGTCTTGGTGAAGGATCCATGACTTTTTTCTCCACAAATCGTTCCGTTTTCTCCGTACTCGCTCATGTAGGCTAGCCAGGACGCTAATGTAGTAATGCTGATTCACTGTTTGTCCCTCTGGTACCCAATCAATGTGCACAATCCCTTTGATGTCAAAAAAAACAATCATCATTGCCTTGAATTTCGATTTTGACATTCGTGCTTTTTTTTGTCGTGGAGAACCAGGAGTTTTCCAATGCATCGATTGGCGTTTAATTTCGGGATCGTAAGTAAAAAACCACGATTCATCACAAGTAATAACATTTTGTAAGAAGGTGGGATCACTTTCAATGTTTTCCAGGATGTCAGAACAAATCATTCTTCGGTGTTACTTCTATTCAATTGTGAGACACTTTGGAACCATTTTTGAACACACTTTGTTCATGTTGAAACTTTCATGAAGAATCTGCCTAACACTTTCCTTGTCAACTCCTGTTAACTCGGACACTGCTCTTATTGTTAAACGGCGATCTTGTCGAACAAGTTTACCGATTTTTTTTTCAATGTTTGCATCAGTTATTGCTGACAATGGTCTGCCAGTGCGAGTGTCATCACTGGTGTCTTCGCGGCCATCTTTAAATCGTTTAAACCACTCAAACACTTGTGTTCGCGATAAACAATCATCGCCGTACACTTGTTGTAACATTACAAACGTTTCACTTGCAGATTTTCCTAGTTTGAAACAAAATTTGATGTTAACACGCTGTTCTTTCTGTACACTCAACATTTTCCGACGCACAGACAAAACGTCAACTACTTAAAACAGACGCCACGGGCAGACTGAGTGCAGGAGGCAGATGAAACTCGAGCAGTAGGCGGAGTGAGAGTCACGTGACAGGCCACGTGACTTTCAGCCTTATTGCATTCGTTTTATTGTTTCACCAGTACTAGTCCGGTTTTTTTCTAGCCACACCTCGTACATCACCTTCCCAAGTCTGGGCGAATATCAAACGTGTTTTCAGGGTCCAGACTTTGCTGAGCACTATGCTCGAGCCTCTGCGTCGTAGACTTACCTCCCAGCCTTTTGTACTCACACAGCAGCTGGAAGGGAAAATCCTCTCATTTACTACACGCCACAGTGAATCTTGTAACACCCCATTTACAGAGTGGGAGCTCTTCAGTGTCCTTGCACGTTATCCTGACACAGCTCCTGGACCAGATCGGATCCACAGCCAGATGATTAAACGTCTCTCGTCTGACTACAAGTAACATCTTCTCGTCATCTTCAACCGGATCTGGTGCGATGGCGTCGTTCCATCACAATGGCAGGAGAGCACCATCATTCCGGTGCTCAAACCCGGTAAAAACCTACTTGATGTGGATAGCTCTCGGCCCATCAGCCTCACCAACGTTCTTTGTAAGCTGCTGAAATGTGTGGTGTGTCAGCGGTTGGGATGGGTCCTGGAGTCACGTGGCCTACTGGCTCCATGTCAGGGTGGCTTTCACCAGGTGTGCTTTACCACTGATAATCTTGTGCCCCTAGAGTCTGCCATCCAAACAGCCTTTTCCAGATGCCAACACCTAGTTGCCGTCTTTCTTGATTTGCGTAAAGCGTATGCCACGACGTGGCGACATAATATCCTTGCCACATTAGACGAGTAGGGTCTCCGAGGCCCACCGCCGATTTTTATTCAGAATTTCCTGTCACTTCGTACTTTCCATGTCCAAGTTGGTGCCTCCTATACCCAGAAGAATGGGGTCCCACTGGGCTCTGCAGTGAGTGTCTCTGTTTTTAGTGGCCATTAATGGTCTAGCAGCAGCTGTAGGGCCATCCATCTCACCTTCTCTGTATGCAGACGACTTCTGCATTTCATGCTGCTCCACCATTACTGGTGTTGCTGAGCGGCGTCTACAGGGAGCCACCCACATGGCACAGTCATCGACTCCAGCCCACAGTTTCCAGTTTTCTGCTGCAAAGTCGTGTGTTATGCACTTTTGTCGGCACCTACCGTTCATCCAGAACCTGAACTCTACCTTAATGATGATCCACTCACTGTAGTGGGGATTATCGATTCTTAGAACTGGTTTTCGACACCCGATTGACTTGGCTACCTCACCTTTGTCAGCTTAAGGTGAGATCAGACCCCAAATTTAAAAAAAAAGGCCAATTTAGTTTTTTTTCTGCTATATAAATATTTGGACTTTCCTGGAGATGTTGGAACATAATTTTTTGAAAAAATTGCATTTAAATGTATTTTTAATGTCTTTTAACTTTTAATTGGCACATGGTGATGTCTACATTGATTTTGTCATCCTCTCACATTTATATTCAAATCTCAGAAATACATGCTGTAGAAGGCTGTGGTTTTCTTCTCTCTCTGTTTCATTGTTTACACCATGGGTTGGCTGTGCTGATTATTTAATATTCCTTGCCCATACACTTGCATATCTTTGAAAACAAGGGAAATGTTTACATGTTCGGTAGTTTTCTGTGTTTATAGTGAAAATGTGAATAGTTGCTCTTATTAAAATGATAAAACCAAAATGTATCTTCGAGAGATGCCAAAACAAAGGAAATAGGTACTGTAGAACTTCACCAATTGTGGATAATATGAATTGAATCAAAATAATAGCTGTAAAGGCTAGAAGACTGTTGGCACTCTTCCCAGTGCAGCGTAAAGAAAATTGCAAGCTCAGTGTGAAGGAGATGCATTATCTTTCCACGAATGCAATGGTGTGAATATAATTAGAGATTTGAATATTTTAACAGCAGTGTTGAAAGAGACTTAAGCATGCAAGTTACGTGGTGGAGATATAGTGCTTTCAGAAAATGTCATTGCTAGGGACGGAATAGTGTGTAAACTTAAAATTATATGCAAGAATTGTGGTGTTGAAAAATCATTTCTAACTTCTGCCGAATTTCAGGAATACAATGGCAAAGCCATAAGAGAAAACCCACATGAAAAGAGCGGTGTGGGCAACATGCTTTCACAGGCTATCCACAGACACTAACCCTGTACATAGCTTGTGCCTGCCTGCACCAGATACATGATGCAAGTATAGAAAAGCAGTGACAGCAGGAAAATTAAATGTATTTAAACATAAACATTCAATACCTGAAGCAGTAATGGAGGCCTTTAAGCCTATATTCAGAGAGTTAGCACATCCAGACTAGCTAAAGAAATGCCTCCATGGGAAGACACAGAATGCTAATGAGGCATTTAACAATATTGTGTGGACACAGAATCCAAAAAAATGTGTTTATAAGAATAAAAACTTGAAGACTAGGTGTGTGAGATGCAGTTATTTCTTTCAATAATGGGGATTATGGGAGATTGAAAGTCCTGGATCAGCTGGGAATAAATATAGGGCAGAGTATGGCAACTACAATGGAAGCTATGGACTGATTAGGAGTGCGTAAAGTTGAAATTTCTGCTCAGCAAATGACCAAGAAGGCAAGAAAGAAGAGAAGAATGAAGAATCAGATTATGGAGCAGGCTGCTTTTAGCCTGTTTTTTAAGAAGAAACGTGTGTTTCTATAGTCTTCTTATTTAAACTTGAATTTTATCAAAACTGTAAATTTTCATGCAAAAGACCCATTTTCTCAGGAACCAATTAACATAAAAACATAAAATTTATGGGGATTGTTTATATAGAGGAGGTGATTATATGAGTCTCCAATCAGTGTTTTGACAGTTATATAATTGATGCTGTGTTGTATAAAACACAATAATTTATTCAAATAAAGAGGCATATTTATAAAAAATTGTATCTCTATTTCCACTAAGTGTACTTTTTCCATTCTTATCGGTGAACTAAATACATTCAGATAATCAATTGGTAAAAATTTGGTGGTCATATCGTCAATAGTTTTAGAAATAATGGGTTAAAAGTTGAAAGAATTTAGCATTGACAGCATAGGGGGTCTGATCTCACATTAAGCGGAAGTGCTGGCAGCACCTCAATACTCTCCACTGCCTGAGCAACACCAACTGGGGGCAGATCGCTCTACGCTGCTGCAGCTCTACAGAGCCCTTGTTCAAACCCGCCTTGACTATGGGCGTCTGGTTTATGGTTCGATGGTGCCCTCAGGGTTGCATTTACTGACCCAGTGCATCACTGTGGTGTTCGCCTAGCGACAGGAGCTTTTAGGATGAGTGTGACTCCATTGCAGGTTAGGCGTGCACAACAGCTGGCCAGTTACATAGCACACATTTGCAGTTCCTCTTCGCATTTGTAGTTGTCCTCCCGCGTAGGTGGCCTAGGTCAAGGCTTCCAATTGTAGTTCATGTCTGATCCCTTGGTTCTGGAGTCCTTGCTTTTACCACCTATACTTGAGGTCCATTCATGTACACCTCCGTGTTGTACACCTAGGCCGCAGCTTTGTCTGGACCAAAACCTGCGGCTCTCCGCTGACACTTCCTCTCGATTCTTGACAAGTACCGAGGCCACGGAGTGGTTTACACCGATGGCTCATGCTCATGTCGGCTTCGCGTATTTCCATGGAGGACATATTGAACAGCATTCCTTGCCCAATGGCTGCAGTGTTTTCACTGCCGAGCTGGTGGCTATATCTCATGCTCTTGAGCACATCCGTTCATGCCCTGGGGAGGCGTTTCCTCTGTGTACTGACTCTTTGAGCAGCCTACAAGCTCTTGACCAGTGCTACCATCTACATCCTTTGATAGCAACCATCCAGGAGTCCATCTATGCCCTGGAACAGTCCAGTTGTTCAGTGGTGTTTTTCTGGACCCCAGGTCATGCCGGAATACCAGGCAATGAACTTGCCGACAGGCTGGTCAAAAAGGCCACGCGGAAACTACTTATGGAGATCGGCTTCTCTGCAAGTGACCTATGTTCAGTACTAAGCCACAAGGTTTTGCGGCTTTGGGAGACGAAATGGCATAGCCTCAGCACGCACATCTGTGTTCCATTAAGGAGACTATGAATGTATGGCAGTCCTCCATGCGGGCCTCTCGCAGGACTCTGTGGTTCTCTGCCAGCTCCGCATTGGCCACGCTTGATGACACATGGCTACCTCCTGTGCTGTGTTACCCACCTCAGTGTCGGTGCAGTGCCCGGCTGATAGTGGCCCATATCTTGGTGAGCTGTCCTTCTTTGGTTGCCCTGCGACGGACTCTTCAGTTACAGGACTTATTGCCATTAATTTTACCTGACAACGCCTCATCGCCTAATTTAGTTTTACGTTTTATACGCGATGTTGGGTTTTATTATATTATATAAGTTTTAGCGCATGTCCTTTGTCCATTTGTGTTTTTCACTCTAATGCTTTTAGGGTGATGTTTTAATGTGCCGCAGAGTGACTGGCTTTTCCTTTTTAATCTCGTGGTCGTCCAGCCACGGTCCTCTGTTCTCTTGTTTTTACCGCTTGTACCTGTTTCTTGCTTCTCTCTATGGTTTTTTTTCCTGTTTTTGTCTATAGTAGTGTTGGTTGTCCTTCCGTCGTTCTTTTAGTTCTTCCTATCTCTTGTTGTTGTGCTGTACGTCTCCTTTCTTTTCTTCTTTCCGTTGTGTAATTATTTTACTGGGAACAAGGGACCGATGACCTCGCAGTTTGGTGCATCCCGCCCCCTCCCCCCTCCCTAAACCAACCAACATCTTATGACAGGACTCCTTTCCAAACCCTATGCGGTGCTATAAATACCAGTGTTTCGGTCATACAACCATGAGTTGTGGAGGTGAAGCGATCTGTGGGAACTGCAGAAAAGCAACTCGTGATGCTGGGACTGGCTGCCCGTCTCCAGTGATCTGCATCAATTGCTCTGGGAACCATCCAGTCTGGAGCTGAGACTGCCCTGTTTCTGCTGAATACAGGAGATAAAGTGACCAAGCGGATCCACTATGCCGAAGCTGTAAAAGAATATATGGTGACGAAATACCCTGTCTTTGCCACCTCGTTTTCTTCCATGGTGCAGAAACCTATTACCGACGCAGACACTTCGACACAGATGACACCGAGTGTTCTTGTATCCACAACAAACACGTGTACTTGCGCATGTACATATCAAGGGAAAAAGATTAAGGACAAAGCAGTTTCGGCAGCTGCACCAGGAAAGACCAACATCAGTTCCGCAACAAGCATCCAGAAGATACAAGAAAAGCAGAGTGCCTCTCAATGCCTCCTTTCTCCCTCATCCTCAGAGGGACAGAGTGCAGGGAAAGGCTCACGATTTTTGGGTCAAAAGCTGTCCCGAGCGCCATCAGATGTCATTCTTTACCGTCTGACTGGTGAGGAGGATATCGTGGAATTTGATGCCTTGGATCTAGGCAGCCCCTCCACTTCCCCTCACTCTTCAAGTGCTTTACCTCCGCGGTTCAGAGATAGGGGTAAATTAAACTGCACCGATGACATGGCTTCCATATAACATTGGAACGTAAATGGGTTCAGGACTCGTGTGGAGAAACTGAAACTTCTAGCACAGGCATGTCTATTGTGCTTCCGTTTACAAAAAATGCATTTTAAAGATGCAGATGTCCCTGTGCAACAGGGATATATGCTATACCGCAAGGATGACCTATCGGAGGGAAAGGGACAAGGGAGGTGTCGCAGTGTTTGTCACTATTGCGCATCACTCTTCTGCTCTCCTCTTGGCTACTGACCTGCAAGCAGTTACAGTTCAAATTCATGTGTGTCGAAGGATCACTGTTTGTTCACTGTATTTACCTCTGCAAGATGCACTAGACTCTGAAGCTCTCAGGGATATTATTGCACAACTCCTGCGACCATTCCTTCTCCTGGGAGACTTCAGTGCCCATCACGTCCTGTGGGGCTCGACCAATACTTGTCCTCAGACTCTGGTTTTGGAGGGCCTCATGATGTTTCACGAGCTGTGCATCCTCAACACAGGTACTCGCACACATTTCTCTACTGCTACAGGGTCATTCTAAGCCATCGACCTCTCTTTCTGTTCTGCCCTCACCGACTTCAGTGGGAGGTCATTGGCGACCTTCATTCCAGTGACCATTTCCCGATCTGCTTTCACCTACCACCTGAGGTTAAGCCCCCAAAATTGATGGTCAGCAGGGTTAACTAGATGCATTTTGGCCAGCTGGCTGTGTTCTAACACTGCGACAGTGTCCAAGGACGGGTTGACCACATCACATGAGAGATCCATTGTGCCGCTGACTTCTCCATCCCACAGTCGTCAGGTCATCTTAGGAGGCGATCAGTACCTTGGTGAACAGATGAGTGCCGTTCCACGATCTGGGAAAGGCGAGCGGCGATTCTACATTTTAAATGCCGACCAACATCAGACCACCTTAGGGCCTTTCAAGTCGTGAAGACCAAGGCTCGACCTGTCATTAGGGAAAGTAAGAAAAGGTCATGGCAAGCATTCCTGGACTCCATCAATTTTTATGTAAGTATGGGAAGCCATCCAGAGGATTTCCGGCAAACACAGCCGTTTACTGATAGCAGCAGCGCTGAAACAGGGGTGTCTCCAAACAACACCCAGAGACATTGCTCAGGCACTGGCTGAACATTTTGCACAAACTACTGTCAATGCAAGCCAGGATCCGGCGTTTCGTCGCTATCGTGCGACTATAGAGAGGGACATCAGGTCCAACAGTTCTGAGGCCTACAACTCATCTTTCTCCATGTGGGACCTCGATACAGCACTGACTGAGACTTGTGACACTGCACCCAGTCGCGACCAAATCCGGTACTGCAAGCTTTGACATTTGCCAGCGGCATCAAAGGAAATCCTCCTCGAATGTTTTAATCTAATATGGCACACAGGCAACTTCCCCAACTCATGCAGGGAGGCAATTCTGATCCCTCTCCTCAAACCAGGAAAGGACTGCACATGTCCCAATAGTTATCGGAGTATCACCTTAACGAGCTGTGCAGGAAAGACCCTGGAGCAAATGGTTAACTGTTGTCTGGTCTGGTTGCTAGAGACCAGGCATCTCCTTAGCTGCTCTCAGTGTGGGTTCTGCAGATTTTGGTCCACTGTCGACAGTCTGACCATCCTAGAGGCGGTTATTCATTAGCTTTCCTGCGTAAGCATTACTTTATCGGCATATTCTTAGATATTAGTAAGGCATACAATACTACTTGGAGACATTGTATTCTCACACAACTGCATCAATGGGGGTTTCGTGGCCATCTCCCCACCTTCTTACGGTCTTTCCAGTCCCAGCGGTTTTTTAGGACCCGAGTTGGTTATACGCTGTCCAATCGATTTGATCAGGAGAAGTGTGTTGCTCAGGGCAGTGTTTAAGTGTTACCCTGTTTGCCAACAGTATCACACCTGTGGTAAGTAGTCCTGCACAGTGCGCCTTATTCATAGATGATTTTGCTGTTTTCTGTTCCTCCTCTACTGTTGCAACGCGAGCCGTCAATTGCGACTTACAGTGCGGTGGTTAGAGGAGTGGGCTGCAAAGACAATGGGTTTTCAGTTTTCTGCAGATAAGTGTGTGTGTGTGTGTGTGTGTGTGTGTGTGTGTGTGTGTGTTTTCATTTTAATCATTCTTGTCGTCTTTTTAATTTGCCTCCGTGAATATGGGAGGGACACCATCCGACATTTTAGATACACAGTGCGGTTTCTGGGCCTCATTTTTGACTCCCGATCGTCATGGTTGCCACACCTGCAAGACAGAACCCTGAAGGCACTGAACATTATCAAGTGCCTCAGCCACAGGTCTTGGGGAGCGGACATGGCTCGTCTCCTTCAGTTTTATAGAG
Source organism: Schistocerca serialis cubense (assembly GCF_023864345.2). Taxonomy (NCBI): domain Eukaryota; kingdom Metazoa; phylum Arthropoda; class Insecta; order Orthoptera; family Acrididae; genus Schistocerca; species Schistocerca serialis. Next base: position 453,589,785 of record NC_064642.1, on the reverse strand, counting down.
CTTTTTTGTGTTTGCGGCTGGGCTGTGGTTGCACTGTGTATGGGTCAGTGAGGTCCTCTTACTTGGTATCATTGACACATCATGAGAGGATTCGGCTGGCCACAGGTGCTCATCAGACCAGTCCCATACCTAGCGTCTGTACTGATGCAGGGGGAACCGCCACTTGCCATCCGGAGCCAGCTCCACGTGGTGCATCAGGCGTGTTAAGTTCCTTGCAGCTCCAACTTCACCCATACACCACACTGTTGCTGATCCACCTCTGGAATGCCTTTTCTCCAACTGTACATGAGCCACGATGCCTTTGGGATCCACATGCAGCATTTGCTGGAGTCACTCGGTGTGGAGCCAGTACGACCCCAAGTCCAGGGTTTTAACCGCCTGCCACCCTGGTTACTGGGGAAGCCCAGAGTGATTTTAGATTTGGTGCAGTACAGAGAGATAGCACTCCTTCTGTTTTTAATGCAATATTGTCTGATATTTCATCTGAGTACCGCGACCATATAGCTGTTTTACAGATGAGGTCCAAGCAGGGGAACTCCGTTGGTTGCTCAGTCTTTTTCCGGGAATTTGTCCTCAAGGTCAGACTGCCTACAGAATTTACCGTCTTCGACATAGAATTATATGCGATCTTGTGAGCACTGGAGCAGATGAGACATTCTCCCGATGTTAGATTTCTTGCTGGCTCAGATTCTCTGAGTGCCCTTTCCTCTCTCCAACGTTTGTAGCCAGCAGATACAGTAACCCAGAATATCCAGGATGCCCTCCTACAATTACGACGACTGGGGAAGGAGGTGTCTTTCTGCTGGGTACCTGTACACACTGGAATTGCAGGGAATGAAAGGGCGGATTGAGCAGCCAAGGAAGCATGTCGTGATCCTCTGGTATTTAGATGTACTACCCCTCTGCATGCTATCACCTCGCTGTTGAGGTACTAAGTCATGTGTCGATGGAATACGAGTGGCTGGCAGTGACCGATAACAAGCTGTGGAGTACTTCCTTCCAGCCACGTCTGCGGGACGAGGTCCTTCTTAAATCATCTTCACATAGGCCACAGCCCTATGACCAGCATTTTAACTTCGGCGAGAGGACCCTCCAATGTGTGGTGCTTGTAGTGTGCAGATCACAGTGCGCCACATTTTATTGGACTGCATTTTATTCGCCGACCAGCAGACTGTGGTGGATTTGCCAGCAGATCTGTTGTCTATTTTGTGGAATGATCAAACAAATGTAGTTAGTGCTTTAAAGTTTTATGAATTGTCCAACGTTTTTAGCAACATTTTAGGGAGATGTTCTTAATTTGTTGAAGGGTGGCTGGCTCACCCTAAATTTTTGTAAGTGGTCAGCTAGTCACATTTCCCTGTAGTTCTTGTGTGTTTTGTTTCTCTGTGTTTTAATTTCTTGATTAGCTCTCTTCCCTCCTAATTGGTATTAATGCATGTGATACAGAGTGATTGTGTGGTCATTTCTAGTGCATGCATGTACAATACTTTTAGTTCATCTCCACATTCATTTGTTTTTATAAGTGTAAAGGCACTGATGACCTCGCTGTTGGGTGCCCATCAAATCCAAACGCATGCATGCGCGCGCGCCCACACACACACACACACACACACACACACACACACACACAAAGGGTTGTAGTGAGTGTAATATCAGGGGAGTTGCGGAAGGGGAGAGGGAGGCAGGAGAGGTAGCTGGTTTGCCATCTGTGTGTGTGTGTGTGTGTGTGTGTGTGTGTGTGTGTGTGTGTGTGAGAGAGAGAGAGAGAGAGAGAGAGAGAGAGAGAGAGAGAGAGAGAGAGAGAGAGAGAGAGAGCAGGGGGGGGGGGGGTAGGTATAATGGGCTGGCAAGATTGTAGTGGCCAGTGAGAAGTGGTACACGAGAAAGGTGATGTGAACTGGGAGGGGGTGACAGGATGGAGGAAGGAGGAATTGTTCGGCGGAGAGTGCGGAGGTAGTGGGTTACCTGAGATTGAGGCCAGGACTATTAAAGGTGCAGGGGATGTGTTGTGAGGAAAGTCCCATCTGCATAGTTAGAGAAGCTGGTGGTGGGCGGAAGGATACAGACTGCCAGAGTTTTGAAGCTGCCATTGAAATAGAGCATGTAGTGCCCAGCTGCATGTTGAGCCACTGGGTATTCAACTTTGTTCTTGACAACAGTTTGACAGTGGTCATTCATTCTGGTGAACAGCTGGTTGGTAGTCATACCAGCCCAAAAGGTTGTGCAGTGTTCACAGCGGTGTTGGTATATGACATGGCTACTTTCACATGTGGTCCGGGCTCTGATGGAGTAGGATAAGCCTTTGACAGGACTGGCTGGAGTAGGAAGTGCTGGGTGGGTGGATAGGACAGCTGTTGCACCCTGATGGGTCACAGCGATAAGTCCCCTGTGGCAAGGGGTTGGGAGTGGAATGGTTTAGGGATGGACTGGGATGTTATGTAGGTTGAGTAGGCAATAGAACCACTCCTAGGGTGGCATTCTGTCACCCAGTAAACCTACACAACATCTTAGTCCATCCCTATATCACTCCCACTCCCATCCACTTGCCACTGGGATCAAATCCCTATGGCAGACCAAGGTGCAAGACCTGCACATTCCACCTACCTAGCACCCCCTACTCCTATCCTGTCGCAGGCTTATCGTACCTCATCAGAGGTCAGGCCACCAGTGAAAGCACCCATGTCATATATCGACTCTACTGCAAAAATTGCACAGCCTTTTGATGTTGGAATGACTACCAACCAGCTGTTCACCAGATTGAATGGCCACCATCAAACTGTTGTCAAGAAACAAAGCTGACCACACAGTGGCATAACATGCAGATGAGCACAACATGCTCAGTTTCAGTGGCTGCTTCACACCAAGCCACCTCCCTAACACCAGCTTCTCTGAACTACGCAAATGGCAGTTATCCTTACAACACATCCTCTCCTCGTGTAATCATCTTAGCCTCAATCTCAGGTTACCCACTGTCCCTTCACCCTCCACCCAACAGCTTCCTCTTCCTCCATCCTATCACCTCCCCCCCCCCCTCCTCCCCCTCCCATTCATGTCCCTGCACTGGCTTCAGTGTGTGCCACTTCCCACTGGCAGCTACAGTTGTGCTAGCCTGTTATACCTGCCAGCCCACCCTAAATCTACATACTAAGCCACTGTGTGGTTCATAGTGGAGAGTACTTTGTACCATTTAAAGTTGTTTCATTTCCTGTTCCATTTGCAAATAGATGGAGGTAAAAACAACTTTATCGTATCATTCATATATTATTTCCTTGTCTGAGTGGACAATTTTTTCTTCTAAAGAAGCTTGCCTTTCTTGCTGTATTGCATATGTACTTCACACACAGGTACAACTTTCTCTTGATATGAACAACAGTGCAATGAGATGGTTTGTCTGTGAGTGAGGGAGCATCTTTTGGTGACACTACAAAACAAACATATCCATAACATTACAAAATCAGCATATGTCAAGTCCTTGTGGCATAGAAATTATACAAAACACAGTAATTATATATGCACGTGAAATAATTCATATATTCAAAATTTTAAATGAATGATTTGTCCTTGATCATAACATTCACTCACTAGATTATCTCAGATGTAAAGAAATAGTACAATGTATGGACAGCTGGAGGCAAACCAGTTACCAACAGCAAAGGAAAGAAAGTTCAACATCAAATTGTCGAATAAATAGGTGTCCTACTCTGAAAAATGAGAATCATAAATGAAACATCAAGCACAACTTACATACTGCAAGGCTTTGGCGTGAACATGTGATGTTGAAGTTAAATTAATATCAGCCTCACAGAAACACTCAGAACATTTTGTGCTATGTACTATTGATATGTTATATTTTTCAACAATTCCTTGATCCACACCCTCTTCCTTGTGCTGTCCTTCATGAAGTTACATTTGTAAACATAAAAATTTGAAGCCAGTACTTGCAAACATCGAAATGAATAGTCCGTATCTAAACAAAAAGTATTAGTTCAGCTAAAGAATTTATCCGTAGATAGTCACAACTGACTTTCCACTTCCGTTTATGCAACCATAGACAGCATAAGGCATCTTTTTACACAAATTTGCATTTTTGTCTTGGTGAATAACACTACTGCACAAACACTTCTCTGACAGTGTTTTGACCTCACTACTGTGGTGGAATGTAAAAGTCTCTTTGTTTTCTGCCTTAGAGCACCTCCATAGATTCTAACCTCCTTGGTAGTTTCAGCAGATTCTGTTGTTCAGTGAGTAAAATTTTTTATTACAATTAATAAAAAAGCCCTGACACCACTCTGCATTATTGAAACAACTATTTAACTCCTGTCACATCGCGACCACAATTAAGCCCAAGTCTGAAATCAGGGTTATCAGTGAAGTAAGGTAGTTAGCACCAAAAGCATGTTTATTGTGGACACAAATGTGCAGACAGAACAGTTTCCAGACAGTGTGTGCTGCTATTTTTACAAACGGTGAATATTTGAGAATATGAAAACGTTACAAACTTCAGAAATTTAGAGATCCTTGTAGAAATGATAATTAAAAATAAATAAATATTTGCTGGTAATCGTATTTGACGATAACTGCTACATAACAGTGCATGCAGCTCAGCTTATGGCATTGCTCCCTCTCCTTCAGAAATTCTCACTGGAACCATCTACACTATCCAAGGTCTAGATTGTCAGTGGTCCTTTGCATGGCAGCACTTGAGGATCCTCTTGTTAGATTCATGTTGTCACATCCTCTTCTCTGTGATGACCTTTGAAGATAGGTCCCACCACCCCATTGAAGCTTTGCGGCCATCAAGTGGGTCATTAATTTCCTAGAATAAGAAGCCCCCATTGTCTATCTGTGCCCCAGTACTGCAGTAAGGCTTCCTACAGAGGATATGGACAATATCTCCACACTTAATTGTTTTCATGATGAAGAGTCATAATCCTCAACATTGAATGTGATGACCAGCAAACAATGAAGTATAAGACGCAGCCCAAAGTAGCATTTTAGTAACTATTCCAGTAGTCTCAACTTTTGCGCAGGCATGAAAGTCGTTACTGAGTATCCTGGGTTGTATATCATTCACCGGTACTTGACGTATCAGCGCGCTCAGCTCTTCTCGTGAGTGTCCATATGCAGGCCAGCTGTCTTGCTCTTTGGTCCTAGTGATGCAGTGTTTTACATAGTCATCCTGAGTATCATCTGCTTGAAATGGGAACATTGTATTCATTGTTGTTTCAGCTATGCAACTGCGGTGCAGAAAGACCAGTCTCGAGCATATAGTGTCTTGCTTTGTTGTCTTACGTGTGTATGTCACCATGGGCCGGCCACTGTGGCTGAGTGGTTCTAGGCGCATCAGTCCGAAACCACACTGCTGCTACGGTTGCAGGTTCGAATCCTGCCTCGGTCATGAATGTGTGCGATGTCCTTAGGTTAGTTAGATTTAAGTAGTTCTAAGTTTATTGGACTCATGACCTCATATGTTAAGTCCCATAGTGCTTAGAGCCATTTGAACCATTTGTCACTGTGGATAGTATTGTATCCTACTAATCATTCTGTCCAACATTGAGGAACATTGAGAGCACATCTGCCAACATTTTATTAAAGCTTTCTGTGATACCGTTCACCTGTTGATGATTGGTAGTTGTCATCTTCTGGTTTATGTCATGTGAAATTACCTCTAATTCTGGTCGCCACTGGAAAACTTTCCTGTGATCCAAGATTATCACTCGGGGTGCTCCGTGCTTCAAAATGATGTCTTCTATAAACACCTTGCAGTTTCTGGAGCTTCTGGAAATGGCACAGCTTTGATGAAAGCGTAGCAGATGAGGTGCTCAGTGCTGACTATTATTCATAAAGTCCCATTTGTAGACCTCGGGAACCTGCACAAGATGTTGATTTTACTAGGGTAGAATGAAGCTGCTGAAAGCAGAATTGGTATCGGATGCCATGAAGGTATTTGCTGCATGTGTTTTGCATATGGAAAAGTTGAACAAAGTTGACAAAACAAAATTGATGCTCAAGTAACTGTCAAGTCCTAGCTTTTAATACCTCAGAAAGTAATGGGCAATGCACCTGAAACCTTGCATGTAATATCTTGCCAATACAAGGTCTTAGAATATAAAATTTCATTCTCCTACTACTTTCCATTAGTTTATAAATAGAGGGCGAAGTTGACAGTTCTAAAAACTCCAGAAATAGCTATTTTTGGCCCACTTTTACAGAAAATGTTCTGCAAACTCTTTTCAATTGTTTTGTTTAGAAAGACCTTGTTCTAAGCCACCGAAAAAACTATATTTGGTTTTGCAATACAAGCAGACAAGGCCCTTAAAAAGAACAGGTTAGAGATGCATTGAAAATGGGGCCCGTATTCCGCTGATACATTAAATCTGACATCTTTTATTATGTCTGCAGTGTTTAGCACTCTCTGTGGAATATATCAGAAGTCCTGATTACTAGAAACTGAGCTTGAATAAAAAAAGCTGCAAGTAAGTAGTAGTATTTTCCTTTTTATATATCTTTACCGCATTCAGCTCTATAAAATCCTTTTTATGAAAAGTGAAGCAGAATAAGGAATCCAATAAAATGAAAGCTTTCCATTACTTGTGGCTCTAATAATCTGAGGTAATCACGTTTGAAAAATGTAATTTTTTGGGTTCAGTCTCGTCAAAATTTTTTCCCAAACAATCCCATCAGTGACATCATCTGGCCAGCAGTATAATTTCTCTCATGGTACTCTACAGAACATTAATGAAGCCTATAAAAAATTCAGATAACTTGAATTAAACATAAGCTTAGGATCCTAAAAGAGACCTCTTCTAGCTTTGGCCTCTGACACTTAAAGTGTATCTTCAACTTGTGATCCTGTGTAAAGAAAAACTTAACTGCAAACTTTACCAACACATCATGCACTGTATGTTAAACCAGAATTGAACTAGCATATCAGTAGCATTGCTTAAGAAAATGACATACTAATAGTCCTGTACAACTTGAATACGTTCCAAAAAAGTCTGGAAAACTGCAATGAACTACACCATAATACACACACGGGGACAATGGTCTTAAACCTGAAGGCCATTTCCCCAATGTGTGCTGCAGCTGTTATGCATCAGTTTTACTAAAATGATCTCCAGTGCCTTGGTAATGCACAGTTAAACTGTGATGTTTATAATTACTTTCGCTCTGTAGTTCTAGCAGAAAAACATGACTGAAATATGTCATGATGAGTCGTACAAGACGTCACCTTTTTGAAGTTTTTCGCGTTATTCAGACTTTCGCACTTCCTAGTCATCAAGACTTTTGATATTGCTCTCCTCATAGAGTACTAAACAACTGTAAAATATAATAAAATATGTCAGATTTAATTTAAGTACCATTGGAATATTGGCCCAATTTCAATGTGCCTCCACCTTGTCGTTTTTTAGTCTTATATTATCACAATGCAAAATCAGAGATATACCTGCTGCAGGACTGGGGGTTAGAATAGGCCTGAGGTATTCCTGTCCGCCATAAGAGGTGACTAAATGGAGTCTCACACCTTTCAGCCTTTATGTGATGGTCCCTTGTAGGCTTTGACCTGCATTTTTCAAAATTTTCCTGAAGAGCGAGCCAATTGGGGAAGGGTGCCTTACATCGTGCATCGTGTCCATCGTGCATTGAGATATTTAGCCCACTTTCTCGTTGTGGCATTGCAGTCCCGCTTATAATCCATCTCTTGGGCGAGGACACCTTCCCAGGTGCGATTTCCTCCACCCACTATGCAGTGTCATTTTCTGCGCCGACGATGACCGTGGAATTCTTTGCACTTCATATCCAGCACGGTAGCCAGTCCGTTGTGGTGGGGCCACCATGTACCCTGTTGGTTGGAGCCCCCTGACTACACAGGGATCGCTCTACTGATGCCTGCGGCATTAACTCCCCATGTATTCTAAGGAGTAGATGCCCATCATCCTGGGGCATCAGGACTCCCGTCAATGGCCATTCTGCCAGGTGGCCTTTGCTGTGGCTGGATGGCGCCCGTTGGGAGGGCCGCTGGTCGGAGTGGGTGGCATCAGGGCAGATGACAAGCCATGAAGTGTAGTATGTCATCTCTTGCTGGTGGTCAAACACCAGCAGTCTCTAAATGGTCAAGGTCTTAACTTCAGTGCTAAGAAATACAACCCCCAAATCTTCCCCCTCCCTGGCCACTCCACGGGATGAATGCCAGGCCAAGGATGGCAGCAAAGCTTATTCACCCTGGCACCTCGTATGTACGAGAGTTGATGCAGAATCTTTATTGTCAATGAAACCTCAGTTTTTTGTGGAGCATTAAGAGGACAAGTTTGGGGAAGTGGAGGGCTTGTCCAAAATGCGGTCAGGGTGAGTCTTGATAAAAACGACATCCTCTGCCCAGTCATGGGCATTACTCACTTGTGACAAGCTGGGGGATGTTTCTGTTACAATCATGCCTCATAAGAGCTTAAATGTGGTCCAGGGTATTACATTCCACAGGGACCTTCTTTTGCAGTCTGACAATGAGCTGCACACCAACTTAGAGCGACGAGGAGTTCATTTCGTCCATCAGGGTCCGAGGGACAATCAGGTTCCCACCGGTGCGTTTATCTTGGCCTTCGAGGGTGACACATACCTGAGAAGATCAAGGTGATGCTCTACTGCTGTGATGTCAAGGATGTATGTGATGTCAGGGATATATATCCCTCCCCCAATGCGGTGTTTTATGTGCTGGAAGTTCGGCCATATGTCTTCCCGCTGTACTTTCAGCATCACATGTCGAGATTGTGGATGTCGATCCCATTGCAGTACTCCATGTGCCCTGCCTCCCATCTGTGTCAACTGCGGAGAGCAATATTCCCCTTGTTCACCAGACTGCAGGATTTTACAGCGAGAAAGGAAAATCGTGGAATACAAGACCCAGGACCGGCTGACTTACACTGAGGTTTCATTGACATTAAAGATTCCTCATCAACTCTCGTACATATGAAGTACCGGGGTGAATAAGGTTCGCAGACATCCTTAGCCTGGCGTTCTTCCCATGGCGTGGTAAGGGAGGGGAACAATTTAGGATCGTACTTCTTTGCATTGTGCTGAGACTTGGAACGCTTAGAGACTGCTGGCATTTGATCATCAGCAAGTGATGATGTCATACGCTTCATCACGCGTCATCCACCCTGATGCCACCCACTCTGCCAGTCGCTGAAGTGCCCAAAAGCTGCTGGTCGTAGGGCTTCATGATCATCGTCAGTCACAGAGACTGAATCAGTGAATCCCCCCCCCCCCCCCCCAGCCAGAGAAACCCAAGAATCTGCGAGAGAAATCCAGAACGTAGACCCCCCCAAGACAAAGGGGCACCAACACCACCTCTGAGTACAAGCTCTGCGTCTGAGGATGAGGTGAAGATTCTGGTGTCTTCTGAGGATCTAGATCTCGCCAGACCCTCAGATACAATGGATATAGCCTGTTCAGGAAATAAGTCTGTGGTAGCAGGTGACCCTGAGGCGTAGACTGCCTCATTGAGTGTTTCATGACTTCCCAGTCTCACAATCACATTATCCTCCTGTGGAATTGTGGCGGTTTTTTCCGCCACCTGGCTTAGCTACAGCAACTGTTTGTACACATGCTTTCTGCATTGCCTTCCAGGAAACCTGGTTCCCGGCAACGCAGACCCCTGCACTTTGCGGCTACAGGGGATATTACAAGAACCATAGCACATATAATCGTGTGTCAGGTGGAGTTTGCATTTATGTCCTGAACTCGGTATGTAGTGAACCTGTGCCCCTTCAATCTCCTCTTGAAGCTGTGGCTGTCTGCAATGTGTATCTTCCTCCAGATGGTGCAGTACCCCTGAATGTATTGGCTGCACTGATTGGTCAACTCCCTAAACCTTTCCTACTTCCGGGGAGATTTTAACACCCATAACCCCTTGTGGGGTAGCACCATGCTTACTCTCCGTGGCAGAGATGTCGAAAATTTACTGTCCCAACTCGACCTCTGCCTCTTAAATACTGGGGGCTGCCACACATTTCAGTGTGACTCATGGTAGTTACTCAGCCATTGATTTATCAGTTTGCAGCCGAGGACTTCTCCCATCTATCCACAGGAGAGCACATGATGACCTTTGTTGTAGTGACCACTTCCCCATCTTCCTGTCACCCCTGTGGCACATGCCCACAGACACCTACCCGATGGGCTTTAAACAAGGCAGAATGGGTAGCCTTCACCTCTGCTGTCACCGTTGAATCTCCCCCACGTGGTGCCATTGATGTTGTGATTGAGCAGATCACTACAACGATAATTTATGCGGTGGAAAATGGGATCCCTCGTTATCTAGGATGTCACTTGTTGGTCGCCGGAAGTCACTGAAGCAATTAAGAGCATCGGCGAGCTCTACAGTGACATTAGTGGCACCCTACCCTAGAGCACCTAATAGTCCTTTAAGTGGCCCCGTGCCAGTGTTCACCTGCTTATAAAACAACAGAAGCAGGAGTGTTGGGACAGGCATGTGTCACCCATTGGGTGCCATACGTCACTTTCCCAAGTCTGGATAAAGATCAAAAGATCAGACGTCTTTTTGGGTACCAGACCCCAACAGGTGTCACTTGCGTTAACATCAAATAGCGTGCTCTCTACAGATGCAAGATGCCAACGCGATTGCTGAACACTTTAGTAAGCACTAAGCTCGAGCCTCTGCGTTTGAGAACTACCCCCCCCCCTCCCCCCCCTCACCCCCCCCCCCCCCCCTCCCACCCTTTCACATCCTCAAATGGCGCATGGAGGGGAAAGTCCTTTCGTTCCCTACACGCCACAAGTGAACCCTGTAATGCCCCATTTGCAGAGTGGGGAGCTCCTCAGCACCCTTGCACATTGCCCAGTCAGATGATTAAACATCTCTCGTCTGACTACAAGCGATATTTCCTCATCATCTTCAACCGGATCTGGTGCGATGGCATCTCTCCATCACAACGGCAGGAGAAACACCATCATTCCAGTGCTAAAACCTGGTAAAAATCCGCTTGATGTGGATAGCTATCGGCTCATCAGCCTCACCAACATCCTCTGTAAGCTGCTGGAACATAGGATGTGTTGGGGCGGTTGGGTTGGGGTCGGTTCCTGGAGTCACGTGGCCTGCTGGCTCCATGTCAGGGCGGCTTCTGCCAGGGGGTGTTCTACCACTGATAATCTTTTGTCCTAAGAGTCTGCCATCCGAACAACCTTTCCCAGATGCCACCACTTGGTTGCAATCTTTTTTGACGTAAAGTGTACAACACGACCTGGCGACATCATATCCTTGCCACATTGTGTGAGTGAGGTCCCTGGGGCCCGCTCCCGATTTTTATCCAAAACTCCTTGTCGCTCCATACTTTGTGTCCAAGCTTGTGACTCCCATAGCACCCCCCCCCCCCCCCCTCCATATTCAGCAGAATGGCATTCCGCAGGGCTCCGTATTGAGTGCCATTAACGGCCTAGCAGCAACAGAAGGGCCATTGGTCTCCTCCCCTTCTCAGTATGCAAATGACTTCTGCATTTCGAATTGCTCCTCCAGTACTGGAGTTGCTGAGAGGCACCCACAGGGGACCCGTTCACAAGGCCCAGTCATGGGCTCTAGCCCACGGTTTCCAGTTTTCATCCGCGAAGTCGTGTGTCGTGCACTTCAGTTGGTATTGTACCATTCATTTGGTACCTGAACTTAATCTTAATGACGATCTACTCACTGTAGTGGTGACATATCGATTCTTAGGACTGGTTTTCGATGCCTGATTGACTTGACTCTCTCACGTTCATCAGATTAAGTGGGAGTGCTGGCAGCACCTCAGTGCTCTCCGCTGCCTAAGTAACACTAACTGGGGTGCAGATCGCTCTACGTTGCTGCAGCTCTACAGAGCCCCTGTTCAATCCCGCCTTAACTATGGGAGTCTGGTTTACAGTTCGGCGGAGCCCTCAGGGTTGCGTTTAACATTGCACCACTGTGGCATTCACCTTGCGACAGGAACTTTTAGAATGATCTGGTGACCGGTGTTCTGGTGGAGGCCAGAGTCCCTCCCTTGCAGATCTGATGTGCGCAACTGCTCGCCATTGATGTTGCACACATTTGTAGTTCTCCTGGGCATCTGAATTACCATCTCCTTTTCCCACATGTGGCAGTTCAACTCCCGCATCAGTGGCCCAGGTCAGGGCTCACGATTGTGGTTCGCGTGCGATCCATTCTCTCCAAACTGGAGTCCTTCCCTTTACCACCTCTACTTGAGGTCCATTCACGTACACCTCCATGATGTACACCTTGGCCGAAGCTTTGTCTGGACCTTTTGTATGGCCCTAAGGACTCCGTTAGCCCTGCTGCTCTCCACTGTCACTTCCTCTTGATTCTTGACGTGTTCCAGGGCTCAATGGCTGGATGGTAATGTTGGCTTTGCCTAAGTCCACAGAGGCCATATTGCACAGCATTCCTTGCCTGCTGGCTGCAGTGTATTTACTGCAGAGCTTGTGGCCATATCTCGTACATTTCAGTACATCTGTTCCTGTTCTGGTGATTCGTTTCTTTTCTGTTCTGTCTCTCTGAGCACCTTGCAAACTGTCTACCAGTGCTAGCCTCGCCACCCTTTGGTAGCGATCATCCAGGAGTCCATCTCTGCCCTTGAACGGTCCAGTCGTTCAGTGGTCTTTGTGTGGACTTCAGGACATGTCGGAATCCCAGGCAACAAACTTACTGACAGGCTGGTCAAACAGGCTACGCGAAAACCGCTCCTGGAGATGGGCATCTCTGAAACTGACCTGCGTTCTGTCTTATGCTGCAAGGTTTTTTCGGCTTTGGGAGATGGAGTGGCATAACAGTATGCACAACAAACTGCATGTCTTTAAGGAGATTGTGAATGTGTGGAAGTCTTCTCTGCGGGCTTCTCACAGGGAATCAGTTGTCCTTTGTCGACTCTGCTTTGCCCACACATGGTTACCTCCTCCGTCGCGAGGAGCCACTTCAGTGTCGCTGTGTCTCCCAACTGACAGTTGTCCACCTTTTGCTAGACTGCCCATTTTAGCTGCTCTGTGGCGGACTTTTAACTTTCCCAGCACCCTACCTTTGGCATTGGGTGACAATGCCTCAACAGAAGCTTTAGTTTTACTTTTTAATCGTAAGGGTGGGGTTTATCATTTGATCTGAGTTTAAGTGCATGTCCTTTGTCCCTCTGTGTCCTCCACCCTAGGGCTTTTAGGGTGGAGGTTTTAATGTGTTGCAGAGTGGCTGGCTTCTCCTTTTTTATTCTCATGGTCAGCCAGCCTTCATCATCTGCTTTCTTGTTTTTAATCTCTTCTCCCTGTTTCTTGCATCTCTCTGTGGTTTTCTTGTCCTGGTTTGTCCATTGTAGTGTCCTTCTGTCGTTCTTCTGGTTCTTCCATTCTCCTGTTATTGGGCCATACATCATCTTTTTCTTCTTTCCCTTGGTTAATTGTTCTATACTGGGAACAAGGGACTGACGACCTCACTGTTTGCCCCCCCCCCCCCCCCCCCCTCCCCACCTCTTTAGGTGATTTAGAACATTGTCTTTCTAATGAAAATGTTTTGAGTTTGTGGGAGACAATTATTATTTTTTTTTTTTTTTAAAGTCATCAAAAACAGCCATTTTTGGCATTTTTTAGAAAAATCGTCAACTTTGCCCCCAATTTGTAAACTATTGAAAACAGTGGGAGAATGAAATATTATATGCCAAGACCTTACATTGGTAAGTCATTACATGCAAAGTTTGAACTCTTTATCCCATAATTACTTCAGGATCTACAAATAGCTAAACTGCACTTTTGTTTTAGAATCTATTTTTCTGCTGTCTATGCTTTAAATTATCCGTATGGGAACCGCTCAGGAATTTTTTTTGTCATTTCACTTAAGAAAATGCAACAAGCTGTGCCAGATGACGTAGCTTTGTTTCTTTCAAGAAAATATTGCTGAAGGTATTATGTCTCAAAGTTGCCGAAAACCCGCAAGTGCACTGTTGATAGCTGTGCTAAGGGTTCAAACAAATGACTCTATCTCCAGAAGTATTGAATTAATGGTCTTGAAACTTTACTGATATTCATTGGGAACACGTGCGGTGGTTCATACGAAATTTCGTCAAAATTCGTATAGTCATACAGGAACCTCCAGACCATTTGGCATGGAATGACCCATCATTATAAGTACATTCTGTTAAAACAGCAAATCCGAAGTGCTATATTCTATCATTGATAATTATTCTTAAAATTTGTGTTTGTGTTGACTGTACAAACTTCCCATTCACAAACTTCATTTCAGTTGGTTTTGTATCACTGAAGATATTCTTCTTGAGCCAGCGAGAATAAGCATCTGACATTATAGCAAATGAAGAACAATTTTGTGTGACGGTGATGACATCGAAGATGTTTCCTGACATGTTGGTGATTGTCGTCCAATGAAGATTTTCATTTATGATGACCTCACCTACATATATGGTCATCTCATCATTTAGTTTTCCTGAATTTGACAGCTAGGCAAGTGGTTGGTACCTTAGTATAGTGGCAGGGAATGTCTATGACATGTTGGGGAGTGATCTTGTGCAGGTACAGTGATGGACTTTGCCTGGCAGGTTCACTTGATCTGCATTTGATTGGCATGAATGGGACTGGTGTGGTAGATGTCTTGGAGCTCAATAGTAGTCAAACACTCGTCAACTTTCTTCGCAGTAGAAGATAGTGTGCCCAGGGCATCCGCAGTGGAAACATACTGGTACATTGTCCTCCATCCTCCGAACGTCTCTCTTTCTGCAGGGCATTGTGCTTGGCAGAGAAGTTGATTGCACCTGCATTGGTTGTTTGCTGGGCTTGTGGCATAATACCGAGATGGCAGAGTCCATTCTCTCTGCTTCGTATATTACCTTCTGACACATGGGGTTGACATTTATGGCTACTATGTCTTGTTTACTTGGTCCAACATTGCTGGCTGCTCTTCTCTTACTACCTTGCATATGAGAGAAGCAAGGTCATGGTGGTCTTCCAAAACTGCCATACAGAATATAGTCAGGAGTCGATCGTACCTCTTTTAACAGACTCTTTTTCTCTCACATTTCCTTGATGTGCGGGTACCACTTGATGAATTGCTCCTATACTAGACAAGCTAGGTACGTGACTTCTGCGACTCCTTTCATCAAGTACGAGATATTGTTGGTTTCTGTTGTATTTGGATTCTTGATGTGATATAGAGCCAAGACAGTCTGTATGTAAGACAGTGCCTTTCCTTGTTTTTCTGCTCAGTGGCTTTTATGCTGATTGCCACCAAATGATTTCTTCAGTTCAGCTGGAATTTATCTCCAACTATTGATAGTTCTCAAACCACCACGGGGGCTGTGCTGTCCAAGTGAAAGTACATCTCATGTCAGCCCACCTGTTGTATTTGGGGGACTCATTGGAATTCTTTCAGCAGTTCTGTTGGGGCCAGACCATTGTCTCCAGTAAACACTGATGGCTGTCCAGTGTGCAAGTTTTGGAATCTATTAGTCTTCTGAATAAACAGACCTCATTGGGAACAATGCACTGCTTGCATTCTGGTTCTTGTCCATGTAGGTATGCCTTTTACACTAACTAATTGGAGCCATGGTGATGCAGATGTATTGAACTATCTGGCATCTCCACCAAACAGTATCATGTTGTAACCTCAGTAATGTAAATTCCAAAGCAGGATTGGCAGTGAAGTACAACATAGCACTGAAAATGCATTTGTTGCAGATACAAATGTATAGACGGAACAGAACTGCGCCTTGGAGAGTGTGTGCTGCTATTTACATAAATATAAAATATTACGAAGTATGGAAAGTTACAAACATTAGAAACTGCAAGAATGTTCTAGAAATAACTACAATATGAAAATGGTAGAATGCTGCTCACCACATAGGGAAGACATTGAGTTGTAGACAGGCACAATGAAACAGACTGGAAGATTTTTAAGCCTAGGAACAAAATCCTTTTTTTGTAATAGAAAAACACACAAATTTGCATGGGCACAACTCTCTAGGATCTGAGGCCTGACTGCTGATTTCCTGGTGATTGTATCTGAACTGGTGACCCACAGCATGCCAGCCAGTGACACTAACTGCTACTCCACAGAACATCTTTTGTTTTCAAGAAGTTTGTTTCGAAGTTTAACTCTCATGTGGAAAGTAACTTTTTGACACACAGAAATGTTGATTTGGGTAAAGTGTAAGTTTCTGATTTGTCTAGTGTAGTGATAACGAGTATCACAATTTTTTTCTTTGAAAGCTACTGCTCTCTTCTGTTATGTTTATTTTAAAGTATTGTAGTTTCCTATACTGCTCAAGAAAAGTTTGGACTACTATTGTAAAGTATAGTCCATGTTACTAGAGGTGTCATTGACCTGAGCCCATCATACATTATCCACTTAGAGTTCATATACTGGATCTTGTTTACTACTGGCATGCTTTGTGCCCATTTCCCAGTCATGTCAACATACTGCTGCCACAGTGGCACACTGTGAGCAGTCCACTATCAACAACAGCTTCATTTAGTTTCTGTTCAGCACTGCAGTAATTTGCCATGTAGAGCCATACAACACTTTTACAGTCAGGAAAGTGACTTACTTTCAGCAAGTCATACACAGCAAGATGTTCCTGATTGGTTACTTATCACACACAGTGGTGTGCCTAAGGTATGGAGAAAGTACAGAGAGATGGGAAGTGCGAACAGTAGATCTCGCAGTGGTCATCCTCGTACGAAAACACCAAAGCAGGATCATTTTCTCCAACTGTGTAGGCTTCAGGCGCCCAACATCAACTGCCAGAAATATAAGAAGTGACTTCTCTCGAACAACAAGGATTCGTATCTCAGCCGAAACATTGCATAGAAGTTTACATGAAGGTGGTCTTCACTTTAGAAGACCTATGAAAAGTTTTGCAGTGAACCAGTGGAACCAATGCAATCAAAGGACCTAGGTTCTTGCACTTTAACATTGGACCACTGCAGAATGGAGTAATGTCATGTTTGCTGATGATACCAGGATTGGTAGTGTTAGACGACAACAGGAATGCCGATATGTTCAGGAAGACCAACTATTTACAGGTGGAACTGTAATATTCTGGGTGGCAATAATGATGGGATAGCAGACCTCTCTGATTCTTGTGTATGGCAATTTGACTGGTCCCTGATGCCTTCAAGAGATCCTACAAACAATTTTAAGGCCCTACAGATGTGAAGTCGGTGACAAATTCATATTCATCCTATTAGATGTCAATGGAGGGCTGGACAGTGCTCTAGCAGTGTCTCAATATCTTCAGAGCTGCAACGTCAACTGAATGCATTGGCCAGTACAGTCCCTAGACATGAATGTAATTGAACATACATGATACCTGTTGAAGATGGTCTTTGCATAGTGTCTCAATCCACAGGACCTCACTGAAGCTGCCATTGAGGAGTGGGACCTCGTCCCCCCAGATAGACTTGATGGTCTCATCCGGAGCATGGTGTGCGGCGAGGACATATTCGCTACTAAAGACTGATAATCATCGTCATGAGATAAAAATTTTCACTGTTTTTGTTTTCAAGAAGTACACTTTGAAGAGAGCCTGCTTTGTTCTGTAGTGATTTTTTGTAACCAACCCAAATTATTCTTATTTCCAGAAGGAACTATGTTTATTTTGTTAATAAAGTATTCTACAAACTTCAATGGGTGTATTACAAGAACTCATTGTAGTGAACTCTTTTATATTCCAAACATTTGTTGAGGTGTGTAGATACTTCCTACCCACCTCCCCTATGAACTATGTACCTTGCTGAGAAGGGATGGCTAGACTACCACAACAATACAGGTACCTAATGTATTTGCACACAATGGAGGGTTATCTGTGGAAAGACCAGAGAAACATGGGGGTCCTGAAGAGGGACTGCAGCCTTTTCAGTAGTTGCAGTTGAGTAAAAATCTGTATGATTGCTGGATCTGGCCTTTTGACATTAGCCAACGTGGTCTTGTTGTGCTGTGACTGAATGGCTGAAAGCAAGGGGAAATTTTTCCTGAGGGCTTGGAGCTCTTCTGTGTGGTTAAATGATGGTGGCACCCTGTTGAGTAACGTGTTGTGGAAGTAAAGTAGTCCCCCATTCGGGTCTGCAGTTGGAGACTACTCAGGAGGATATGTCAACAGGAAAAACAAAGCTGGCATTCTGTGGATTGGAGTGTGGAATGTTAGATCCCTAATTGGGTAGAAAGGTTAAAAAATTTTGAAAGGAAAATATGTAGGTTGAAGTTAGATATAGTGGGTATTAGTGGCAGGAGGAATAGAAATTCTGGTCAGATAAATACAGGTTTGTAAATACATAATGAAATCAGTAATGGAGTAGTAGTCTAATAGTAAACAAGGAAGTAGGACTGTGGGAGTGTTACAATGAACTGCATAGTGAATGCTTTGTTGTAGCTAAGATAGACAGTAGTACAAGCTTGAATGCCAACTAGCTCCAGAGATGATGGTTTTGAAAAAATGTGTGACAATGAGAAACAAGAAATTATTCATATAGTTAAGAGAGAAAAACATAATTTTGATGGGAGACTGGAGTTAAGAAAAGAAAGAGAAGGAAAAATAGGAGACCATGGACTGGTGGAAGAATGGAAGAGGAAGCCACCTGGTAGAATTTTGCACAGAGCATAATTTTATCATTGCTAACCCTTGGTTTAAGAACCACATAAAAAAGTTGTATATGTGGAAGAGACCTGGAAATGAGCTTTTGAACCAGGTTTAACTGTAACCTACTTTACTAGCAGTTATAGAATTTGACCATCTTTATTGGTTATGAACTGTAAGTTAAAATTAAACAAATTGCAAAAAGGGAGTAAATTAAGGAGCTGGGACCCAGATAAGTTGAAAGAACCAGAGGCTGTTGAAAGTTTCTTGGGGAGCATTAGGCAATATTTGATACGGGGAAGGGAATACAGTAGAAGGCAAATGAATAACTGTGAAGAGATGAAATTGGAAAGACAGCAGAGAATCAAGTAGGTAAAAAGACAAGGCCTTGCAGAAATAATTGGATAACATGAGAGTTATTGAATTTAATTGATGAAAGAAGAAAATATAAAAATGCAGCTGGCAAAAGGGAAGTAGATAAAATAGAGATGAGAGATATGGTACTGAAAGACCTAAGTCGAAACAAGACCCATGGAGTTAATGACACTCCCTCAGTATTATTGAGATTCTTGGCAGAGCAAGCAGTGACAAAACTATTCCACTTGACGTGCAAGATCTATGCGATGGGCAAAATACCTCCGGGCTACATGTAGAATGTAACAATTCCAGCTCAAAAGAAGGCAAGTGCCAAAGGGAGCTAAAACTACTGAACCATCAGTTCAATAAGTCATTGTTGCAAAATAGTGACACAAATTATTTACAAAAGGGTAGGAAAACTGGTAGAAGCTGACCTTGTGGAAGATGTTTGGATTCCGTAGAAACATGAGAACACGCTAGACAATACTTAATATTGTGACTTATCTTAGGTAGGTTGAAGAAAGGTGGACTTACATTTATAGCATTTGTAGTCTGGAAGAAAGCTTTTGACAATGTTAACTGGAATACAATTTTTGAAATTCTGAAGACAGCTGGGGTAAAATGCAGGGAAGAAAAGGTTATATACAGTTTTTACAGAAACCAGGCAACAAATTCAAGAGTTGAAAGAGCATGAAAGGGAAGCAGTAGTTAAGAGAGTGAGGCAAGGTGGTATACTATCTCTGTGCTATTCACTCTATACGTTAAGGAAGTAGTAAAGGAAACTGAAGGAAAATTGAGAAATGGATTTAAAGTTCAGAGAGAAGAAGTAAAAAGTTTGAGGTTTGCTGATGACAGTGTAATTATTTCAGAGACAGCAAAGGATTTGGAAGAGCAGTTGAATGTAATGGGCTGCATATTGAAAGGAGAATGTAGCTGTAAGATGAGCAACAGCAGAAGCAAAACAAGGGTAATGGAAAGTAGTTAAATCAGGCTTGCTGTGAGAGAATTAGTAAAGTAGCTGATGCGTTTTGCTGTTTGGGCCGTGTGTGCTGAGTGCAGCCTTGTCAGACAAGAACAGAATAGAAGCTTTTGAAATGTCCTGTAGAGAAATGCTGAAGATCAGATGTGTAGATCATGTAATTACTGAGAATGTACTGAACTGAATCAGATAGAAAAGAAATTTATGGCAGAACTTGACTAAAAGAAGAAATTTGTTAACAGGACGTATTCTGAAACATGGAGAAATTGTTTTGATATTTGAAGGAGGTGTGGAGGTAAAATTTGTCAAAGGAGACCAAGGGATAACTATAGTAAGCAGTTTCATATGGCTATAGTTTGCAGTAGTTATTTGGAGAGAGGAGGCTTGCACAGGATAGTCAAGCATGGAGAGCTTCATCAAACCAGTCATCAGACTGAAGGCAACAACAGTGATGATGACAACATGGAAATTCCATGTGGCTAGGGCCTCCAGTCAGGTAGACTGTTGCCTGGTGCAAGTCTTTAGAGTTGACACCACTTTGGCGACTTGAGTGTCAATGGGGATGAAATGATGATGATAAGGACAACACAACACCCAGTCCCTGAGCCGAGAGAATCTCCGACCATGTTGGGAATCGAACCCGGGCCGTTAGGTATGACATTCCATCACACTGACCACTCAGCTACCAGGGACAGACATAACAGTGTAGATACATGTTAAAGGAGAAATACCAGAGAGCTTAAACAGTAATTTACATGAGTTTGCATCCAGATATGATTCTAACGGCTCATTTTTCTCATTTGAATGTGCTGGTGGCAGCTTTCAGGTTTCTCGAAATATGTCTCCATATTTCAGATTAGAAATATGTCTGCATATTTCAGATCAGAATGAAATTAGTCAAGATTTTCCCCATTGACCTTTTTTTTATTCCCCCCCACCCACCCACCCACTAAAGTAGGGTGTTATGGAGCAAGGAAGGTAGCAGGTTTTGCTCTAGTTTGCATTTAAATATTTTATAGACATATCTTTATTCCATTTTACTTTGCTTTGCAGCCATAATCGTAAATATTGGTTTCCATGCTGTTGCCAACTGTTTTATCATTGATATAGATAAATCAGATGTACCTATCCATTTTTCAAACATGGAGAAAATGGTAGTTCCTTCACAAATTCGTTAAGTTCTTAACACCTTGGTAACTTGTGCTTTATGTTGCTGGTATAATTACAGTAATGATGAAACAAGCTTACATTTTTGAATAATGTGGTGAAGATGATTTAGTCTGTATCCCTAACATTACGCTTGTGTCAGCAGTGACTGCACCAGATGGTATACCTATTTGATTATTATATATTGAGTATGCAAAAGAACTGCTAGTCCTGTAGCAACAATGTCTCATAGTTTGCTGGAGGAACAAAAGTGTTCAAAATGAGGTGAAAAATACAAATATCCTCTCTCTCTTCTCTCTTTTTTGCTCACAGTCTGTACTGGTGACATCTAACTCTGTATAATTTTGGAACATGTTTATTCTTGTATATCATGACAAGCAGATACTGGTGCCCAGGTCACTGCTCTGTTGCATGATTACCGGAAGGTGTTTGACAACATTTTGCAGTGTTACCTAATGAACAAAATATGAGTGAATGATTTGGGTTGAAGTGTATAGAATTAGCATAGAAAAATCTTATGATGCAATAGTAGCTTTAGGCATACCACAAAGTAGTATTTAGGATCATTACAGTCCACACTAATATTCTAATGAAAAATTCCAGAGGCCCATGAGGCTGTTTGCGGATAATGCTATAGTGTACAAAGTTATATTGCTAGAAGGTTTAGTGAAATGCAAGAGCAGCAGAGGAGATTAACATTTGGTGCAGTGACTGCCAGCTGACTCACACAACATACAAATATGTAATATGCTGTTCATAAATGGTTGGAAAGTCTTTTTAATTGACCACACAATTGCTGAACAATCACTGGAAACAGTTCAATCCATTAAATACCTGGGAGTGTGGGAATGGAGCAATCAAAGTGGAATAACCACGTACAACTAATCTTAGGAAAGATAGATACCAGAAAAAGGCTCATCAGAAGAATCCCCATGAAATGTAGTCCACTCAGGAAAGAGATAGTTTAGAAAATCGTGAGCTGATTCATATTTGAAAACTGTCCCTCAGACCTTTACTATTTACAACTGATAGGGAACATAGCGAAGAATGAAAGGAGAGTGATGCATTTCATAACAGGTTCTTTTAGTAAATGTGAAAACCTTACGGGAGTGCTTAACCAATTCCTATAGCAAACACTGTAAGAGAGGCATATAGTAATCATAGTGTGAATTACTAAAGTTCCTAAAGTAAACATTCCCAGAAGACTGTGAAGTTAATTGCAACCAGTGCGTACAGAATATGTAGTGGCTGTAGGCTTATACTATAAAGTAATCTGAATAGCCTATAAATTTAGCTTGCCCCCCAGGGGGTCCACAACTCTTTCGTGGATGCGTGCGTAGCGAGCACAGGACCCTGAGCTAATGTGGCCCTCCTTCCTTTCCGGGCTACATACCTTCCTTTTCCGCATCCTTCCCTATCCCCGATCTTCGCCCCCTCCCCCTCACCTCTGGCTCTTTCCTTCCCTTTCTCCCCCTCTGGGAGTATGGTTTGTGCCTACGCCCGGAGACGGATGCTCGTAAATGTAATGCATTCTTCGCCTTCTCTACATCTATAATACATCTACATTTATACTCCGCAAGCCACCCAACGGTGTGTGGCGGAGGGCACTTTACGTGCCACTGTCATTACCTCCCTTTCCTGTTCCAGTCGCGTATGGTTCGCGGGAAGAACGACTGTCTGAAAGCCTCCATGCGCACTCTAATGTCTCTAATTTTACATTCGTGATCTCCTCGGGAGGTATAAGTAGGGGGAAGCAATATATTCGATACCTCATCCAGAAATGCACCCTTTCGAAACCTGGCGAGCAAGCTACACCGCGATGCAGAGCGCCTCTCTTGCAGAGTCGGCCAGTTGAGTTTGCCAAACATCTCCGTAACGCTATCACGGTTACCAAATAACCCTGTGACAAAACGCGCCGCTCTTCTTTGGATCTTCTCTATCTCCTCCGTCAACCCGATCTGGTACGGATCCCACACCGATGAGCAATACTCAAGTACAGGTCGAACGAGTGTTCTGTAAGCCACCTTCTTTGTTGATGGACTACATTTTCTAAGGACTCTCCCAATGAATCTCAACCTGGTACCCGCCTTACCAACAATTAATTTTATATGATCATTCCACTTCAAATCGTTCCGCACGCATACTCCCAGATATTTTACAGAAGTAACTGCTACCAGTGTTTGTTCCGCTATCATATAATCATACAATAAAGCATCCTTCTTTCTATGTATTCGCAATACATTACATTTGTCTATGTTAAGGGTCAGTTGCCACTCCCTGCACCAAGTGCCTATCCGCTGCAGATCTTACTGCATTTCGCTACAATTTTCTAATGCTGCAACTTCTCTGTATACTACAGCATCATCCGCGAAAAGCCGCATGGAACTTCCGACACTATCTACTAGGTCATTCATATATATTGTGAAAAGCAATGGTCCCATAACACTCCCCTGTGGCACGCCAGAGGTTACTTTAACGTCTGTAGACGTCTCTCCATTGATAACAACATGCTGTGTTCTGTTTGCTAAAAACTCTTCAATCCAGTCACACAGCTGGTCTGACACTCCGTAGGCTCTTACTTTGTTTATCAGGCGACAGTGCAGAACTGTATCGAATGCCTTACGGAAGTCAAGAAAAATAGCATCTACCTGGGAGCCTGTATCTAATATTTTCTGGGTCTCATGAACAAATAAAGCGAGTTGGGTCTCTCACGATCGCTGTTTCCGGAATCCATGTTGATTCCTACATAGTAGATTCTGGGTTTCCAAAAACGACATGATACTCGAGCAAAAAACATGTTCTAAAATTCTACAACAGATTGACGTCAGAGATATAGGTCTATGGTTTTGCGCATCTGCTCGACGACCCTTCTTGAAGACGGGGACTACCTGTGCTCTTTTCCAATCATTTGGAACCTTCCGTTCCTCTAGAGACTTGCGGTACACGGCTGTTAGAAGGGGGGCAAGTTCTTTCGCTTTCTTTCTTCCTCCCTGTGCGTGTCTGAAGGCCGACCCACGCATTTTCGTGCGTAGCCGGTGGCGGGGTAAC
This sequence comes from Schistocerca serialis cubense, assembly GCF_023864345.2. Classification (NCBI taxonomy): domain Eukaryota; kingdom Metazoa; phylum Arthropoda; class Insecta; order Orthoptera; family Acrididae; genus Schistocerca; species Schistocerca serialis. The sequence goes on along the minus strand of NC_064642.1, from coordinate 453,565,629 downwards.
GCGTAATTACCCGCCCCAGGTAGACAGGTAGGACACGTACGTACCCCCTGGTGACGGCCAGGCCCAGGGAGGGGTTATTACCCGAGCTGATACCTTCCGAAAGTGCCGATTGGTCCCTCCGTCCGTTTGTCGGGAGGTGTGACCTGAGGTGTGAACAATCACCTAAGGCGGGGGTGCCCTCAGAGAGGGTCCCCACAAGGGAGGAGCGCGTCATCGGAGACGCTGGTAATCATGGGGGATTCTTCCGCAATGGTTTCCTCACCTTCCACTATGTCTGCTCACAAGCGTAAGTTCACTGAGTCTCAGCCACAGACAGTTCTTCCATCGTTGCAACGGTTCCTTGTTGTTTCTCGGTCTGATGAAGGTCACGGCTTCTCCACGGTCAACCCTTTCATTATTCAGAAAGGTGTCGACGCAGTTGCAGGTCCTGTAAAGTCTTGTTCCAGATTACGGAATGGCACTTTGTTGTTAGAAACAGTCAGTGCCCTCCAGGCACAAAAATTGCTGCGTACTTCACTTCTCCACACCTTCCCTGTCCGGGTGGAACCGCACCGTACTTTAAATTCCTCGCATGGAGTCGTTCATACACGCTCCCTCGATTGATTGTCTGACGACGAAATTCAGCACTACCTGTCTGACCAGGGCGTAACGGCTGTTCATAGGGTTATGAAAAGGGTTGACACGAACGTCATTCCAACCCGCACTGTCTTCTTGACATTTGACAAATTTCAACTCCCATCCAAAATCAAAGCAGGCTATGAGATAATTTCCGTTCGCCCTTATGTCCCAAACCCTACGCATTGCTATCGGTGTCAGCGGTTCAATCACACCAGCCAGTCCTGTTCCAATCCGGCCAAATATGTTACATGTGGCAAGGATGCCCATGAGGGTGCTTGTCCACCTCCATCGCCTCGCTGCATCAACTGTATGGGTGACCATGCTGCTTCCTCTCGAGATTGCCCCATTTTTAAATACGAAAAGCTCATCCAGGAAATCAGAGTGAAGGAAAAGGTGTCGACCTTTGCTGCTCGAAAATTATTCGCCAGTCGACAGCCCACCGTGCCTCAGACAGGAAAATACAGCACTGTCCTTGCTTCTCCTCGGCCAACAAAGGAGGCGGCCACGCAGACTTGCGACCTCACCTTTAGTGCCACAGTCGTCACATCGGCCAGCGCAAAGATCGCCCGTTCAACCTCACCACTTTCGCCTGCCCACTCTACAGCTCACCCTTCATCAGGTTCTGCTAAATCTCGAGCCCAAAAGTCAGACACCAAGACTTCGAAAAAAGAGCATACTCGTGAAGATTTTTTACGTACCCCAACTTCACAATCATCGGTTCCTCCTTCATCTAAACATCATATTTCCAAGAAGGCTAATAAGAAACCCAGTTCATCTCCTTCTCCGCCAAGGCGTGTCTCATCTACAGCACAACCTGGCGGAAATCGCCCTCGGCCGTCTTCTGTGTCCCTGAGGCGCACTGCTGGTGGCCGATCAACTGGCCGATCGCTGGTGGCAGGAGCTGCTCCTGAACAACCTATGGATCAGGATCTTCTGCCATTCCATGCTGTCGGTCGCAAGCTCTGAGCAGTTATTGAGTTGACGGCAACCTTGGTCACATTCCTCATTTTCTGTTCACCCTATGTCCATTATCCACTGGAATATCCGCGGCATTCGAGCCAATCGGGATGAATTGTCGATCCTCTTAAGATCCTACTCGCCGGTCATCTTCTGTCTTCAGGAAACAAAGCTGCGTCCCCATGACCGCTTTGTTCTCCCCCATTTTCAGTCCGTCCGATTTGATCTCCCCTCTGTTGAAGGCACTCCAGCGCATGGAGGACTCATGATTCTTCTCCATGATACTCTCCATTATCACCCAATCCACTTAAACACTTCCTTCCAAGCTGTCGCTGTCCGTCTTTCCGTTTCTGGATATACCTTTTCTCTTTGTACTGTATACATTCCATCGTCCACACCAATGGCACGAGCTGATCTCATTCATCTTCTTGGTCAGCTTCCACCCCCCTATTTGCTGGTTGGGGACTTCAATGCCCACCACCCGCTTTGGGGATCTCCACATCCTTGTCCACGTGACTCACTATTGCTAGACGTCTTCCACCAAGCGGATCTAGTTTGCCTCAACACTGGGGTCCCCACATTTTTGTCTGCCTCCACGACAAATTTATCTCATTTGGATCTTGCCGTCGGTACTGTTCCGCTAGCTTGGCGCTTTGAATGGTTTGCCCTTGATGATACACACTCGAGTGATCACTTTCCATGTGTCCTTAGACTGTAGCCTCAACTGCCATATATGCACCCGCGACGCTGGAAGTTTGCCCAAGCTGATTGGACACTTTTTTCGTCTCTAGCGACATTCGAAGACCGTCACTTTCCTAGCGTCGACGATGAGGTCACACATATTACCGACGTTATTCTTACAGCTGCGGAATGTTCAATACCACGCACCTCCGAATTGCCCCGGCGCCCCACAGTTCCTTGGTGGAACGAGGCATGCCGTGACGCAATATGTGAGCGCCGACATGCTCTTCGCGTTTTCCGCCACCATCCTACTTTGGCCAACTGTATCCGTTATAAGCAGTTCCATGCGCGATGCCGTCGCGTCATCCGCGATAGCAAGAAGACAAGCTGGAAATTCTTTATTAGCTCATTTAACACCTTCACTCCCTCCTCGGAAGTTTGGGGTCGGATTCTACGGTTATCGGGCGCGCCTAGTTTCTCCCTGGTCTCTGGGCTCACTGTCGCGCATGATACGTTAGTGGACCACGTCGCAATTTCTAACTCCTTGGGTAAACACTTTGCTGAGATTTCGAGCTCTTCAAATTACCCGCCCGCGTTTCTCCCGAAGAAACGTGCAGCGGAAGTGCAACCTCTTGCTTTCTTCTCTCAAAATCGCGAAAGCTATAATACTGTTTTCTCCATGCGGGAACTCCAACATGCACTCTATTCTTCTCGCTCCTCTGCCCCAGGACCGGATGATATCCACATCCAAATGTTGCTGCATTTATCAACCCATAGTCTGCGTTACCTCCTTCGCATTTATAATCGAATTTGGACCGACAGTACTTTTCCCAGACGATGGCGGGAAGCTATCGTCGTTCCTGTTCCGAAACCTGGAAAGGAGAAACATCTCCCCTCTAGCTATCGTCCCATTTCTCTCACGAGTAGTGTATGTAAGGTTTTGGAGCGTATGGTCAATTGCCGTTTAGCTTGGTGGCTGGAGTCCCGTGGTCTTTTAACACCTGCCCAATGCGGTTTCCGAAAGCATCATTCTGCAGTTGACCATCTTGTTTCTCTCTCCACTTATATCATGAACAATTTTCTCCGGAAACGCCAAACAGTAGCAATATTTTTTTATCTGGAGAGAGCATACGATACCTGTTGGAGGACAGGCATCCTCCGCACACTGTTCTCTTGGGGCTTTCGAGGTCGGCTGCCCCTTTTTCTTCGCGAATTTATGGCAGAGCGCACATTTAGAGTGCGGGTGAACACTACTCTCTCCCGTACTTTCTCCCAAGAAAATGGGGTACCCCAGGGCTCCGTGCTAAGTGTTGTACTGTTTGCTATTGCCATAAATCCAATTATGGATTGTCTCCTTCCTGATGTCTCGGGCTCCCTCTTTGTGGACGATTTTGCGATCTACTACAGCTCTCAACGGACCAGCCTTCTTGAACGACGTCTTCGGGGATGTCTCGATCGCCTCTATTCTTGGAGCACAGAAACCGGCTTCCGTTTTTCTCCCAGTAAGACTGTTCGTGTTAATTTTTGGTGACGTAAGGAGTTTCTTCCACCCTCCTTACATCTAGGACCTGTCAACCTTCCGTTTTCGGACGTCGCTAAATTCTTGGGTCTTATGTTTGACAGAAAACTGTGCTGGTCCTCCCACGTTTCCAATCTTTCGGCTCGCTGTCTGTGATCGTTCAACACCCTCCGTGTCCTGAATGGTACCTCCTGGGGAGCGGACCGAGTGGTCCTTCTCCGCCTCTATCGCGCCTTAGTGCGCTCGAAATTGGACTATGGAAGCATAGTTTACTCCTCTGCTCGGCTGTCTATTCTTCGTCGTCTCGACTCTATCCACCACCGTGGATTACGTTTAGTGTCTGGAGCTTTTTACACCAGCCCACTTCCATTAACTGCTCCATTCTCTTTCCTTCCGCTTTCCTAAAATCTTCATGACAACTTGGGGTACAGCACCGCCTTGGCTCCGTCCCTGGATCTGCCTGCTCCGTGACCTTTGTCAGTTTCCCAAGGATGGTACCCCTTCACTTGTTTATCGTCGGGCATTTGCTGCTCTATGTGCACAAATGAAGGAAGCCACATTTATTTACACTGATGGCTCGAAAACATCGTTAGGTGTAGGGAGTGCCTATATTGTTGGCGACACCCCAAATCAATTTTGGCTTCCCGACCAGTGTTCGGTTTATACTGCGGAGCTTTACACTGTTCTCCAGGCTGTCCAGTACATCCGCTGTCATCAGCGGATATAGTATGTTATCTGCTCAGATTCTCTCAGCTCTGTCCTCAGTCTCCAAGCTCTTTACCCTGTGCACCCTCTGGTCCACCGGATTCAGGACTGTCTGCGCTTGCTCCACCTGGAGGTCGTCTCGGTGGCGTTCCTCTGGCTCCCGGGACACGTTGGTATCTGTGGAAATGAGGCGGCCGATATTGCGGCCAAGGCTGCAGTCTCTCTTCTTCAGCCAGTTATTCAATCGATTCCCTTCGCCGATCTACGGAGCGTTTTATGTTGTCGTGTTGTTCTTTTATGGCACGCACATTGGTCGACACTTCCCTATAATAAGTTGCGGGACGTGAAAGCTCTTGCTTGTGCTTGGACCTCTTCCTCCCGAACGCATCGTTGGGAGGAGGTAATTTTAACTAGACTCCGGCTAGGGCACTGTCTTTTTAGCCATCGACATCTTTTAAGCGGCGATCCTCCCCCACTCTGTCCCCACTGCTCTCAGCTGTGGACGGTAAGACACCTTTTAATTGAGTGCCCCTATTTTACTCCGTTACACGCCTGTCTACAGCTGTCGCCTGATATATCGTCAATTTTAGCAGATGACACGCGCTCGGCCGATCGCGTTCTCGAGTTTATTAGTGCCAGTGAAATGACGTCAGTCATTTGAAGCTTTTTTTGGGGGGACAACCAACCCGTTTCTGTAGTGGATTTTTAAGCCTTCCTTCTGCTTTTAGTTTCTCCAATTTTTTGAGTTTCGTTCCCATTGCTGCTGGTTTCCATTTTCAGTTTTCACTGTTTCCTAAGTCACGGACCGGGCGCTAATGACCATAGCAGTTTTGCGCCCTTAAAAAAAAAAATTTAGCTTGGTTGATGATGGCATCAATACATCCTATTCGAGGACTAGAATAAGAATTTCAATGAAATGTTGACTCCCTGCATGCTTTGACACAGCCATTGACCTAGCAATATTTATGTCATATTGATAATGACCGATACATTTTAAATTGGTATAACCACTGAATTTTGTGATCATTGACTGCAGTAATCTTTATAGTGAGAAAGTAATATGCTCACTGATGTTCTTGGCCAATAACATGGCAAACATGAACGAAATTTGGATAACACTTTACCAAAATTTTGCCTGCTCTTATATACTCTTGGGGAAACACAATAAAGTTAAAATTAGAGATATTTGGACCTGCATGGCAGCTACCAACAATCATCTTCATGAAACTTCCTGGCAGATTAAACTGCGTGTCGAACCAAGACTCTAACTTGGGACCTTTGCCTTTAGCAGTCAAGAGCTCTACCAATCTCTGTGCAACACACAGTTTTAATCTGCCAGGAAGTTTCATATCGGTGCACACTCCACTGCAGAGTGAAAATCTCATTCTGAAATCCTCTTCATGTCCATCATTCGCAACTTGTCATTCTCAGTTAGAGCAGGTAAAGGTGGAGGGGGAAGCAGCTGAGGTGAGGGAATGACTGACACGTGAACTACATTGTGCCAAACACTGAAAGTGGACTTGCAGAGTATAGACGTGGGTGTGAGCAGTCTGCATAGTTGAATAATTGCTATCTTCCATCAATGGTGTGGATGGCAACTATTCAATTATGTATAGTGTTATGAAAACGCAACTCTCACTGCTTATGATCTACATTCTTCAATTACTTTCTTGTAATGTATTATACATTCTTCTTCTTATTATTGTTATTGTTGTTATTATTGTTATTGTTGTTATTATTGTTATTGTTGTTATTATTATTTCCTTTCTCAGACGTTATGTCAGGTTAAAAATGGAAAGTGACGTGGACCTTGATAAAGTGCGACTTCCTTTTAACTGTACGGTATATGTTACATTGCATTTAGGAACTTTCGGGTAATTGAACATGTATCAATAATTACAGATTTCTGTAGTTGTATATATAAGTTTGGATGTAGCTGTATAGCGTTGATGTACAGGTGGATATTGTGTGGTATGACTCCTGTAGTTGATAGTATAATTGGTATGTCAACTTTATCCTGATGCCACATGTCCTTGACTTCCTCAGCCAGTTGGATGTATTTTTCAATTTTTTCCCCTGTTTTCTTTTGTATATTTGTTGTATTGGGTATGGATATTTCGATTAGTTGTGTTAATTTCTTATTTTTATTGGTGAGTATGATGTCAGGTTTGTTATGTGGTGTTGTTTTATCTGTTATAATTTGTATTCATCATTCTCCAGTACATTTTGTGGTGCATACTTGTATGTGGGAACGTGTTGTTTTATTAGTTTATGTTGTATGGGAAGTTGTTGTATTATTTTTGCTACATTGTCATGTCTTCTGAGGTATTCTGTATTTGCTAGTATTGTACATCTGCCTGTGATGTGATCTACTGTTTCTATTTGTTGTTTGCAAAGTCTACATTTATCTGTTGTGGTATTGAGATCTTTAATAATATGCTTGCTGTAATATCTGGTATTTATTGTTTGATCTTGTATTGCAATCATGAATCCTTCCGGCTCACTGTATATATTGCCTCTTCTTAGCCATGTGTTGGATGCGTCTTGATCGATGTGTGGTTGTGTTAGATGATACGGGTGCTTGCCATGTAGTGTTTTCTTTTTCCAATTTACTTTCTTCGTATCTGTTGATGTTATGTGATCTAAAGGGTTGTAGAAATGGTTATGAAATTGCAGTGGTGTAGCAGATGTATTTATATGAGTGATTGCTTTGTGTATTTTGCTAATTTCTGCTCGTTCTATAAAGAATTTTCTTAAATTGTCTACCTGTCCATAATGTAGGTTTTTTGTATCTCAATAAATCCCCTTCCTCCTTCATTTCTGCTTAATGTGAATCTTTCTGTTGCTGAATGTATGTGATGTATTATATTTGTGGCATTGTGATCGTGTAAATGTATTGAGTGCTTCTAGGTCTGTGTTACTCCATTTCACTACTCCAAATGAGTAGGTCAATATTGGTATAGCATAGGTATTTATAGCTTTTGTCTTGTTTCTTGCTGTCAATTCTGTTTTCAGTATTTTTGTTAGTCTTTGTCTATATTTTTCTTTTAGTTCTTCTTTAATATTTGTATTATCTATTCCTATTTTTTGTCTGTATCCTAGATATTTATAGACATCTGTTTTTTCCATCGCTTCTATGCAGTCGCTGTGGTTATCCAACATGTAATCTTCTTGTTTAGTGTGTTTTCCCTTGACTATGCTATTTTTCTTACATTTGTCTGTTCCAAAAGCCATATTTATATCATTGCTGAATACTTCTGTTATCTTTAGTAATTGGTTGAGTTGTTGATTTGTTGCTGCCAGTAATTTTAGATCATCCATGTATAGCAGATGTGTGATTTTGTGTGGGTATGTTCCAGTAATATTATAGCCATAATTTGTAGTATTTAGCATGTTGGATAGTGGGTTCAGAGCAAGACAGAACCAAAAAGGACTTAATGAGTCTCCTTGGTATATTCCATGCTTAATCTGTATTGCCTGTGATGTGATATTATTTGAATTTGTTTGGATATTAAGTGTGGTTTTCCAATTTTTCATTACTATTTTTAGGAACTGTATCAACTTAGGATCTACTTTGTATATTTCCAATATTTGTAGTAACCATGAGTGCGGTACACTATCCAAAGCTTTTTGGTAATCAATGTATGCGTAGTGTAGTGACCTTCGTTTGGTTTTAGCTTGATATGTCACCTCTGCATCTATTATCAGTTGCTCTTTACATCCTCATGCTCCTTTGCAACAGCCTTTTTGTTCTTCATTTATAATTTTGTTCTGTGTTGTATGTGTCATTAATTTCTGTGTAATGACTGAAGTTAATATTATGTATATTGTTGGTAGGCATGTTATGGGGCGATACTTAGCTAGGTTTGCTGTGTCTGCTTGTTCTTTAGGTTTCAGATAAGTTATTCCATGTGTAAGTGTATCAGGGAATGTGTATGGGTCTGCAGTGGAATTTAGTTAGATGTGAATGTGTAGAGGTGAACTTCTTTAGCCAGAAATTTGCTATTTTATCTTTCCAGGGGCTTTCCAATTGTGAGTAGAATTAATTGCTTGGGTGACTTCATGTTGCAAAATTATCACTTCAAGCATTTGTGGTATCATCTTGTATGTGTCTGTTTCTGCTTGTATCCACCATGCATGCATGTTATGTTGTACCGGGTTTGACCATATGTTGCTCCAGAAGTGTTCCGTGTCTTTTATGTTTGGTGGATTGTCTATTTTAATGTGTGTGTTATCTATCGTCTGGTAAAATTTCTTTTGGTTTGTATTGAATGTTGGGTTTTGTTTCCTTCTATTTTCACTTTTTTTGTATCTTCTAAGTCGTTTGGCCAATGCTTGTAATTTCTGCTTCTTTTCATCTAATTGCTCTATCACTTCTTGTTGTGAAATTTTACCTAACCTTTTTCGTTTTTTGTCTGGTATTTCATTTCTTATGAATTGTGTTAGCTGTCCGATGTCTTTTCTCAGTTTTTCTATTGTGATCTGTAGCCTGTGTTGCCATGCTAGTTTTGTGGGTTTCTTCTGTGTGTTGGTTGGTTCTGATCTCTGCCTAGTGTGTATGTTTAGTGTAGTGAGTGCTCCTATATAAATCAGTAGTTGTAACTCTTCCATAGTTGTATATTCATTTATTTTGTTGTGTTTGTTTGTGTTGATAGTTGTTACTGTTGTTTCGACTTGTGGGTTATTTGGTGGCCTATGCAAGAATGGTCTAATGTCTGTATTTGTGTTTTTTGTATTCTATATATGTCAGCTGAAATATTTCTTCTATATCTAACACATGTGTCACTTTGTGTTCTATTTGTGCTTGTTCTGGTGGCTGTCTTAAGATTTCGTTTTCCTCTGCTTGTTTAATTGATGCGTGTTGTTCTTTGTTTGTTTGCTCTGGGATGTGTGAGTCCATTACTGTATTTTCTTCTTCCTCTTCTGATTGCACATTATTTTGTTCTAGTATTTGTTGTACTTGTTGTTTGATGTTTTCTAATTCTGACTGGGGTATCCTGTTATTTTTTATTATTACATGGATCTGATCAGCTAGTCGTTGTTCGGTTAAAAATTTTAATTCTGGGTATCTGGTAATAAATGTTGTGTATACTTGTGACGTGTATCCAGTTGTGTTGGTTCCTAAGTTTGTTGCTTGGTAATAACGGAACATGAGGTGTCAGTTAACTTCATCTGACCATCTCATCCTCTGTCTTTGTTTTCCTTCTAGAGTGGTTGCAGGAAGCATATCCTGCAAAACACCTCTGTTTGGATTTAAATCATTTTCCGTGTGGCTAGCAGTGCCGTTACCATTGTGGACGGGCATAGGGTTCAAGCGTCGTCTCCGACCATGACAGCGCTTGTCCGAGGCTTCACTAGTTCTGTCCTGAACCAACTAATCACACTAAAAGGGGGGTTAGCCCTATTAGTGGTTTGTTCTTTTCATCGCCTTTTACGACTGGCAGAACATTCTTTTCCCGGGCCTCCACGGGATTATTATTATTATTATTATTATTATTATTATTTCCAATTTAGCATTGTATAATTTCACGTTTTATTACTCAATCTTTGTCATCTCTTTCAATAATTTGTATTTTAAGACATTGTCATTTACATAACATCCAGCAACAAAAATATTGTTATCTTATAATAAAGAATAATGGTATTTCTTTCAGAACAGCAATGGACCATTCTGATATTAAGCTGGTGGAGAAATTAAGAAGGGAATATCCAGAACAGTTTTATACACTAGTGAGGATGCATCTGTCATTCATTCTGGATCTTAATACAGATGAGTAAGTTTTCATTAAAATAAAATGTGTTATACAAACTACAACAGTAACATCATTTGAGTGGGATTGTTGAAATCAGGTATATTTATGATATAATGCCATCACATATTGACCACTGACTTGTGCGTTTCACAGTTGTTGTTGGTCCCCCCCCCCCCCCCCCCCTTATGTTGAACTCGAGATATTTCACTATGTTTTAGACCATCTATGTTGTAGATCATGACCAATAAAGAATTTGGAATAGGTTAAAAATTGGTTGCTTTTATTGGTTTCATGCAGGAACACAGTTTCTAGCTACTGATTTACTTTAGTAGTATCAGCCATCCGTAATTAATAAATGTGCTTGTCTGCCTTCATACATTTTTGCTTTTACCTAAAACATGTCCTGTAGGAGCAAAACTTTTGAAATGTCCCCTTTTCTGTTCTAGTAATTTGACAGCACAGTTTTCATCCATATTCTTTGTGGTTAGTAATGGAATGTTTTGATGGAACACTGTGTTGCTGTAGTGGGCAATATTTACAAATCTGGTTAATGTTGTGCAGATACTGTTCGCAATTTCTGTGGAACATTTGGTCAAAAAAAATACGCTAAGTAAATTGAGTGTAATGACGCTCTTGTGGTAGTCATTCTTTGCAAAACATCGCTGTTGTGGATGAGTGATAGTGTTGCTGTAAGTCCAATGAAATATGTTTGCCAATCTTGACAACAAGTGGATATTCCCAGAATCAGCATGCAGTGAATTCTGAAAGTTCTGCACCTTTGGGCTTGCCTAAAAAATTCCAACTTAAACAAGAACTGAAGCTAAACAATCGTGAAACAAAGAAGACACAACAGTTTCATCAAGAAAATAATGCGTATTGGTGGGGCACTTTTTGTAGAATAGCTTTGTGAACAAGCAAAATTGCAGGAATAGGGGCACAGGAAACCCTCAAGTTGTTATGGAAAAACAATTACATCCACACCGTCTGCATCAACAGTGGACAGAAAGTGCTACTGCAATATGTTAAGAGCTTTTGTGGTTTCAACTGGATCATGTGAATGCCGAAGAGGTTTAATTTCAAGAAGATGGTGCAACATGTCACACTTTGATTGCAACAATGGACTTTTTAGAGAGGTTCCCCGGCTGATGATTACTTTCAACGGTGACTTTACCTCTCAGATCTTGTGATTTGACACCAAGTGATTTCTTCCTGCAGAGGTACTTGAAATCTAGTGTATACATACACCAACATACCACGATCACTTGCAGAGCTCAAGGCCAACATTTAGCATGTGATTTCAGAATCGAGGTGCAGGTATGCTAGAAAGATATGGGCAATTTCATCGAAAGTAGTAGTTGTGCGTGCAGAATCGTGAAGGGCATTTGAATAATACCATATTTAATACATAATTACAGATAACACACACTGAAGTAATTTACATATTATTCAGTTCCATCAAGTAACTTGCATGTTATTATGCACTGAAAAGTTGGCACTCTTTATGGGACACCCTTGTCTTTAAATATTTTATTCCTAACTTTCTTTAGTTCAGTAACTTCTGTAGTGTAACATGTAAGTTAGGTGTTGGGAGGTACAAGAAAGCAACAATCACTCTCACACACTTGGACGATCAGGCACAGGTCTGATCTTGATTAAGGGATGGAAATAAGAATCTTTTTAAGTGTAAGTTACAATATTACAAAATTAAAGTAACACTAATCTGATAAATGTTCAGATACTAGCTCCATGCCGCAGTATCACCCACTGATAAGCCAGTATGTATTTTTATAAATCTTCCATTAGTCCACCACCTCCAGCCTCCTTTCTCTTCCCATCCCTTCCCCCCATTGCTCTTTCCACCTCCTTCTCCCCCTACCTGCGTCCATCGCCTCGTCCCCCCTTGCCTGTCCATATTATTACCCTCACTCCAGTAGGGGGCTGGTGGTTCTTACACCCACAATATGTCTTTCCAGATCATAATTAATGTGTGTACCAGATTTGGTTGAAATAGATAAAGGGGTGTGGGATGAGCTTTCTATCTGTACTCCTATTGTACCTGTATCTCTAGTGAATTCCACCCTGCAGTTTAGGTTTCACACAGCTTGATGATGATGATGATGATGATGTCATATGACATAATTTTGCTGGCGCATCCTGCGGTATATGTGAATACTGTGTGCAGAATGTCGTGAATACAGCCACTAGTGAAGAAGTAATGAATTAGAACGTGCATCTGCGATAGTTTTACTGTGTGAACAGCGAAATACAGTCAGTTATAAACTTTTTTTTTCTTGTCATCAATTTGTGGGGGTTGAAGAGAGAAAACGTTTCTTAAAGGTTTGATTTGTATGTAGAGTTTGTTGAAAGTCAAAAAGTGTCGTCAGTCTTAAATACTGGGTGAATAAAGTAAGATTATTGGTGTGTTGTGGGCTGCACTTATTTTTTACCCCCAGGTGGGGGTTTAAAAGATAGCCTGTGTGCTAGTTCAGAATGTAAGCTATCTCCATTCCAGATCTCATGCAAATCTGCCAAAGCGTTACAGTATGAATCAAAATACTCTCACGTATGTTGGGTCCCCTGCATCACCCATCAGAACGTGTTGACCACTTAGCTGAGCAGGCAGATTAGAGAAATGATAATTCTGTAAAAATACAGTCAGATTGAGTTGCTACCCAGTGCTTGCCTACAGGAGACAAAATACTGCTGTTGTCGCAAAGTATATTATTTTAAAACAGAAATAATTATTCCTAGCTTTTGGAACTGTTGCTCCTTCCTCAAGGAGGAAAGTGAGGTGGGTTAGAAAGGATGAGGAAGGAGGGCAAAGTGATACAGACTCTAGGTTGAGGAGGACCTACTGTATAGCCGTTTGTACTTTTTGTATTAAATGTCCTGAGATGTCCTTTTTTTCAGATCTGAAGTTGCTCATGAAAAGAACAAGTTCAAGCCGTCAAAATGGGTGTCTGTTGCTTTCTCCAGAAAAGCAAAGTGTCCATCAAAAGGTGTCATGGAAGGTGCTCCTTTAACACAAGAAGGAATTTGTCAAGTGTATCAGCTTATTGAATTTCTAGGAAAAGAACAGAGTAAGTTATATGTAAAACCAATAGTTTAACCTTGATTCTTTAAACGTCGAGAAATGGAATGAGGAAATTTAGAAAGCAGCAGTTATAATTAAGGAGTACATGTAACATTGTTGCTTGCTCTCGTTGTTATATTATTGGAAACTGTCAGTAGAAGTAAGTAAATAAAAAATAGGGACTCAAACCATGATTCTGGTAGTAATAATGTAAACTGCAGTTATGCAAAAGGAAATGGTTGGCAGCCTAATTAGCAAAGTTGTACTGAGTAATAGAGAAAGTTAACAATTGGTATCTACTTTACTTGATACTGAAATACTATTTTTGCTTACAGAACATGAGACAGTAGTACACTTAAGCAAGCAGTATACCAATGGTTTGTTATGAATAACACAGGAGTATTAAAACTGGCTTTCAGTAACACTTAGTATCTGTAAATTAAATCAGAAAGCTAAAGATCATTACAGGTAATTGATTATTAATGTTAGAGCACTAGTAATTGGGACTTGAGTATTTTTTTATCAGTTTAATTATTGGGAAATACTGTCATTGAAATGGTATCCAAATCTTTATTTATGCAGGTTATTGTTTGTTTTGTCTGTGTGCTAAACAAAGCTAACATAAGACATGTGGTTCCTGAATCTGTAGTTGTTTGATGAGTGGTAGCCAATTATTTATTATAGCAAGCAAATGTTATAAAATTGGTAGCTGCACTTATTTAGTATAGTAACTGTAGTTCGGAAAGCAAAAGTGACTCAAGAGTTCATGTGGGAGGAGTCAGAAACGTATGTATTAGTGACTAAGTTCAAGGCTGATTAGTTTCATTAAAAAAAAGTACGAAAAACACTATTAATTGCAAACACATGAAATATATACATAATTACAAACCTAAACATTAATTATTCCTTAAGCCTATTTTTCAAGTTTACTAGACAGTAACTACTCTCATTGCAGTTGTAGGCAAGTAACTTTGTACTGTACTGATATTTCAATAAGAATGACTTTCAATAAAGCACTTTAGATCTTTTGTTGGCAGTTACACTTCAGTGAAACTTTATCTTTCTATAAAAAACATGAGGAGTCCTTCAGAAACAAGACTCACTGATGGTAAAGAAATCTACTACTCTACGAAAGTTATTAAATGTTGTTGTAGAAATATTTTTACTTTTCAGTTCAGTAAAATAAGATACTTGGGAATATCACAGCACTTACAATGGGACCCTGTCTAGGTAAATGACTAAGGATAAAATATGGGTCTTCACTACAAAGTTTAAATGAAACAGCATTATTATTTGAATAAGAAATCAAATAACTGGTGCATGAAATTTTGCAGTACTCAACTGGTTATTAGAGATAAGGTGGTGGCTGTGGTGATCACTGGTGGCTACTAAAAAAGGCAGCAAAAGTATGCATGTCTCTTGCTATGTCACAAGCCCTGAAAATACTCTTCTTAACATCAGATTTTCGTAATACAGAGATAACCAATGTATGCTATGAATAATGCGTGAAATTTCTTCAACAGCAGAGGATATATTAAATAATTTTGCTGCTCTTCCTACCGTGTTCAGCACATGAGATGCTAACATTTTGCATGCTGGCCATCAACTAAGTCTTAAAGGAGCTTTGTAGTTCAACTGTAAAATCCATCAAATAACTCTAAAAGGAGCTTTGCAGTTCAACTGCCAAATCCACTTTTTTTATTCCCACCATGTGGGTTTTGTTGCAGAGGGTCTTTGCTCCACGTTTTACATAATTACAAACCTAAATACCCTATGCATGAACCATTGTTACTAGTAAAGTTGTACATTTTCATTCTTTTGCAGAACATTACTTTTAAGATTACATCCATAGATTAATTATGTTGACATGAATAAAACATTTACATAGATGTTACATCAGAGTATGGTCGCATTAAGTAAAAGCTGATGAAGTTTTATGAGCTAAGTATAGATAGTATTGATATTGGTCTTGCAAATGGTAGTCCTAGTTAAACAGTGGTGTTAGAAAGTTCCATTGAAATCAGAGAGAACTTCAGTACTGATTTAAGTGAATGCAAAGCCTAATTGATAATATCGAAATGAAGCCAACGGAGTGCGAGGAGAGCAATGCAATAAACATTTAATGAATTCAGGAGTAAAATTTTGCCAACAATCTGACTTATGCATACTGTATTTACTGGAATCTAAGCCGCACTTTTTTTCCGGTTTTTGTAATCCAAAAAACCGCCTGCGGCTTAGAATCGAGTGCAAAGTAAGTGGAAGTTCTGAAAAATGTTGGTAGGTGGTGCCACAACTAACTTCTGCCATCGAATATATGTAGCGCTACACAGGCATGCTTTGCAGGCAAAAAGATAAATACTGGTGCAAAAACCAAGGCGAGCTCTTTTTTCTCCGCCCCGAGTTTCGACCACTGCATTTTAATACATTATCCAACGAAGTAAATACAAATTCTGTATTATCCATCTTCGAATGTAGCAGCATTTCAATGTACTACGAAAATCCGACTGGCAAGACTGTTTGGGATTTGTGTCAATATGGCCAACTCTATGTTCTGAATTTTTTCCTACCTGCGAGAAGAGATGGTTGCTAATAGGAACTTTTATGAATTGTGAATCACATGCAGTATTCTCTTCACCATAAGAATAATACAAATATAAACATTTTGCCATGTATTCTTTCATGTTTGCTGCTATCTCATTTAAATACTGTCTGCCTAATAAACTACGAAACTAGAGTGAGACAACAGCAAACACGGAAGAATATACACATCATGTCATGTTTATATTCATATTATTCTTATGCCTAATAGTGATACAGTCAGAAATGAAGCACGGCAGTTGACTAGATTTTTAAATCTAAGATGACTCTAATTTCTGTGCAGAATGTAATGTACTAAAGAGGTGTCTGCAAAGATTTTCAAATGGAGAAAAATTTTCGCTGAATTCTCATTCAGAACATCTTCTATCATACGCAGTATATTATTTGGTTCTTGTTGATCATTATCAAAGAAAGCAGCAGTATAAGTAACAACAAATAGCAGTCTCTTGCCATTGTTTCGCTAATGAGACGATTCCTCTCTCTCTCTCTCTCTCTCTCTCTCTTTTTTTTATTTATTTATTTATTTATTTATTTATTGTAAGCGGCGGTAGCGTGCACAAAAGCAAGCCGTGCCGCGAGCGGCGATAGTCGCAAACACTCATCATCAGAATGCCACAAACAATGCATGACACAGTACAGTAATGCATTTTCAGCTTAGAGTGGCGTAAACATCTATAACAAAGAGAAAAGCACTTATCAGATCAAAGAAAAATAAGCAATCAATTCAAACTAGACGAAGCACGTGAAAAAGGAAGGGTACCTGTATAAATGCAGGCAGACCGCCTGACGCATAGCAATGGCTACCTGGTAAAGCTTAACTGCTAAGCTTACGACTCGAACCAAACTACTGTAGCTGTATCATCATTCATTTGACCTAAATTGTGTCTCATATTAAAGTGGACCAACGTTGTTTCCATTTGGAGGTGCGGCCTAAAACTTTTCTCTCCCCTTGAATTTCGAGTCTCAAATTTCAGGTGCGGCTTAGATTCAGGAAAAATTTTTATTCCTTGATTTCGAGTCTCATTTTTCATGTGCGGCTTAGATTCGAGTGTGGCTTAGATTTGAGTAAATACGGTAGTCAGTAAATGGTTCAAAATCATCTATCAGTCGCCCAGTGACCATACTAGGGGCTCTAATCTTAAAGGACATATGTGGACATGGCACAGAAAATCTTTTTGCTGATCGACTGTGGAGAGTGAAGCCCAAGGGTTCACTTGTCATTGCAGGTAACAGCTTCTTCGAGTTGGTCAGCATTTCTCTCTCATGTTATCCAATTCTAAAATTTACAGTCTTGGTATGCATGAGTAGCAGATCTAAGCTGCAGATGTTGTTGTTGTGGTCTTCAGTCCTGAGACTGGTTTGATGCAGCTCTCCATGCTACTCTATCCTGTGCAAGCTTTTTCATCTCCCAGTACTTACTGCAACCTACATCCTTCTGAATCTGCTTAGTGTATTCATCTCTTGGTCTCCCTCTACGATTTTTACCCTCCACGCTGCCCTCCAATACTAAATTGGTGATCCCTTGATGCCTCAGAACATGTCCTACCAACCGATCCCTTCTTCTGGTCAAGTTGTAACACAAACTTCTCTTCTCCCCAATCCTATTCAATACTTCCTCATTAGTTATGTGATCTACCCATCTAATCTTTAGCATTCTTCTGTAGCACCACATTTCGAAAGCTTCTATTCTCTTCTTGTCCAAACTATTTATCGTCCATGTTTCACTTCCATACATGGCTACACTCCATACGAATACTTTCAGAAATGTCTTCCTGACACTTAAATCAATACTGGATGTTAACAAATTTCTCTTCTTCAGAAACGCTTTCCTTGCCATTGCCAGCCTACATTTTATATCCTCTCTACTTCGACCATCATCAGTTATTTTGCTCCCCAAATAGCAAAACTCCTTTACTACTTTAAGTGCCTCATTTCCTAATCTAATTCCCTCAGCATCACCCGACTTAGACTACATTCCATTATCCTTGTTTTGCTTTTGTTGATGTTCATCTTATATCCTCCTTTCAAGACACTGTCCATTCCATTCAATTGCTCTTCCAAGTCCTTTGCTGTCTCTGACAGAATTACAATGTCATCAGCGAACCTCAAAGTTTTTATTTCTTCTCCATGAATTTTAATACCTACTCCGAATTTTTCTTTTGTTTCCTTTACTGCTTGCTCAATATACAGATTGAACAACATCGGGGAGAGGCTACAACCCTGTCTTACTCCCTTCCCAACCACTGCTTCCCTTTCATGTCCCTCGACTCTTATAACTGCCATCTGGTTTCTGTACAAATTGTAAACAGCCTTTCGCTCCCTGTATTTTACCCCTGCCACCTTTAGAATTTGAAAGAGAGTATTCCAGTCAACATTGTCAAAAGCTTTCTCTAAGTCTACAAATGCTAGAAAAGCTGCAGATGTGTGTGCCAATTTCTCTCCCACACATTATAATTTGTCATTAACTATAATGATAGTGAGAAACTCTTTCTGGGCAATGTCTTGACATAACAGTATCAGTTCTTTGTGGAAAGTACTGCATTTGATTTAATGTCTGCACTTTTAAATGGTCGCTTCTGTTAGCGATCGACAAATTCCTCTGGCCCCACACAGGAAACTGCCGCCACATATCAAGTTGCAACAACTTGACAATGCTTTGCATGTCATGCAAAAATGGGGCAAGTATTAATGAACGAATTCTTAAAAAACATAGAAAATCCAACTTTATCTTAGAGTGAAAGTAACATTTCTGTATTAGAGATAGTGTGAATATTATTTCAGGACATTCCTATGTTTTGGAGTGTTACACTCATCTGTATGATGCAAACAACACAAATAAGAGGATACCAGAAAACACAGAGGCAAACACAAACAGTCTGATGTAAATTAGCTCTGCATCATTATTAGGCACTTAACAAAAGTCATGACATGCCAGATTTTTAATAGCCATGTGCAGTTATTATAATAAACATTCTCATAAAGATTGTCGCTTAGCAAGTGTTTCCAGTAGTAAGTGAAGCAGTAAGTGTACAACGAATGTTGAACATGACTGGAAAAAACTCAGTCTTTGGCACAAGCCCACATCCAGACCATTGGCCTGAATGCAGACTTAAAGTACACTTTGTTGAGATTGCAAGTTTTCCATAATGAATTCATGTATTTTAGGCAGTAGCTTAGCAATTCTGGCATTGCAGCAGCTGAACAATATTCGGCAATTGTTGCCCTTCCTCACTCTTCTAAACATTAAATCATCACAAGCATTCTTTGATAAAAATTAATTTATATACAGTGTTTATATCAGGAACAACACACACATCTAGGCTCCTGAATTTATTAAGATTCAAAAGTATATTATTCAAATGGTTTCAGCATACAAGCAAGTTTTCCAAATACTGAAGATCATGTCATGCTCGGAACTCTTTTTAGCAAACTACACACTCCTTGAAAACCTTTGGTAGTGGCAGTAGATGCATAACGAAGCGGAATGTCTTGCTTCTTTCACACAGTAGTCTGAATAGTTCCAATTGACCAGAGGAATTTACTTTTAAGATGCTCAAGACATTTCATGTAATTACTCTAAAAAAAAAGTATAAGCAATCACAAGGTTTATATGTACTTAAACTAAAATAGGATTTTTTTCCCCTTGTAACAGGCTACAGGCTGTTAATAGATAGTTTTGCACCATGGATGGAGACACTGGAAAAGGCAGCTCAGAGTGCAAATATGCGCCTTATTTGTGTTGTAACATGCTTTATTCTGTGTATTGTAAATGTTGGACATTATTAGACATGGTTTATTGTTTTTACATACAATTTTTAGAATAATTCCAAATTGAATCAGTTCTTTGTAATTTTTATGGCTTAACAAAAACTATGAAATTGCAGATATTATTCAAGAAGGTATATTTCGCCGAAGTGGAAAAATGACTCGTCAGAATGAGCTGAAGATGTTGATGAACCAGGGAGTGCCTCTAAAGTTGGGAGAAGGGAACTTCTCTGTGCATGACTGTGCTTCAGTATTGAAGAACTTCCTGGCAGAATTACCAGAGCCATTGTTAACTGATGCACATTTTCCAGCGTACTACCAAATATCAGGTACAGTCAGCTAAAATATGATTTGTTTAGTAGTTGTTCACTGTTTGAAAATAGGCCTTGCTACTATCTTTGGACACTTCCTCTCTCTGAAAGCTTATGTTACTTGTATTTGTTGTTACTAATGATTAATAATACCATGAAGAGTAAATCTTTGAATTAATCTATGTGTACTTCATTTTTGTAGTACGCAACCTGTGTGATATAATTTTTATCTGAGTTTGCCAGAAATTGTTGAGAATAGATTTTTCTTGCTGACTGAAATTATGAAATAATCAAAAATTCACTTTGCATGTTAATCACATATTTTTCTTAATTGTGTTGCGTTGATTATCTATTGGAATAAGTCCTTTATTTTGAAATAAATAGATTTTGTGATGCATCATCCAACAGTGATACAGAAGTTGACTCTCACAGCAACTGTTGCAGATGTTAAAAGGGTTACATGCTTTTTCAAGGCACCACCAGTTTTATACCTACCATAAAGCGTGAGTTATGGATGATTCCCATACTTTTACAATGAAAGAGCTGAGACACCACTATTATGGTTGTACTGAAGAAAAATTGAACAAACATATACATGTAGTATTTTTAGTTGTACAGTTGTACAAAATATTTTCTTACATTAGTATAATGTGTATTACAATGAAGGGAGGAGTAAAATTAACCACTTACCATATAGTTAAGCTGTTAAGCAGTCTCACAGACAAGATTGAAATTTTTGCAGAGCTTTCAGACAGATGCCTTTCCTTGAAACTAACTAACTAACTTAAAAAAAATGTACACGCACACTGCTGGTGGATGAGAAAGTTAATGACCACCATGTCTCAGACATGTTCGAGGTACATTATATTAGAAGACGGAGCAAATTCGGGAAGCGGTGACGCCAAAGCCAGCTTTGCACTTTCATCGTCCAATGTAACTGAACATTCTGTTGCTGAAATAAGACATTTGGAGTTGCGTAAAGGAGAAGCAGTGCATCAGACTCTGGAGACTTCCCTGGTGCTACATATGCTGTTGAGATGTGACCACTGTATTGGAGTAAACATCACACAGTTTAGTTAAAGTCATCCTAAAATGTCTCACTTCACATTTGTCCACTACGCCTAGCAGTAATGCTGGCTACTATATAGCAATCAACATGTTAGTGTCGTAACATACATGCATAGCTACAGGAAGGCAGTTGAAGCAACATTTGACTGCAGACATTCTGTTTTGTCACTAAGAATGCCAGTAATAACATACAAGGTCTGTTCAAAAAACTCCAGAACATTCATAATTTCATACTAACAGTGTGTTGGAGCAAAATGATGTTGGCATCCCTACACACGCTTGTATTTAATGTATAGCTGCCAGAAGTTTCATTGTTGTATGTCTGTTAATTACTGTTTAGTGCTGTATTGCATAGAATGTTGTCACACACAGTTTGCAAATTTTGAGATGGCAGAGTTAGATGAACAATGTGTGTGCATTAAATTTTGCATGAAACTCAAGAAAACTCTACACACACACATCAAATGATGCGAGAAACCTACTGTGATGAGTGCTTCAGCCACACTTCGAGCTATGAATGAATGGTTCACGTGGTTTAAAAATGGCCAGGTGAAAGTTAAAGATGACCCTTGTTCAGGACACCCTTTGATGTCTGCCGACAATGCTCATGTCAGCAACGTCAACGAAATTATGTGTACCAATCGAAGACTGACTGTCCGAGAGATTGCTGAAGAACGTAACACTTCAGTTAGATAATGTCATGAAATTCTAACACAGCAAGTTCATCCCATGGCTCATCAATTAAGAGCATGTGGATCGCACAAATGAGAATGAGATGTTCCCTAAGGGAATCTAAACTGGTGATGAGACGTGGGTCGATGGTTATGATCTCGAGACCAAGGTTCAATTTTCAAAGTGGGTCGGGAAAGGTTCTTAAGCACCAAAAAAACCTCATTAGGTCAGTCAAATGGCAAAACCAGACTGATAGTTTTCTTTGACTTGGAACAATTAGTTCATCAAGAATTCGTGCCACGGGGATAAACCGTTAATCAATGGTACTATCAGGATGTGTTGAGACGCTTGGGAGAAAATGTGAAGACACAATTCACGGCTCTTGCATCACAATAATGCACCGGTTCATCCCTGTTGGTGCGTAATTATTGCACAGAAAATGAAATCACTGTGCTGCCTCATCCTCCGTACTCTGCAGACCTGGCCACTGAGGACCTTTTTTGTTAATTTCCAAAGATGAAAAACCCGTTGAAAGAATGAAGATTTGCAGTGGTAGACGAGATGAAAGAAAATTCGCTGATTGCGCTTCACACGATCCAGCAAAAGGCGTACCAAGACCACTTCCAGAAGTGGTATCAGTGTTGGGAGCGGTGTATCAATTGTGGAGGAGAGTACAGAGGAGACCATGCCCAATAAGTAAAAGGTAAGCATGGAAAAATTTTGTGGACAAAGTTCTGGAACTTTATGAACAGAACTCGTACATGTGTTCATTTCAGTGAGAAGAATTTGGTACACATAGACAATGTAAGCTGCCACAAGTGTACTGCAGATCTTTCCTGCGTCTGTTGGCATATATTGGTCCACAACTGCAGCAGTGTCAAGCCAACAGTGTTGACGAATCTGCATATTCAAATATGGTCATGCAGACAATATGAGGGATGTACCATGCAGTGGTCACATTGTAGGGACAGTTGCGCATGAACGCGCGTGCAAGCCCACACACACCCACTCCAAAAATCGTCACATAGCAGGATGCATTGTACGCTGTGAGTCTCTGTATTACAAACCATGTTTCCTCAAGACTGACTGTGAGTGATTTTTCTGCTCATTTCGGTCATTGATATGCTGATATGGTACACATTGATGTCAGTGAGGTGTACTGGTACTTTATTATGTTTCCTCATTGGTTCTGCTGCACTGACATACTTTGGCAATCAGTGACTTTTTCTGATCATTCAAATTAATGCATCAATGGGCCTAAAACAGTGCCATCTCTGGTAGTCTTAATCAGTTACTATTGCTACATAGTCCTATTCATCCTTTGAGTTTTGACTCATTCACAGAATCCCTTCTGAGATGTTGTAATTTTCACAAACATTTCCGTGATTGATCTGTGTGTTCCTCCCAAGGAAATTGCTGCATTTTATGACAAACTACATGTTTGTTTCAAACAAATTATTTTTTGCAGCAAAAGAAATCTTTTGTTCATGCCATTTACTCAACATAATTATGCAATGATCCTATATGTGAGTAAGTATTTGCGCAGCCAAAAATCTAACTTGCTTGAAACAAAGTTGAAGGTAAATGTTGTAGGATAGTTCTTGTAGAATGTAAATACTTTATGATTAAAGGAGACCATTCACTGAAAAGAAAGAGCATTGAGTTATTGATAAGTACATAGGAAAGAAAGAAAACTTGCTAGCTTTTGGAAACATCCTTTGATGAACTAGAGTAAAACACACACATGCATACGCATGCGTGTGTGCCCTCCTCTGCCCCTATATCGTGGCAGCTACGCGCGTGCGTGCCTGCATGCGCGCACGTGCGTATGTGTACTCAACACTAGTGCCCACTTTAATCCTAAAGTATTTACAAATTAGATAAGCATTAAATGCTCCATCTTGATCCAGAGAAGTGCACACACTGCCAATTAAATCAAGTAGTATAAAAAGGAAGAACTTGGAAATGAGAATAAATTTTTAGTTTTGTTGCGTATAACAATAGGCAATAACTAAGGTCTGACTGACAACAAAAAATGTACACACTCTACAAGAAATAGTCTTCTGTTTATACTGCCTAGTCTCTCCTTCAATAATTATATAGTGGATCAAAAGAGGGTAAAATATTGGACTCATTGTGCAGGGCATTCGTACACTCGGATGTTGAACTTGATGTATTATTGTTTCAGTATCTTTGCTGGGCGTATAGGTTAGGATTTTCCATTTTTACTTGTATGGGAGGGAACACTCTGGGGATAATTTGAATGATTAATGAAAACCAACTCAGCATATGTTTGTTGTGTTATGGCCATTCTTCTTCTCCTTCCCCCTCTCTCCCCCTCCTTCCCCCTCTCCCCCTCCCTCCCCCTCTCCCACATCTCCCCCCTCTCCCACATCTCCCCCCTCTCTTCACCCCCTTTCCCCCCCTCTTTCCCCCCTCTTTCCCCCTCTTTCCCCCCTCTTTCCCCCCTCTTTCCCCCCTCTTTCCCCCCCTCTTTCCCCCCCTCTTTCCCCCCCTCTTTCCCCCCTCTTTCCCCCCTCTTTCCCCCCTCTTTCCCCCCTCTTTCCCCCCCTCGTTCCCCCCTCGTTCCCCCCTCGTTCCCCCCCTCGTTCCCCCCCTCGTTCCCCCCCTCGTTCCCCCCCTCGTTCCCCCCCTCGTTCCCCCTCTTTCCCCCTCTTTCCCCCTCTTTCCCCCTCTTTCCCCCCCTCTTTCACCCCCTCTTTCACCCCCTCTTTCCCCCCCTCTTTCCCCCCTTTCACCCCCTCTTTCCCCCCTCTTTCCCCCCCTCTTTTCCCCCCTCTTTCCCCCCTCTTTCCCCCCTCTTTCCACCCCTCTTCCCCCCCTCTTCCCCCCCTCTTCCCCTCTCTTTCCCCCCCTCTCTTTCCCCCCTCTCTTTCCCCCCTCTCTTTCCCCCCTCTCTTTCCCCCCTCTCTTTCCCCCCTCTCTTTCCCCCCTCTCTTTCCCCCCTCTCTTTCCCCCCTCTCTTTCCCCCCTCTCTTTCCCCCCTCTCTTTCCCCCCTCTCTCTTTCCCCCCTCTCTCTTTCCCCCCTCTCTCTTTCCCCCCTCTCTCTTTCCCCCCTCTCTCTTTCCCCCTCTCTCTTTCCCCCCTCTCTCTTTCCCCCCTCTCTCTTTCCCCCCTCTCTCTTTCCCCCCTCTCTCTTTCCCCCCTCTCTCTTTCCCCCCTCTCTCTTTCCCCCCTCTCTCTTTCCCCCCTCTCTCTTTCCCCCCCTCTCTCTTTCCCCCCTCTCTCTTTCCCCCCTCTCTCTTTCCCCCCTCTCTCTTTCCCCCCTCTCTCTTTCCCCCCTCTCTCTTTCCCCCCTCTCTCTTTCCCCCCTCTCTCTTTCCCCCCTCTCTCTTTCCCCCCTCTCTCTTTCCCCCCGCTCTCTTTCCCCCCGCTCTCTTTCCCCCCGCTCTCTTTCCCCCCGCTCTCTTTCCCCCCGCTCTCTTTCCCCCCGCTCTCTTTCCCCCCGCTCTCTTTCCCCCCGCTCTCTTTCCCCCCGCTCTCTTTCCCCCCGCTCTCTTTCCCCCCGCTCTCTTTCCCCCCGCTCTCTTTCCCCCCGCTCTCTTTCCCCCCGCTCTCTTTCCCCCCGCTCTCTTTCCCCCCGCTCTCTTTCCCCCCGCTCTCTTTCCCCCCGCTCTCTTCCCCCCCTCTCTCTTCCCCCCCTCTCTCTTCCCCCCCTCTCTTTTCCCCCCCTCTCTTTTCCCCCCCTCTCTTTTCCCCCCCTCTCTTTTCCCCCCCTCTCTTTTCCCCCCCTCTCTTTTCCCCCCCTCTCTTTTCCCCCCCTCTCTTTTCCCCCCCTCTCTTTTTCCCCCCCTCTCTTTTTCCCCCCCTCTCTTTTTCCCCCCTCTCTTTTTCCCCCCTCTCTTTTTCCCCCCTCTCTTTTTCCCCCCTCTCTTTTTCCCCCCTCTCTTTTCCCCCCCTCTCTTTTCCCCCCCCTCTCTTTTCCCCCTCTCTCTTTTCCCCCCCCCTCTCTTTTCCCCCCCTCTCTTTTCCCCCCCCCTCTCTTTTCCCCCCCCTCTCTTTTCCCCCCCTCTCTTTTCCCCCCCTCTCTTTCCCCCCCCTCTCTTTCCCCCCCCTCTCTTTTCCCCCCCTCTCTTTTCCCCCCCCTCTCTTTTCCCCCCCCTCTCTTTTCCCCCCCTCTCTTTTCCCCCCCTCTCTTTTCCCCCCTCTCTTTTCCCCCCTCTCTTTTCCCCCCCTCTCTTTTCCCCCCTCTCTTTTCCCCCCTCTCTTTTCCCCCCCTCTCTTTTCCCCCCTCTCTTTTTCCCCCCTCTCTCCCTCTCTCCCCCCCTCTCTCTCCCTCTCCCCCCACTCTTCTCCCCCCTCTCTCGCCTCCCCCCTCTCTCTCCCCCCTCTCTCACCTCCCCCTCTCTCTCCCCCCTCTCTCGCCTCCCCCTCTCTCTCCCCCCTCTCTCGCCTCCCCCTCTCTCTCCCCCCTCTCTCGCCTCCCCCTCTCTCCCCCCTCTCTCGCCTCCCCCTCTCTCTCCCCCCTCTCTCGCCTCCCCCTCTCTCTCCCCCCTCTCTCGCCTCCCCCTCTCTCTCCCCCCTCTCTCGCCTCCCCCTCTCTCTCCCCCCTCTCCTAAATGCAATGTAACATAGTGTACAGTTAAAAGGAAGTCACGCATGATCAAGGTCCGTGTCACTTTCCATTTTTAACCAGACATCACGTCTGAAAAAGGAAAGATAATAATAATACTATAAATGGGGAATTGTGTTGTTGTTTTGTGGAGCCTGATGGAGCATAGAGGTTTATCTCTCTCCTCTTGACGGTACACGAGATGGCTTGACTCGTAAGAAGACACTGGTCATTATTGAAGGGAATGCCACCACGCATCATGAGTGCGGTGACAGTAGAATATTCATAACTCAGGTTAAAAATTGCAGTATAATCTACAACAATAGTATCGATACTGGTAACTTCCTGAAGAATAGCAATATACACCCCAGTTCCATAAACAAAGTCCACAAGAGCATGGATCTTATGGCCGCAAGTCGTTTGGTTAATATGATTTTAGTGATGTTATTGGTTTGGCCCTGCTTCAGATAGTTGTAGCTGCATTATAGCTGAAGATGGCATTCCCATCTCCACTTCTAACCCCCTGGGCAATGTTTCGAGCATCGTGGGTAGGTCTACTTCCATCATTGTAGTTCCAGCAGTGACATTAGGTTTAGATTCCAAAGCGGTTGCAGATCCATTAATGGACGTGACCATTTCCTGTGGAGTAGAATTTATTTGTTCAGCTTTCTTTTGGTCCCTGGAACATGCAGTGCAAATTTTTTCAACTTGGGTTATAGAAATATTTAGTCTCCTTTTCTCTTTGCAATTCATGTCCTTGTTATGCCACTCTTTAGGTTGTGTTTCATCCCTGGAATGTCGAATGGAGCTTCTGGTGGTAAGTACAGTGTTGCCATTATTTACAACTGAAGTTATACTGCGTGTTTTGCCAGAAATTGCATTGAGGGTGCTTTCAGTGGGTCCAGGAGTGTCAACCACTTCTTTCACATCCTCCCTCGCTGTATTTTTTTCTGACCTGTGATTACGGTCTTCAATAGGGCTAAGTCCTCAATAGGGCTAAGTCCAACTGCCAGCACAGGCAGCAGAGCAACAGCAACAGCAATAGGGTTCGTGTTAGCTGGCACGCAAGTCATGCCAGGTAAAACATGGTGCAAGAATGCAGCAGCATAGCTTTTCATCTGCTGGGAGTAGTGACTGGCCCAGTTACACTGTGGAAGTTATAACTTTTTCGCATAATTCAGAATTTTTCAGTCTAATAAAAAGTGTTAAAATGAAATCCAGTTGGAAACAAATATCATCATCATCATGCGCCATCTTAAGTTCCTCAAGATCCTGTTTTTGAATGTCAGAAGCATGAGAACACTGAGCATGAGAAGCATGAGAACATCTGTTCAATGATGCACTGAATACAATCTCTCCAATTTAAGTTCCACATTACTTACAGAACATTGTTAGGGCAGCTATGAAATAATGACTCTCATGTTTTGTGTACACATAGCGGCCACGCCACTGGATGAGAAACTGCTGCTGCACATCTGCTCGTTACTATGGTTGCCTGCAGCTGATGGTTTTCAGGTTGGGTTAGATTAGATTAGATTAGTACTTGTTCCATAGATCATGAATACGACACTTCGTAATGATGTGGAACGTGTCAGGTTAATAAAAGGTGTCCATACAAGATATTACATTACACAAAATATTATATGACACTTAATAATTTTTTTGTGGGCGTTGAGGAAATTAACCCACTTACTATATCCAAAAATTTGTCTAATGAGTAGGAGTAGTTGCCATTAAGAAATTCTTTTAATTTTCTTTTAAATGGTATATGGCAATCTGTCAGACTTTTGATGCTATTAGGTAAGTGACCAAAGACTTCTGTGGCAGCCTAATTTACCCATTGTGAGCCAAAGTTAGATTAACAGGTTGCCAAGTAGTGCTAACCTGAAGAAGTTCTAAGAACAAAGCCAAACAAAAACAATAAATTAGTAGTAATACAGCTAAAGTGGTTTTCATTAATCATTAAAATTAGTGTCAACTCAGCTCTAGTGCTAAACATGATCAAGAAGAGTATGGGAGTAATTGACTAATTATCAGTGTTATAAGATCTAATAGGAATATTATAGACATTAGGTCATTTTGAGGACTGTGGCAACAATTTTACTGTGCCGTGCATATTTCAGGTGTTACATATTGCAACAGCAAGACAATGGAGCTCAAAATAGACATTTTTTAAACTGTTTATGATACTACAGATGTTATTATGTCAGCATGTGGTACATATTACAGTAACCTTGATTGAAGTTCATATTTATTATTTCAGTAATTAATGTTTATTTTTATTTTTATAGATTTATGTAAAGAGGTAGCATCAGGACGTGGAAATGAGAAACGTTTACTCAGAGCACTTCAGCTACTTCTTCTTCTGTTACCAGTTGAAAACCGTTTGCTTCTGAGAGATCTGCTGCAGCTACTGCATAAAACAGCTTGTCATGAGGCTAAAAATAAGATGTCGGCAGACAACCTTGCAACACTGTTCACACCACATCTTATCTGCCCAAGAAAGGTTGTGACATGGTGGTGATTTCACTTTACTGAGAGCATGCAACTAATATATGAAAGTTAATTAGCAGATGATGTAAGATAAATGAGCCATCTGCTTAATAAACATTAAATTCAAAGTAAAACCATGACTTATATTTATAGTGTTTCTATCTTTTGGTTATATTGTAATATCTCTCTAAATATTATCATTGTAAATGCAGATGATGATAGCTTATTGAGATTTGTCACCATTAATACAAAAAAATTTTTAGTCTGTATATGTAAGATAAGGAGACAACCACTTATCTATAGAGGACTGGTACGTGGCTTACAGAAACACGTAATAGAAGATAATTAACACTAGCTTTCAAACTCTTGCTCTTCTAGTCAGAGTACACACACATACACAAACACAACCAGCAGCTATTGAGTGTGCTGATTGTGTGTACTCTTACAAGAGAAAGAGCACGAACTTGAAAAGCTAGTGTTAAATGATTTCTATTATGTGTTTCTGTGTGCCACACCACAGACCTCTATAGGTTTGTGGTTCCATTTGACTTATATTACGTATTTTACCAACCAGGAATTTCCATTATTTTTATTCTGTGTAGATTACTGTGTGTGTGTGTGTGTGTGTGTGTGTGTGTGTGTGTGTGTGTGTGTGTGTGTGTGTGTGTGTGTGTGTCTTTAAATAAGATGACGTGTTGTTGTAAATAGTAATTGTTTATACCCTGTATATTAAAAATCTTTTTGTGTTTAGGAGGGAGGGGAGCTATTATGAGAACTGCAGCCAGGAAGTTTACAGTTATGTTTTTAAGTTTAATTTTGACTGGTAATGTCTAGATGGTTAGGTAATTATAGCACTCAAAACTTTCAGCTGAAAAGTGGAAATTAATACTGCTGCAAGAGTCCTTTTTAGTTAAACATGTTTAAGAAATATTTGCTCTTTAAAGTGTATTTGAGTTCTCAAATTCAGTTGTTTGTTGAAGTATGTTATGAAGTAATTGTATATATGTTGTGGGAAAATTAACAGTGAAGTTTTACATTGAAATGTAAAGAATTGTAGCAACAATAATGTGTAGTTATCACTCTAAGTACTATAAATTCCTTTGATGTCTGAAGAAATGCAATAAGCAGTGCTCTCCAAATATACATTTGATGAAGAAGAAGAAGTGGAACATTATCTCTAATGCAGAATTAGTGGGAGAGAGAAAGGAGTGTAAGGAGTGGGGTATTCAGCAATAAAATCTTTAGACACTTACTGAAGTCTGTGAAAAATCAAATATATTCTTCTAGCCTGAAGTGCTTCAGTTTGCAGAGGAAAGAACAGCAGAACCTACCTTGTACACAGTAATTAGTATAGTCTTTTCTTAAGTGCTTCTGTGAGGAGGAAGTAAAGACACTATCTATTTATCTGTTGAGCAGCGTTTATTAATTTTTTTTATGAGTGTTTGTGTATTAGATGACCTTAAATGTCATTTGAGGTGATTAACTGGGGTAGTAGTAGCCAGAGTGTGTAGTGGCAGTACCTAAACGGTATTTTCTATTGCCTGAGTTAGTAATATATTTAATGTATTGTTCACATCTGCATTATTATTTTCCCTTATTCAGACTGTGCTAGCCACTAAACGATGTTGTGGGCATTATTGGAAATAAACTTTATAGCATCTAAACAGTATTATGAAAAGGATAGTTGCTGCTCATCATTAGCGGAGATGCTGAGTCGGAGATAGGCACAACAGAAAGATTGTCAGAAAGTGAACTTTCGACAACAAGGCCTTAGTTGAAAATGGACACCCCCCCCCCCACACACACACACAATAACCACAGTATCTGGCAGCTGAAGCAAGACTTAAAATATCTAGTATTGTATAATGGAACACAGGTAAAAGATGGGTACGGGCGTGCCTCTAGTGAAGAGATGCACGAGGAAGTGAGACCTGTTGGAACCTGTATTGACCATAGCCAACAGGTTTCAGACTGCTGCAGTGGACTGAGGTGGCACTCAAGTACCTGCAACACTAGATGTATCACCTATGATGCCCCTAGTCTTGTCTTCAAAATCTTAATGTCCCTACTCTTTGTGATACAGCTGATATGAGTGGTTCATACTCATCTGCAGGTGAATGGGGAACAATGGCAGGTTCACAGTTTTTGATGAAAGGTGAAAGTGGTTGCCAGCTTCGTGTCTGTCCCTTTATGCCTCAAAATCAGACACAAGGTCTTGCTCATTGCTAAGACTACATATTTGCCAGTACAGAATCCATGGTCTGTCTGGACTGCAGCTGAACTCCATAAAGGTTCAGACAATCGCATTGAGTGTGTGGTGGTCATTGGGAACTCCAGTGTTAGGTGGTTTATGGAGTCTACTCAGGTTACAAAGAAAGGTCAGTGTCCACTCCATATGCTTGCCACAAAGTCTCGGCCCAGATGTGGAGGCAGCTCTGCAAGCAGCTCTTAAGTGCACTGGTTGTAGCGAATTGTAAACTGAAAGGAATGATCTCTGCTGCCTACACATAACCCGTTGATTTGCTGAAGACTGGATTTTTGCAGCAATGTTTCCTGGACCTATTGGAATGCTCTGGTTTCAAGCTAAATGCAAGGATTGCAGTTCCACTCGCAATCACTTTCCCAGAAGAGCAAACTCAATTCCAGTGTGCTAAGTCTTTTGCATGGCTTGCTGAACTATACAGGGGGTGACCATGCACTGTCACTTTCAAGTCCAAATCCTGACACAGCTAAGATTCCTCAAACCTTCTATTAATACGGACAAACTTATAAAAAACAATGAAATATCTAACAAATAGATAATTGGAATGAGAATGGAATATTTAAATCAGATCTTGTAGAATAATTACATTGCCTAACCCAAGTTGTTTAGAACTCGACCAAAGGTTTATTTCAAATAAGTACATAAATGGTAGTCACACATAAAATTCGTAAGTCAGGTGAATAATGTTTAAACTAGTAGTGCAAATACTAGTTATGTAGTGCAAGCAGGGAATTTACAAATGGTAGCCTGTGCAAAATAAGCACTTATTGTCGTACATTTGTTACATATTCATACTGTATTTTAAGCACTATAAGACACACTTTTTTCTTCAAAAAATTGCCTCCAAAATTCAAGTGCATCTTATCCTCGACATTAATATAAAAAATCCAGTGTTTGATTTAAGATTCCTGCCAGTCTTAAAAATGGCCATATATTCGATGCCAGGGGGAAACCTGTCTCTATCGGGTAACATTGGATTCAACTGGCAGCAGCTGTGCACTGATACGAAAAATGAGAGTTGCGAGGATCCACAGACTTGCTAACACTGTTTACCTCCTGCTCTGCCATCAAAAACCCATAACACTGTCTAACCTATGATGCATCATTACAGTCTACAGTGCCAGTGAACTTGAATTGAAAGCGATTTATGTGATTGGTGACAGTAAAATATTTCTGTTAGTAGCTAGTTTTGTAATGTATAAAAATAAAAGGTATTCATATTATGTGGGCTATAAACTGAAAGTAATAGCATATGCAAAAGGACATGGAAACAGAGCAGCTGAGCGGCTTTTCAGCCCTCCACCCAACAGAAAAAACCATTTGCGATTGCGCAGGCTTACTATGAAGAACTGAAAAAGTTGAGCAAGACTAAATATGTAAATATAGTACCGAATGCAAAAATGGCCAAAACTAGATGATGACATATTGAAATGGAGTCAAGGACACCATAACAATGGCATTGGAGTAAATACAAAAATTATTCAAATGCAGGTTCATGAAGCATCATGGACTTGGCACACGAACGAAAACCAAAATCTCTCAGAAAATGCCACAAGAGTATGAAGAGAGAATACTATCTTTCCATCACTTTATTATTCAACATTGAAAGAAAACCAGTGTGGAACTAAGCGAAATAGCGAACGTGGATGAAACTCCTTCCACATTTGATATGCTGAGTAACAGAACTATTGCCATGAAAGGTGCTAAAACTGTAACTAGAAAAACAAGTGGACATGAAAAAATGCACTACACTGTTTTCCTTTCATGTCATGCTGATGGAACTAAACTTAATCCAATGATCATTTTAAAGTGCTAAACAGTGCCAGAACCTTCTGAAATATACCAAGGTGGTAGTGTTTGCATACATGACAAGGGTTGGATGGATGAAGCTGGTGTGAAATTATGGATTAACAGAGTGGGAGAGAAGGAATGGTGCTTTCTTAAAGAAGAGTTATCTTCTGGTGCTACATCAGCTTAGTACACATTTGAAAAATTCTATGAAAGAGTAATTGAGACTGGGAAATACAGATTTTGCTGTTATTCCGAGAGGACTTACTTCACAATTGCAGCCTCTTGATGTCTCGATAAATAAACCGTTTAAAGTGTATGTGAGGGAGTAATGGAACAAATGGATCATGGATGAAGCCCAACATGAATTCACCCCAAACGGAGCTTTTAAACAACCTGCACTCAAACAAGTGTCAATGGATAAGAGTCATAGTCTAGGGTGAGGTAAGACGTTATTGTTAAGTTTTTCGAAAATTGCGGCATAAGTAACGCTGTAGATTCCAGTGAAAAACATCTTATATATAAAGAGGACAGTGATGATGAAGAAGAAGAAGAAGAAGAAGAAGTTCAGATGATGATTTTCAAGGATTTTAAACATCAATTAGGTTTTGTAAACTAAGAATTTTTTTAGCCTGGCTGTGCAAACTAATAATAAAAATGGTAAAAGTGTTCTTTTTTTAAAAATTGCCTAAAAATGAAGGTGCAGTTCACAGTTGGTAGTGTCTAATAAGCTGTAAAGTACGGTACATCATTTGAACAGTTGTCTTATCGAAATGATCAGTAGTGAGTTGATTCATAGGATATGTGTATGTGATTAGTGTTAATGTTAATGAACACATTATTTTTTAGTCCCACCCATGTAACTACACTTAAAAACAACTAGTTTTCAAATAAAAATTTGTCCATTGAGTCGTATACAGGTTCCAGAGTCCCTGGGCCTCATTACAGAGTTATAGCATTTTGTTTGGTCTCGTGCCCCAATTATATTTGTTTCCGTATTTCACTGAAAATGGTGCACAACAGTGCAGATGTTGACAGTATGTGCGTCTAGTTTGTATTCGCTCACAGTACGTGCTATTGTCAACAGTAGTATACATTTTACTCTCTGCCTTCAAGCTTGCTTTAAGTACTGCACTTTTCTCTCGTGGGTTTGTTTTCATGGCAATATTAGTTGTAAATTAACAGTGTTACACAGCTCTATGGATAGGTTTACTGATGAAAAGTTGGTTGTTAATTACTTTGTGTATGGTTTCATGTAATGTTACCGAAGAACAGCACAACAACAGTATTCTGAGCTTTTCTTGCAGTGATGGCAACCCCGTTCACAGTACAATAGACACGAAGCACCCAACATAAGTGCAAAGAGGAACTAGTCCATTATGGCCAATAGGAGACGCTGATTCCAGTCATGTGATTTCCATTCCAGTCATGTGATTTCCATTCCAGTCATGTGATTTCCATTCCAGTCATGTGATTTCCATTCCAGTCATGGCAAGACGTTCCCATGCTGAGCAGCTGTTAGCATTAGTTTGTCATAATAATATTGCATAGGGCTAATACAGGGCTATTACAAATGATTGAAGCGATTTCATAAATTCACTGTAGCTCCATTCATTGACATATGGTCACGACACACTACAGATACGTAGAAAAACTCATAAAGTTTTGTTCGGCTGAAGCCGCACTTCAGGTTTCTGCCACCAGAGCGCTCGAGAGCGCAGTGAGACAAAATGGCGACAGGAGCCGAGAAAGCGTATGTCATGCTTGAAATGCACTCACATTAGTCAGTCATAACAGTGCAACGACACTTCAGGACGAAGTTCAACAAAGATCCACCAACTGCTAACTCCATTCGGCGATGGGATGCGCAGTTTAAAGCTTCTGGATGCCTCTGTAAGGGGAAATCAACGGGTCGGACTGCAGTGAGCGAAGAAACTGTTGAATGCGTGTGGGCAAGTTTCACGCGTAGCCCGCGGAAGTCGACGAATAAAGCAAGCAGGGAGCTGTTTTCATCTTTCAACAGGATGATGCTCCACCGCACTTCCATCATGATGTTCGGCACTTCTTAAATAGGAGATTGGAAAACCGATGGATCGGTCGTGGTGGAGATCATGATCAGCAATTCATTTCATGGCCTCCACGCTCTCCCGACTTAACCCCATGCGATTTCTTTCTGTGGGGTTATGTGAAAGATTCAGTGTTTAAACCTCCTCTACCAAGAAACGTGCCAGAACTGCGAGCTCGCATCAACGATGCTTTCGAACTCATTGATGGGGACATGCTGCGCCGAGTGTGGGAGGAACTTGATTATCGGCTTGATGTCTGCCGAATCACTAAAGGGGCACATATCAAACATTTGGGAATGCCTCAAAAAACTTTTTGAGTTTTTGTATGTGTGTGCAAAGCATTGTGAAAATATCTCAAATAATAAAGTTATTGTAGAGCTGTGAAATCGCTTCAATCATTTGTAATAACCCTGTATTAATAATTATTACTATGAGGACACAGTTACTTACCTGCTGACTAAGTTTTCATTAAAGAAACTTCTATAAGAAAGGCCAACAAATGTAATACAAGAGGAATATAGAGAGGTGTACTGGTAGGTCGGTGAAGTAAGAAACCATGATAAAGATTGGAGAGTGATAAGACGTGAAATCTCGATCTGAAGGCCTGCAAAATTTAGATCGTGTAAGTTAAATTAAACAAATTTTCATTTACAAGTACAAAGCTGTGGGAAACAATCATATTGACATGGAGGCAGCTGCATTCTGCAGGTCACAGCAAGATGTAAATGATGCAAAACAATTGATGAATAAAACAGTGGAAAATCCAAGATTGAATGTAACGTTGTTATGAAAAGGATAATTGCTACTCACCATATAATGGAGGTGCTGAGTTGCAGATAGGCACAAGAAGAAGACTGTCATAAAATGAGCTTTTGGCCAACAGAGCCTTTGTCTCGCGCACACACACACACACACACACACACACACACACACACACACACACACACACACACTCTGTCTGTCTGACAGACAGACAGTGAGTGAGTGAGTGAGTGAGTGAGTGTGTGTATTTTTGGCGAAGGCCTTGTTGGCCTAAAGCTCACTTTCTGACAGTCTTTTTTTGTTGTGCCTATTTGTGACTCGACACCTCCGCTGTTTGGTGAGTAGCAACTATCCTTTTCATATTCATTGTGAATAAGTATTCATAGTTTAAATAATAAATCATCTAGAATGCTGGTGTTCTTGTTTACTTCTTGTACAGAATTATAGAACTGCTGTTCATTCTCCTGGCTCAGTGCAGTTTCTGTTTCATAACTAATTTATCTATGATTTTTACAGAAATATGGCTCAGTGGGTTACGTTCCAGGCTACAAAACTAAAAGTTTGGGGTTCAATCCCCTGTTGGTCCTACAATTTTATCTGTTACTTATCACTTCTTCCACCCCTAACAATGACATAAATTCCAATTCAAGTTGCACTATGTTTCGGAGTGCATGATGAAATGTAAGTCCGACTCCAACTGGCTATATTAGGCAGTTCATACGTGGGAGAACATAAAGGGCACACCACTATGCCTAGTAGAGCACTACAGTGTTAAGGTCAACCTTCAGGTTGAGCTTTACTTGCTTTACAAGTGCAACATGAAAATATTAATGGGCGGATGACCTTAGCAGTTACATTACTTACAGAGTCCAATTCAACTGTCTCTGCACCTGTTGGTACCTTCTCCCTTCCCATACTAATGTGCATGAATACGCTAATTAAGGCGCCAAAGGTGAGTATGCAGCTGACAAAAACTCTTAATCTGCAGCACCTTCCTTAGGTTGTTAATACTATTGGTTGTGGGTGTCTGCTTGATATAATTATGTAATTCGCTCATGTTTATGATGCTACAAAATGAGCAAACCAAGCACGAACTTGGTGGTTACTAATGACTAGCATTGACAAACATTTAATGTAAAGTCTCGTAATACTTTTATGAAATGCTGCTGAACATCCTGGGTCATTCGAAAATATTTTAGGATTAACTCTGAGTAAGCTTTCCGTTAGAATAGGAACAGTTTTTTGGTCCACTATGTGTGTTCATAATATTGCAGCACACTGGCAATGTTTCTGATTGAGAAAGTGCCAAGAGACAGTGGAAATACTTTTTCCAACTATCTACACAAACTGCAGTAATTGCTTATCATCCACGATTTAAAAATAAATAGTTCACCTGCATTGCTACCTGTGACCAAGGGAGGCCTACGACAGACCACATACATATATAAAAAAAAAAAGAAAGAATTAGGCCACTAGTTTCAAATGATAATGCATCATAAAAAGATAATTTTATTTTAAACGTGATGTGCGTGGAGGAGCTAAGATTGAATTACAACTAATTTTGCAAAAAGATTACAGCAGAATTGATGATTTCTCAGTTTTTGATGAAGGTATTGTGATTTGAAAGTCTTGTACCGCTGTCCTGAAATAAAGAAAATTTCAGGAAATGTATCATACTGATATCCTCTTTACATGAGTAAAACATATTTTCTCTAGTGCGTCGTAATGACAAATCTTTGAAAATGAAATAAACTTTCTGGTGAGATGTTTGAAAAAGAGAGTTGTTTTGAAAACTCATTTAAAAGCAACATAAAGTACATCTAATAAATGGCAAAGAATTGGAACAATAAATCTCATTTGATTTCAAATTTATTTAATTTTCACAATGTCTTACATTCACAGATGGCATGTAAGTGAATAATGTTTTCAGTAAATATTTTTATTCGTTATTCGTGAGTAACGAATATTGATTTTGAACCTGTATGTGTCAGTCATCATTTGAAGAAATGTTGTCCAACTCTGGTGGTGAACAAAATGCATTGCACACTGCAAATGCATGGCCGATGTGGAAGTTACTGTGAGCCCGTGATATTCACGTGGTTGTGGGGAAGTATGTGACATCCGCATGGCTGCATCCAAATGCTCACTCGCTTATGTTGTTAGGCAAGGAAGCATCAGTCATATTCGTCAAGTTCCGCCAACATTCTCGAAGTGTATTTGTGCTCTCTCAAACAGCAGGCATGTGCAGACCATGTGGATAAACCACATGTTTGCAGGGCTCTATTTCCTTGACTTGTGGAAAGCACTCAATACAGGTTTACTCTGTCACCCGATGAGCCAAATGCAGGTGTACAGGATATCAGACTAGCTTTGTAGTTGGATTGAAGAGTTTGTTGCAAACAGAACACAGTACGCCATTCTTAACTGATAGAAATCTTCAGATACAAAAATGGGAAAGACAGAGGCCAGACCGATTCATTGCAGGAATCCTCAATAAGTATAGTCCACCTGTGAGAGA
Organism: Schistocerca serialis cubense; assembly: GCF_023864345.2. Classification (NCBI taxonomy): domain Eukaryota; kingdom Metazoa; phylum Arthropoda; class Insecta; order Orthoptera; family Acrididae; genus Schistocerca; species Schistocerca serialis. The sequence goes on along the minus strand of NC_064642.1, from coordinate 453,527,445 downwards.
ACTTACAAAACTCATTCAACTGGCACTTGAATATTGTTGCCGAGTACATTGCCCTTACCAGGTAAAATTAATAGAGAGAATAAAGAAGCTTTATTCAAATAGAGTATTGCTTTTCATTTCTGGTTTGCTTAGTAAGTCCAGTGCCAGTTGCGACAAGAGAGGTGTCGTACAGTGTGGAGAAGTTTGTCACAATTCCGAGAGTGCACATTCCTGAAAGAGTTGCCCAGTCTTTTGCTTTCTCCCACAAAAAGATTATGAGGATAAAATACAGGAGATTGAAGCTCATGCGGAGGATTAACAAAAGTCATTCTTTCTGCATGCTACTCATGCCTGGTGTTGGAACTGAGGAAGTGACGATGGTACATGATGACTTTCTCTACATTCCATAAGATGCTTTGGAGAATATCGATGCGTATGTAGATACTCCAAGGAATAATTTTTGAAAATGTAATATATTGTGTGTGTGTGTGTGTGTGTGTGTGTGTGTGTGTGTGTGTGTGTGTGTGTGTGTTATTGAACATTCTTGTTTATAAATCACTGTACACAAAACTCAAAATAATAATAATAATAATAATGGATTAAGGCTAATGTAAGACAATCATGTAAATGATCAGCCTGTTGTCATTGTGAAAATATCTAACTCCATGTTGTTTGTTATTATAGCTGACACCAGAAGCTTTGCATGACAATTCTCAGAAAATGTGTGGTGTAATTGCTTTCATGATCAAGCAGGAAAAGAACTTGTTCAATATTCCACCAAAATTGGCTACAGATGTTCGTGCTTTCTGGATTGAGCATAATAAATCAAGAATAACACCGAAGGTTCGACAAATATCATTTTCCTTAATCTTTTTTCACAGTTGTATCAAAGTGCTCCAATGTCTGAATGAACAAATTTTGTACATAAGTTATCAAAAACTTTTATTATTACTGTTTCAGTTTATTATTTTAGTAAATATGTACTAAAGAAGAGAACTCAAGGCCGGCTGGAATGGCCGAGCGGTTCTAGGCGCTACAGTCTGGAACCGCGCGACCCCTACGGTCGCAGGTTCGAATCCTGCCTCGGGCATGGATGTGTGTGATGTCCTTAGGTTAGTTAGGTTTAAGTAGTTCTAAGTTGTAGGGAACTGATGACCTCAGAAGTTAAGTCCCATAGTGCTCAGAGCCATTTGAACCATTTTTCGAGAACTCAAGGCTCTCAACTTTTGGGAGTTATGTACATTATTTCTGTTGGCTTATTAAGTTCAGTAGAGAATTGATTGTCTAAATAGGATTAGCTGGAATTGTGGTTAAGTGAAAATGTTCCAGTCAGCAAATTCAAATTTGTGCACATCCTTTTTTGGAGTTCCATTGATGCAGCATTTATTGATTTCTGGAAAGCATTTGACTCAGTACCACACCTACACTTTTGAATGTTGGGCTCCATAAGGTTCCCTTTCTGTGCAGCGGCCATGGAATATAAAATTATAAAGAATGTAGCAACCAGTCGCGGAAACGTAATTTATCTATCTTGTTGCAAGTATATTTCGACTGATATCAGCCATCATTGGTACATTATTCTAAATGATACATGCCATAAGTAGAAGTACTGTCTTTGGCTTCATGATAGAAATCTTCCAAGGACAGTACTTCTACTTATGGCATGTATCGGTTAGAAAAATGCACTGATGATGACTGATATCAGTCAAAATTGATTTGTAACAAGATAAATAAATTATGTTTCTGCGACTGGTTGCTACATTCTTTATAATTTTACACCTACGCTTGTAAAAATTTTGATCATATGGTGTATCAACTGAAATCTGTGACTGGATTGACTACTTTATGGCAGAGAGGTCGCAGTGTGTTACCTTGGATGGAGAGTCATCATTAGATGTAAAAGTAACTTCAGGTGTGCCCCAGGGAAGCGTGTTGGGACTCTTGTTCATGTTGTATATTAATGACTTTGCAGATAATATTAATAGTAACCTCAGGCTGTTTGCAGATGATGCAGTTGTCTGTAATGAAGTGCTGAATCAATGAGACTGCATAAATATTCAGTCAGATCTTTATAAGATTTCAAAGTGGTGCAGAGATTGGCAACTTGCTCTAAATGTTTAGAAATGTAAAATTGTGCATGTCGCAAAAAAATATTCTATGGCTATAATACCAGTGAGTCAGTTGGAATCAGCCAACTTGTACAAATATCTGGATGTAACCCTTTGTAGGGAGATGAAACGGAATAACAACATAGGCTTGGTCATGGGTAAGGCAGGTGGTAGCCTTGGTTGATTACTAGAATATTGAGGAAGTGCACTCAATCTCCAAAGGAATTTACTTAAAAATCAGTTGTGCATCTCATTCTAGAATATCACTCAAGTGTGTGAGACCTGTACCAAATAGGACTAACAGGGGATATTGAACATATACAGAAAAGGGCAGCACGAATGGTGACAGGCTTGTCTGACACATGGGAGAGTGTTGCAGTGATGCTGAATAAACTGAACTGGTAGTCTCTTGAAAATACACGTAAACTCTCCTGAGAAAGTCTGCTAATGCAGTTTCAAGGAGCAGTTTTAAATGTTGGCTCCATGAACCTACTACAACCTCATACATATCATGAGAACAATATTAGAATACCTACAGCATACACAGAGGCATTCAATCAATCATTCTTCCTTTGTGCCATATACAAACAGAACGAGAAGAAACCGTAATGACTGGTACTATGGGATGTTTTGCAGTGTTAATATAGATGCAGTTGTTGGCAAAAGACTGGACAATTTGGCAGTTTCTGCCTATCGACCTATAGCAACCTGTAGTGACTGGTGGAGGTGAAGTGCTGGCTGCTGCAGAAGCTGCATACGAAGCATGGTCAGCAGCAGACGGAAAAGGAAAAGCATGCATGATTTTTATCCATCAGTCCCATTGAGCTGAAACAAGTAGGGAACTGCGTATCACATCAGGTGTGGCTTAAATCTAGGAGTCCAAAGGACTTGCTTGCGAAGCAACACCACTCAAATGCCTCACTCTTTACAAAATGCAACATAGCTATGATGTGACACAATATAGCACTGAATTCTTCAGTGTTCTTGACAAGTTACAAGCAAAGGGTGATCAGTTGTCAATAATTCTGCACTACAATCTTCAAGATGTCTACACCTTTTGAAGCCCATGACAGTCTACCAGATGTCGAGATTTTAAAAGTAAAAATGTTGGAAGAAAAACGCAAAAATTCAGAAAGGCAGTGAAAATGAGTGTGCCATAATGTTTATTAAAGTGGATCAATGTTTCATGAACAAGTCAAGAAGTGCTATGAGTGACAGTGACACATTGGAACAAAAATCAAAATTAAAACAAGAAAGGAAAAAATCATCATACAAATGCAGCTTTTGTAATTAGAGGGGACACAAAGAAGATAAGAGTTTTTCAAGAAGAAACTAAGTGTGCAAGTTGCAAAGACTCAAACTCAGTGTTGTTCCTCTGTGAATGAGCCCTCTCTCTAGTTTGGTGGTTTCAATATTAGTTAGTGCATAGTCAGTGGTTGCACATCACACATGTGCAATTATCGAAAATTCACACAACAGAAACGCAGGCGAATTTAATGCTTGCAGACAAATGCCACGCCAGTAATAGCTGAAGGTAACATATGTATCATAAGCGAAGGTAGTGGCACCAACTGCATAATGCTGAAAAACTCTTTATATGTGCCAGAACTCTGAACCAATCACATTTCATTGGCAAAGATTCTACTAGCCATCTTGTAAACTGTTGTGACCTGTGCTTTCTTCCAACTACTGGGCACAGTTTTCTGTACGAGCAATCTATGGTAGATTATAGACTGAAGAGGGGCTATCTCAGCTGAAATACTGGTTTAGAATATATAGAGTTTTGATCGGGTGGAGCTTTGTTTAGATTTAATGATTTCATCTGGTTTTCAACACTGCTGACACTAATACTGATTTCAGTCATCTTTTCAATGGTAGGAGAATGAAACTGGGGCAGTTCTCCTGGGTTTCCCTTTGTAAAGGAGCATTTGAAAATGGAGTTAAGTATTTCAGCGTTTGCTTTACTACCCTCAATTTCAGTTCCTGTCTCATTTGCGACATACTGGACACTAACTTTGGTGCCAATAACAGTCTGTACACATGACCAGAATTTCTTTATTTCTTTGGCCTTTGGGGGAGATCATTTGACAATATTGTGCTACAGTATTCATTAAAGGGTTCACCATTGCTCTCTTTACAGGGAAATGTGTTTCATTCAACATCTCTCTCTCTCTCTAGCCATATGCATTATTTTTATGTCAAATATGCAGTTATCACTGTTTCTTGAGAAGTGTCTTTACAGTGACTGTATACTATCGAAGTTCCCTCCCTTTATGAACTGCTCTACTGGGCTTATCTATCCACTGCATGGTCAACTGTCCTCTTAAACTGGAGCCATAATTCCTCCACATGCTCCTGCAATGTGCTAAAGGTTTCATGTTCCTCATTCAGATACGATGCTACTGATTTTTTATATAGTTTACTGAAAATATTTATCTTTCTGCTTGTTTTAGTTGCTTGTTGTACTTTGGTAATCATTGTTGTTACAACCACATCATGGTCACTTAGTACCAATTTCACTGTGGACATCCTCAAAGAGATCAGGTCTGTCATTAGATCTAATATATTTCCATCATGAATGGGGTTCTGAACTATCTGTTCTAGATAGTTTCCAGAGAAGACATTTAGTACTGTTTCATAGCATATCTTATCATGCCCAGCACTAACAAAAATGTAATTTTCTCAGTTAATTGGATGATTAAATTCTTCATCTATGATTACAAAACAATTGGAGAACTTACGTACAAGTGAATTGAGATTCTCTCTCTAAGTTTTTGATTACATCAGGATATGAGTCTGGTGTACAGTAGAAGGATCTAATTACCAATTTATGCCCACCCTTGATACTGTGGATACAAAGATTGTCTGATGGATTTCCATCATTCTGATTCATACATTTGGTCAAAAGGACGTTGTACTGGGAAAAAAAGGTGTGATTGGTGCTGAAGGGATTTTTGTTGGCTATTCATACTGTGCATAGGTATCAAGAGATAACAGGATTCCATGTTGAAATGTGATGTCCTTCGATCAGTTTCTAGCCCAAACAAGCTGATAAGAAATTTAATGAAGCTGAATGACATCACCACCAAAGACAAGGCATCAGCGTTAATTCCATTGGAGGAGATTTCAATAATGATACAAACACTGAATCAGAGACATCATCAGGCAATGAACCTCTGAAGGAGACTGACTTCCAATCAATACAGGCCAAGAATTCATTCCCTACAATGACTTGTTAAATTGTGAAGACAATAATTCTTCAAGCATCACACCTGCTCAAGAGTTTGTGCCAAAGACTTATCTGATATTTCCATCATGATACTGACTTCATTGCAAATGCGACAAAGGTCAGTGACAGTGATGCATTGTGTGGACCAGATCATCGAGAGTGTTATGAAGCTATATATGATTATATCAGGTCGTTATTGAAACGTGATCTCTGGGGCCATTGTAGACAAATCAACAAATTAAAGGGTAATTGACTGTAGGACTGTTTTGAGGAATAAATTCAGAAGTGATATATCTTCACTGAGAAGATAACCGAGAATGGTTGCATGAGTATTCAATCATTGGCCTGGAGTTGACTTTGTGAAAATATTTGCAATAATTGACAAATCATTTAGGCTACCCAAGGCTCTGTTAGTCAAATCTGAATTGCTTGTCTTGCAGCTGGAAATCACCACTGCATTTCACAGTGGTGTAATTAACACAGTAAAAATTCACTGGTCATATTCTTGGTCTAAAGATGAAAGATGAAGAGAAAGATAATCATATAGTCAAGAAGGCAAATGACATGCTCCAAACACCGAAATTCTGTGATAAAGTTCACAAACTTAGAAGAGCCATTTTAAGTTGAATGCAACCTTAAAATCAATTATATTGCAGTCTACAGATTCAAATCTGTGTGTTTATAAACAACGTAAGAAACTTCCAGTTTTCCTACTCATTTATGTAGGTGACACTACAATTGCTTCAGCAGACAAAGAAAGGACAAAGCAAATCAAGAATGGTTTACTGATGAGATTTCACATCGAGGCTCGTGGTGCTGTAAGATGTTATCTGGCCATTGAATTAAATCAATCTATTGACGTAATTACATTATATCAGAGTGGTTATATCAGAGAAGTTTTTACATGACTGAATGCAAGCCAGTAAGGAGTCCATTGCCAGTTCGGAGCAAGTTGGATACAACAGCTATGAACACAGAAGGTCGTATTCATTGTTCAGTCTGAGAACTTATTGTATTATTGATGTACATTGTTTTCAGTACTTGACCTGTCATACACTGTACAGTCAATAAGCTAAGCCAGTACAATAACAGTCATAATTCTGTTCACTGGCAAGAGGCTAAGACAAGAAACTGACAAACTTCAAGGAGAAGGAAGGACATCGTCTCAAAAGGTGGTTACGTTACATTTTATCGGAAAGTTGAGTGCAGCTGTGTGTTCATGCATCAGTTATTGTGAGAAGCTCATATTTGTTGAGTTGTTACAGAAACAGGGGAGTTTGCATTAAAACAAAAATTTACATTGTCGAGTGTTACATAAAAACACATTGTCGAGAGTTACATAAAGACACACTTCATCAAGAAATGTAAAGGAATGTTTCAAGCAAAGTCTCCTGCTAGGAAATTCCCCGTGACCAACACTATTTGAGATCTGTAAAAGAAATGGACACTGTGATAAGATGCGTTGTCCATTACAAGAATGCTGGAGGGCTCTAATTTGGGCAGAACATCTCTAAACTACTTAAGAAGTACTTCACCATTAATTTCTTTGTGATAGTCTCCTGTTTTCTTAGATTCAAAAATTAAATCACCACCTTCCACAAAACCACAGTTGTTACCTATATGCACAATAATTCATTTTCCCGTCGGGTTTTTTATCATTTGTAACAGACCTGCAACAAAAGATTGCCTCTTATCAGTAACTGTTTCCAGCCCATACTTTTTGTCTGACATGTCCCACATTAACGCAAGTCTCATCAAGGTAATAAATATTGTTTCTCACATCTAAATTCATGAATCTCATGAAGATAATGCCTCCTCCACAAAGAAATATCATCTCTGTCTGGTACTATACTATTCTTTCCCCCCCCCCCAAACTGGGAACCAATGCCTCGCATTAGTTTTTAAAAAGTTGTCCTTTTAAAACTGGGCAAGTCATCATTGTCATTCACCAGTTTACGTGCCTTATCTATTGTGGGTGCTTCGTGCCTAGTTTCTGAGGAAAAATACGTGCACCTTTGATTGCACAGCACTTTTCACAAAATCATCACTCTTTTGCAAGACATATGATTGATGTTTCCACATCTTCCCTGGTGTGGAAAGTTTGCCGGTATTCTGGTTTTCTTTCGACACACTCAGAACACTTGACACAGAGATACCAGTAAATTCAGAAGTCACTTCTGCAATCTGCCATATCACTAGCGACAGATACTTGTCTGTAAATTGTTAAAAACATTCAGAACAATCTGTTTCTCACCACTTTTTAATCGTGTTCCATGCACGTTTCACGACGGAGGCAGAAACAGCCTTGGTCATTTTCACACTATGTATTAACAGCATGACAATCAGTGCACAACAGTACACACACTGCGACTGTACACGATTTTGGAAATACAAAATACATAGCTAGTGCATGACTAAGAAAAACGTAGATGGTTGTTAATACAGTAGATGATGATAAATTATCTTTTACAGTAACACAGCAGTAAGATATATATAATAAGGACCTACTTTCAGGAGCGTAACAACACTGGTGTATGTGTGCTACGGCTGCTGACCAATCAGCGCATTTTTGTTTGTTTACATCAGGTTTATCTTTGTGATGAACGGAGTGTAGAGGTGATTAACCAGTACATGAGGTGTACCAGTTTTACTTGGGACATCCTCTATATCTGGTCTGATGCTAAACTTCCTTTTTTAAATTTATTCCTTACTATTTGATCCATGACACAAAGCATTATAGTAGTCAATAACGCGTGGGGTAAAAAAGGAAACATCCAAGATACGATGTATTCTTTTGTAGAAGTTCGATTTATAGTGGAGTTCTTACTGTCAAGAATAGATTGCCAGTGGGATAGTGATAATCATATTCCATATTTAAACTGGGAACAATTTGCGTTAAATCACATACTGTGTTCAGAAATGGGCACATGCATGACATTTCCCAGTTGTGCGAAGGTATACTGACTGTGCTTTGTGTGTTTTCACAAAACCTGTACAGTTACATTGTGCCGGCTGTTGTGACTGACAATTCGCAATGTTTCACAAACACTTTTATTGATGTAAGTTCACAATGTTGATGACTGAACATACAAACGAAAGGTAACAATAATGAAAAAACTTTACTAATTGAGGCAAACAAAAGTTCACTTCCAAGTTTCCACAAAGGTTCTTGGTAACACACTCACACACGAGTAACAGTCCAATTCCGAGACAAAGACATAATCTTCAATGGTCGCAGTACACGAGGTCGGCATCCGGCGTGAGCTGAACTTCGGGCCTGGTTCTAGCCCCTAAATAGCTGTCTCCAGCCAATGAGGTTTTGGCGTAGTGATACTTCCTGCAGGCCATGGCTCGAGCTCCCCCTGCAGGAAGTAGTGCTTGGCATGTCTTTTTCCATTATCTTGTATGTAAATAGCCGGTGTTTACCATGGTGCTTTTGGGTACGCCTTGGGTATAGACAACCTCGTCCTCTGTGGTATTATATAGGTTATCGGCCCTCAGGGGCTACCTTGGCTCCAGTATAACACTGTCTGAATGTACAATGCTGGGACTGCAGTTCTCCAGCTTGAATGGGGTCAGGTTTTGACTGGTAGAATGGAAGAGGGGAAGAAAGGTGGTGTGGAGGGTAAGGGTGGGGAGGTTGAGGAAAGGGTCACTAATGGCTTGAAAGGAGGAAACAGGTGCACAGAATAGGAATACAACAGGCACCGGCACCAGTAAATTCGTAGTATGTCCAGTCATGAGAGTGATATGGGGGCGATGATTGAGATGGGGTGCCAGAACACAGGAAGGGTAGACGTGGGGAACATGGTGTGAGTGCAAGATGAGTTAAGTAGATGTGCGTGGGACAGGGGACAGGAGTTGTTTGTTAATAAAAATAGAAGATTTCAATATGATTCATATTTCACTTTGAGCTGTAGCTATGCTCATAACTGACAGGGGTAAATGCAAAAGGTTATTTCCTTCATTAAGATCATGCCTTAGAAAGTTCTGTGCTGTTAAAACCAAAAATTGGTGGTTCTGACACAACTTGTTTTCTCTTGTTACACACCACAAGCTAAAAATCTATACATGACACACTATTTAAAAAGTTAAATGAGACGTTCCGCGTATCCTGTGTGTTCTTAGGTCATCATCTCATTTATCTTGACTGAAAAGTAAGGTTCCTTAAATAGTTATCTTTATCTATTTACAGGTATGTAGAGTAAGCACTGATGGTTTAACAGCAAGTACAGTGTTCTCATTTGTCGATCGTGAACGCTCGGCAGAAGTTCATAAACAGGTGGGAGATCCTACTGAGGTAGCTCTGGCCCAACTCTATGCCCACATTCAGACACTGCCAGAGTCTCAACAGAAACGACGTCTTGTGAAACAGTTTAATCGAGAAAATGGTCATGGTACACCGTTACGTTTCAAACCACACGGCCGAAGCCGTAGTTTGGGTGATTCTATTAAGGTATGTCATTTTTAATCAAATTGGTTTTGTTGTAACAGTAACTCTGAGATCATATTTTTGCACATAAATTGTTCTCTCTCTCTCTCTCTCTCTCTCTCTCTCTCTCTCTCTCTCTCTCTCTCTCTCTCTCTCTCTCCCTCCCTCCCTCCCTCTCTCTCCCTCCCTCTCTCTCCCCCCCGTCTCCCCCCCCCCTCTCCCCCCCGTCTCCCCCCCCCCCCCCCCCCCCCTTCCTCCCCTCTTGACATCCTGCATTCCATGTTTACTTTTGTGATGATTACCCAATACTGATTGGTGGTACCCCAAGTGCTTCACTGTTATATGTTGTATAAATAGACTGCTGTTCATTACTACATTTTTGTCATTATTTGAAGGCTAACACTAAATACGTAGCAGTAACATTTCCACTGTTTTAACAAGTTTTGGCAAATATTGAAACAAAATGTCCTCTTGAGAAGCTTAAACAGGCATTGCCACTGTTGGGATAAGTGTGTTGTGTTTATCCTCGTGAGACCTGCTGAGTTTCTAATAGAATAGACAGGGTGCTTCTGTGATTAAATGCCTATGTGGTGACATTGTAAGAGGGGTGATGGTGATGTGATGCTATGCATATACGACAGTTGGCAGCAACAGCAGCTTGTCATTTTTACAAGAAGAATTTTGTATTTAGCCATTTTTGTTGACCACCTTCAGCTGAATGCTTAGTGTCCCTGTCTTCAGCATGGAAGAACCTGGGTACGATTGCCAGTACCTCTTCAGACTTTTCCTGAGGTAGTGAGGTCTGGTATGGGGACATCTCAGCCCTTGTGGTACCAAATGAGGAGCTGCATAGATAAGAAGAAGTGGCATAATCAGGACTTATCTGGTGGCAATAATGGCTGGAGGGGTTGACAACATGCTGATTACAAGTCCCACGATCGTAGATCGCATCTCACTCTGCCCTGTAAGGCAGCAGCCAGCCAGTCAGAGCAGGCCTAAGACCTAATCTGTGAGTGGTGTTTACTTTTCTTGCTTTGCCATATTATTTAGATTAATAGAGGCATTTTTCAGTAGCGTTCTGATCAAAACATGTCAGTCTGTGTTGAAGGATGTCCACCAATAGAAGTCCAGGGTATGTTCTAGGGAATCTTTCTCCATGCTGTTTGAGTAAGAGTTCCTAGAATATTGACATTGCTTGCTGGAGAATTGCAAGAACCAAACAAGTTGCTAACCAACACTACCATAAACATGTTTGATGGTGAAGATGATGATCGAATGTGAAAGCACTGTAAGAGATGGCTTGGTTACTCTTCAAGAGGATTATATTTATCATCATACATGATTGTGCAGTGTCCTGCTAAGGAATGACATGTGAACTTATCTGAAGGAAGTTAAACACCTAGTGCTCTAACTGCCCTCCCCTCCCCTCCCCTTTTCCAATTGCAATGTGCGTCCTGTTCAGAGTCTTTCCTGTATGTGGAAGTGAAGATTTTATGTTTGCATTCATTGGTGACAATGAATTGGCATTTGTGGTCTGTATCACTCAACAGTACAGTGACATTGTAATGTGTATGAGGGCAGTGCTGTAGGGGAGGATAACTAACTAAAACCTGCAAACTTCCAATCAGCACATGAATTTTTTTCATGTAGACAGTGCAATCTAAGATATTTGCGGTTTCTGGGTAAAGGGAGCCAATGCAATATCATAGATGCTTCAGTCCATTCCAGTACATAGTGACAAAATTGTGCCAGCATATAGTGACAAACTGTGGACACAGGCACATTCATACCTATTGTAGTGCTACAGCTCTGGCCAACACTCACTGCTGATAACTTTGTTACGGCTATATGTACAAAGTGGCAGTCATTTTATCCTGTGGTCACATAATGGGTTATATGAATAAACCTAAGAATATACTTTATACTCAAAAGTTTGGAGAAATTTCTCTGGTTTGCATGAGTAAAGTGAGTCTGAGAATATACTTCACCCAAGTATGTTCTCAACGTGAATTGAAGGATGGGGGAAGTTGCTCAAAACAAAGAATATTCTCTGATTTCATACGAATAAAACCAGAGAAGTTTCTCACAAGGGGAGAACATTCTCTGTTTCTGTGAGTTAGCTCCGTAGCATACGTTGAGCTGTGTTGTGGGGTAAGTGTTACCGAGTGTTTTTAGTGAAAATGGCAGGATTTATGGTTCTCCAAAGGCAAAAAAGATATATGTAGTATGAAGGAACATAGAAGAAATAAACTGTAGAAGTTTATATAGATTTAACAGTGGAAACATTATTTGGCTGGTGAATCACGTTCTTCCCGAAAAATTGCAAAAGAAAAGGAGGCACCCTTTCCAACGAATGAAATTAAAGTGAGGCTTGCCCAAACAAAAGCCTACCGTGTGATAATAGTCTGTTTTGTTTTGCACAATGTGGCAGAAGATATAGGGGATGAGGATTTTGAGGCACCTAGTGACGCTGACAACAATCTTCCATTATTGGGAGAAGAGGAAGCAGCAAACGTGTATGTGCAACATATAGAAGACGGGAAATTATTAATGTAATACGCAAACTGTAGTGTAAGGGAGTCTGTCAAAACATTACATAATGAAACCTAATTCATGAATTTTTTGTAATTAAAATAATTTCTTCTTCAGGTACAACGAAATAATATTTTGAAGAATATAAAAAAAGTGCTCTGATGTTTTTCTTCCTTCTCTCTCATTGATTGTAGTTTCATCAAAAATTGTTTAACAATTGTTTAACAATTCAATCTGGAACAGAATTTTCGAATACTCAAGAAAATAAGTGCACAAACTGTCTAACCTGTAACATTTACAATAGATACAAGTTACGGTTTTTGTTCCATTTTCCCAAAAATTGTTAAAAGGATGTGATGAATGTATTTGCCTGACAATACAGTAAATAAGTGCACACATTTATTAACATTCCAAATTGGATTATGTTACTCTTATTGTTGCACTGAAAAGAAATTTTTACTGAATTATTTCTTTAAGAGGATATGGAATTTGGTAAATGAAGAATTAAACGAACTTTCACTTAAAAAACATGTTTTTATTAATAAAAAATGGTGTTGTACTGTGACATTATACAATTCATTCTATTGCTTTTCTTGTTCTTGACGCATCAATTTCTGCTGCTTCCTCTTCAGGGTATCTAATTGGTACAATAACGCTAGTCGTTGCAGCTCTGAATAAGACAAATTCATCGTCTCGTCCATTCCCACACTTAGTCTGCGTCGTTTCGGCACACTCTCAGATCCCAAAACAGGCGATTGTGGAGGTATAACTATTTCTGGACCCATCAGATCTGTAGTGTCTGCTGTGACAATTTGCAGTGGCTGCAAAACTGATTGTGGTTCTGATATTGTGTGTCATGATTCAGTTTCTAGTTAGTCCATATAGCAGCAGGTTTATGCAGAACTGTGGGGTGAGTTTGTCCGATTTCATGCATAGTACATTGTGATAATTTTACAGAAAAGTGCTCAAATATCAGACGAATTTCACCAAATATTGTTTCATTTTCACATGTTAAAAATAAATATTTTGCTGATTCACAATTTCAAAGCATTAATCCCCGTAATAAAAAGATATGAAAAGAATAGGACTTACCAGGGATTCTGTTGATAGTTGGGTTGTAATCATCTCCGTCTAAAAACTTCAGAAACATTTGTTTCCAGTTTTTAGTGAGATCTTAATATTGCTTATCTTATTTGCATCCATCGTAGACTTGATACGTGACTTCATATTGTGCAGTTTTTTCATAATCTGCCCAACTGAAATGTCTTTTCCTGAACTAGCCCTGTAATGATGTTGTATTTCCTTTATACTCTCTGCCTTCTCCTTTCTTGCGGCCAGAGTTTGTGATTTGCTGATAATAGCAGGATAATCTTTTATAATTATCATCCAGGTTAATTCAAAATCTTCATTTCAGCACAGAAATAACATAAGAAAAACTTTTGGTAAAACACACACACAAATGAAAACATACTGAGAATCAAAGTTGTTGGATTTTAATCTCTTTGCTGACAGCTTACTCAATAAGGGGGAGGGGGAGGGGGGGGCGTAGTGAGAAATTACTCCCAGATCATAGGTTATGCTTCGTAGTTTTCATTCATACAGAAATTGTGAACTTTCTGTGAGAATGTGCTTTTGCTCAGAGTATATACTCTGGAGAATGTTCTTATTTTTATTTATACGACTCAATGTGGTCCAGCAGCCAGTCTGTATAGCTAAGTGTTACGGAGGACAAATGCCATTTCATGACCACGAAGAATGCAATATAATATTTATTTCTACAGTCGGAAATCACTCATGCACACTGCCATCAGAAGGGGGGAGGGGGGGGGGGGGGTGAGAGCACTAGGTACTAAAAGCTGCAAGTCATGTTTCAGCAGGACGTTATCCAGCCACTACTTCATGATTCCGTTCTGTTCATTAGTTCCTTCTGTCTCCTATTGACCTTGCTGTCAGTGGGACATTAAAACTTAACGTCCTTCCTTTTTGGTCATATGTTCCATTCCTGTATCACTCATTTTCACTACTTTGTTCCTGCATTTGGTTTTCGTGGCTGTATATTTTGTCATAAATTTGTGTGCCTTGCTGACCTTGTCACTCCTACAGTGGTTTTGCCCTTACTCTCCCTATTTATGTTTTCATTATTTGTGGTTGATGTGGTTGTTAATATATCATCACACGTCATATCAATGAGGGTTATTGGGGTTGTTCGTTCATCACACAGCACATCTTTGGGAATTGGTAGTGATACCCCTATTTCGTCACAAGTCACATCTTCAGGGATTGGTGGAGGTTTCCCTCGTTCTCACATGCCACGTTATTGGGATTAAATGTGGTATCCATTCACAATCATTCACTACGTTTTTCTTTTCTTACCCAATACACTATTGTTATTGATCTGTTTTGTGGGCATTGCTATGGGTGGATGCGAAGGCCTCTCATTGATAGCAAAAGGGGTTTCCCCTGGGTTGTAGTATCCTCCTGAGATAAACTTAACAGGTTTTATCTATTGTTTACAGTTTGTTGTGTCATATCTATCTGCATATTCAGGATTTGTTTGAGATATAATTGATAGTTTTATGTTTTGTAGATGTCGTCGTGAGATGCATTTTGACACCCTCTATTTTGTGACTGAACTGCGTATGTGGAATGTTTTGATCCTCTTTCAATTAGTTCATGTTCCAGTTCTTCCACCATTAAAATCAATGCAGTCTGAAACATAGTCCATTGCAAGAGTTCAGGTTTTACTGTATGTGTAACTATTGGACCTACCTTACCTACAGCACGCATTTTGTCCAGATAATCTGTATTATGGATACATGTGTCTTGGGTGGCTTACATGAATATTACTGACTCTTTTAAAAAATATTAGATAAAAAAAAAATCTACTCACCAAGCGGCAGCAGAACACACACATAATACTGTTGTATTTGGCAAGATGTCGGAGTTAGTCGCTCCTCCTTCAGGTATGAGAGTTGAAGGGGAAGGAAGAAGGATGAAAGAAAAGAACTGTAGAGGTCTAGGAAAAGGGGTAAATCTTGGGAAAGTCTCACAGAACCGTGGGTTAGGGGAGACGTACCTTAGGAAAGACTGATTGTTGGGGACTGCATCAGACGAGATTTGAAAACCTGAGAGCTGGAAGGTGGAAGACAGGGTGATATGCAAGACAGAGATTACTACTAAAACATCGTGCACTGACTGGTTTGATGTGGCCCTCCACAAATTCCTCTCCTGTGCCAACCTCTTCATCTGAGTGTAACACCTGCAACCTATGTCTTCACTTATTTCCAGGATGTATTCCAATCTGTCTTCAGTCTTCCTCTACATTTTTTACCCTCTACAGCTCCCTCTAGTGCCATGGCTGTTACTTCCTGAGGCCTCAACCCATGTCCTATAATCCTGTCCCTTCACATTGTCAGTGTTTCCCACATATTCCTCTCGTCCACGATTTTGCGCAAAACCTCCTCATTTCTTACCATATCAGTCCACGTAATTTTCAAAATTCGTCTGTAATACCACATCTCAAATACTTTGTTACTCTTCTGTTTCAGCTTCCCAGTGTCCATGTTTCATTAACATACAATGATGTCCTCCAAACGTATATTCTCGTGGCCAGGAATGCCCCCTTTTGCCAGCACTAGCCTGCTTTTGATGTCATCCTTGCTGTGTCTTGTCATTGGTTATTTTGCTCCCTAGGTAGCAGAATTCCTTAACTTCATCTACTTTATGACTGTGAAGTGAAGTTTGTCACTGTTCACATTTCTGCTACTTCTCATTACTTTCGTCTTTCTCCGATTTACTCTCAAACCATACTGTGTACTCATTAGACTGTTCCCCCCCAGGGGATCCACAACTCTTTTGTGGATACGTGCGTAGCGAGCACGGGACCCCGAGCTAATGTGGCCTTCCTTCCTTTCCGGGCTGCATACCTTCTCTTTCCGCATCCTTCCCCATCCCCCATCTTCGCCCCCCCCCCCCCCCCCTCCACCTCTGGCTCTTTACTTCCTTTCTCCCCCTCTGGGAGCATGGTTTGTGCCTACGTCCGGAGACGGACGCTTGTAAATGTACCGCATTCTTCGCCTTCCTTGCTTGTATGTCTTCATCTTTCTTCGTCCTTCTCTTTTCCTTACCTCTTCTCTTTACCCTTTTCTCCGCTGCGGCGTTTGAGACCTCTCTTCTTTCCTTTCCCTGTCTCTTTCTTCCTCCCTGTGCGTGTCTGAAGGCCGACCCATGCACTTCCATGCGTAGCCGGTGACGGGGTAACGCGTAATTCCCCACCCCGGGTAGACAGGTAGGACACGTACGTACCCCCTGGTAACGGCCAGGCCCAGGGAGGGGTGATTACCCGAGCTGATACCTTCCGAAAGTGCCGATTGGTCCCTCCGTCCGTTTGTCGGGAGGTGTGACCTGAGGTGTGAACAATCACCTAAGGCGGGAGTGCCCTCAGTGAGGGCCCACACAAGGGAGGAGCGCGCCATCGGAGACGCCGGTAATCATGGGGGATTCTTCCGCAATGGTTTCCTCACCTTCCACTATGTCTGCTCACAAGCGTAAGTTCACTGAGTCTCAGCCACAGACAGTTCTTCCATCGTTGCCACAATTCCTTGTTGTTTCTCGGTCTGACGAAGCTCACGACTTCTCCACGGTCAACCCTTTCATTATTCAGAAAGGTGTCGACGCAGTTGCAGGTCCTGTAAAGTCTTGTTCCAGATTACGGAATGGCACTTTGTTGTTAGAAACAGTCAGTGCCCTCCAGGCACAAAAATTGCTGCATACATCTCTGCTCCACACCTTCCCTGTCCGGGTGGAACCGCATTGTACCTTAAATTCCTCACGTGGAGTCGTTTATACACGCTTCCTCGATGGATTGTCTGACGAAGAAATTCAGCACTACCTGTCTGACCAGGGCGTAACGGCTGTTCATAGGGTTATGAAAAGGGTTGACACGAACATCATTCCAACCCGCACTGTTTTCTTGGCATTTGACAAAGTTCAACTCCCATCGAAAACCAAAGCAGGCTATGAGATAATTTCCGTTCGGCCTTACGTCCCAAACCCCACGCGTTGCTATCGATGTCAGCGGTTCAATCACACCAGCCAGTCCTGTTCCAATCCGGCCAAATGTGTTACGTGTGGCAAGGATGCCCATGAGGGTGCTTGTCCACCTCCATCGCCTCACTGCACCAACTGTATGGGTGACCACGCTGCTTCCTCTCGAGATTGCCCCGTTTTTAAGGACGAAAAGCTCATCCAGGAAATCAGAGTGAAGGAAAAGGTGTCGACCTTTGCTGCTCGAAAATTATTCGCCAGTCGACAGCCCACCGTGCCTCAGACAGGAAAATACAGCACTGTCCTTGCTTCTCCTCGGCCAACAAAGGAGGCGGCCACGCAGACTTGCGACCTCACCTTTAGTGCCACAGTCGTCAGATCGGCCAGCGCAAAGATCGCCCGTTCAACCTCACCACTTTCGCCTGCCCACTCTATGGCTCACCCTTCGTCGGGTTCTGCTAAATCTCGAGCCCAAAAGTCAGACACGAAGTCTTCAAAAAAAGAGCATACTCGTGAAGAGTTTTTACGTACCGCAACTTCACAACCATCGGTTCTTCCTTCATCTAAACATCATACTTCCAAGAAGGCTACAAAGAAACCCAGTTCCTCTCCTTCTCCGCCAAGGCGTGTCCCATCTACAGCACCACCTGGCGGAAATCGCCCTCGGCCATCTTCTGTGTCGCCGGTCAACCGGCCGAGCGCTGGTGGCAGGAGCTGCTGCTGACCAACCTATGGATCAGGATCTTCTGCCTTCGGCTGAATGCCATTCCATGCTGTCGGTCGCAAGCTCTGAGCAGTTGTTGAGTTGACAGCGACCTTGGTCACAGTCCTCAATTTTCTGTTCACCCTATGTCCATTATCCACTGGAATATCCGCAGCATTCGAGCCAATCGGGATGAATTGTCGATCCTCTTAAGATCCTACTCGCCGGTCATCTTCTGTCTTCAGGAAACAAAGCTGCGTCCCCATGACCGCTTTGTTCTCCCTCATATTCAGTCCGTCCGATATGACCTCCCCTCTGTTGAAGGCACTCCAGCCCATGGAGGACTCATGATTCTTCTCCATGATACTCTACATTATCACCCAATCCCCTTAAACAGTTCCTTCCAAGCTGTCGCCGTCCGTCTTTCTCTTTCTGGATACACGTTCTCTCTTTGTACTGTATACATTCCATCGTCCACACCAATGGCACGAGCTGATCTCCTTCATCTTCTTGGTCAGCTTCCACCCCCCTATTTGCTGGTTGGGGACTTCAATGCCCACCACCCGCTTTGGGGATCTCCACATCCTTGTCCACGTGGCTCCATATTGCTAGACGTCTTCCACCAAGCGGATCTAGTTTGCCTCAACACTGGGGTCCCCACATTTTTGTCTGCCTCCACGACAAATTTATCTCATTTGGATCTTGCCGTCGGTACTGTTCCGCTAGCTCGGCGCTTCGAATGGTTCGCCCTTGATGATACACACTCGAGTGACCACTTTCCATGTGTCCTTAGACTGTAGCCTCAACTGCCATATATGCGCCCGCGATGCTGGAAGTTTGCCCAAGCCGATTGGACACTTTTTTCGTCTCTAGCGACATTCGATGACCGTCGCTTTCCCACCGTCGACGATGAGATCACACATATTACCGACGTTATTCTTACAGCTGCGGAATGTTCAATACCACGCACCTCCGAATTGCCCCGGCGCCCCCCAGTTCCTTGGTGGAACGAGGCATGCCGTGACGCAATACGTGAGCGGCGACGTGCTCTTCGCATTTTCCGCCACCATCCTACTTTGGCCAACTGTATCCGCCATAAGCAGCTCCGTGCGCGATGCCGTCGCGTCATCCACGATAGCAAGAAGGCAAGCTGGAAATTCTTTATTAGCTCATTTAACACCTTCACTCCCTCCTCGGAAGTTTGGAGTCGGCTTTGACGGTTCTCAGGCGCGCCTAGTTTCTCCCCGGTCTCTGGGCTCACTGTCACGCATGATACCTTAGTGGACCCCGTCGCAATTTCTAACTCATTGGGTCAGCACTTTGCTGAGATTTCGAGCTCTTCCAATTACCCGCCAGGATTTCTCCCGAAGAAACGTGCAGCGGAAGTGCGACATCTTGCTTTCTCCTCTCAAAATCGCGAAAGCTACAATACTGTTTTCTACATGCGGGAACTCCAACATGCCCTCTCTTCTTCTCGCTCCTCCGCCCCAGTACCGGATGGTATCCATGTCCAAATGTTGCTGCATTTATCCACCCATAGACTGCATTTCCTCCTTCGCCTTTATAATCGAATTTGGACCGACAGTACTTTTCCCAGACAATGGCGGGAAGCTATCGTCGTTCCCGTTCCGAAACCTGGAAAGGACAAACATCGCCCCATTTCTCTCACGAGTAGTGTCTGTAAGGTTTTGGAGCGTATGGTGAATTACCGTTTAGCTTGGTGGCTGGAATCCCGCAGTCTTTTAACACCTGCCCAATGCGGTTTCTGAAAGCATCATTCTGCAGTTGACCATCTTGTTTCTCTCTCCACTTATATCATGAACAATTTTCTCCGGAAACGCCAAACGGTAGCAATATTTTTTGATCTGGAGAGAGCATACGATACCTGTTGGAGGCCAGGCATCCTCCGCACACTGTTCTCTTGGGGCTTTCGAGGCCGGCTGCCCCTTTTTCTTCGCGAATTTATGGCAGAGCGCACATTTAGGGTGCGGGTGAACACTACTCTCTCTCGTACTTTCTCCCAAGAAAACGGGGTACCCCAGGGCTCCGTGCTGAGTGTTGTACTTTTTGCCATCGCCGTAAATCCAATTATGGATTGTCTCCTTCCTGATGTCTCGGGCTCCCTCTTTGTGGACGATTTTGCGATCTACTACAGCTCTCAACGGACAAGCCTTCTTGAACGACGTCTTCAAGGATGTCTCGATCGCCTCCACTCTTGGAGCAGCGAAACCGGCTTCCGTTTTTCTCCCAGTAAGACCGTTCGTGTAAATTTTTGGCGATGAAAGGAGTTTCTTCCACCCTCCTTACATCTAGGACCTGTCATCCTTCCGTTTTTAGACGTCGCTAAATTCTTGGGTCTTATGTTTGACAGAAAACTGTGCTGGTCCTCCCACGTTTCCTATCTTTCGGCTCGCTGTCTGCGATCCCTCAACACCCTCCGTGTCTTGAATGGTACATCCTGGGGAGCGGACCGAGTGGTCCTTCTCCGCCTTTATCGCGCCTTAGTGCGCTCGAAATTGGACTATGGAAGCATAGTCTACTCCTCTGCTCGGCCGTCTATTCTTCGGCGTCTCGACTCTATCCACCATCGTGGATTACGTTTAGTGTCTGGAGCTTTTTACACCAGCCCTGTGTAAAGCCTTTATGCTGAGACTGCTGAACCTCCGCTGTCCAATCGGCGAGCAGTTCTTCTGAGTCGTTATGCTAGCCATCTGTCTTCCATGCCTGCTAATCCAGCCCATGACATTTTTTTCGACGCCTCCTTTGATGTAGGGTATGCAGGCCGCCTCTCCTCCCTACTACCACCGGGAGTCCGCTTCCATCAACTGCTCCATTCTCTTTCCTTCCGCTTTGCTAAAACCTTCTTGACAACTTGGGGTACAGCACCGCCTTGGCTCCGTGCCCGGATCTGCCTGCTCCGAGACCTTTGTCGATTTCCCAAGAATGGTACCCCTTCACTTGTTTATCGTCGGGTATTTGCTGCTCTATGTGCACAAATGACGGACGCCACATTTATCTACACCGACGGCTCGAAAACATCGTTAGGTTTAGGGAGTGCCTATATTGTTGGCGACACACCAAATCACTTTCGGCTTCCCGACCAGTGTTCGGTTTATACTGCGGAGCTTTACGCTGTTCTCCAGGCTGTCCACTACATCCGCCGCCATCAGCGGATACAGTACGTTATCTGCTCAGATTCTCTCATCTCTCTCCTCAGTCTCCAAGCCCTTTACCCTGTGCACCCTCTGGTCCACCGGATTCAGGACTGTCTGCGCTTGCTCCACCTGGGGGGCGTCTCGGTGGCGTTCCTCTTGCTCCCGGGACACGCTGGTATCTGTGGGAATGAGGCGGCCGATATAGCGGCCAAGGCTGCAGTCTCTCTTCCTCGGCCAGCTATTCAGTCGATTCCCTTCACCGCTCTACGGAGCGTTTTATGTCGCAGAGTTGTTCGTTTATGGCACGCGCATTGGTCGACACTTCCCCATAATAAATTGCGGGACGTCAAAGCTCTTCCTTGTGCTTGGACCTCTTCCTCCCGAACGCATCGTCGGGAGGAGATAATTTTAACTAGACTTCAGATAGGGCACTGTCTTTTTAGCCATCGACATCTTTTAAGTGGCGATCCTCCCCCACTCTGTCCCCACTGCTCTCAGCTGTGGACGGTAAGACACCTTTTAATTGAGTGCCCCTATTTTAATCCGTTACACTCCCGTCTACAGCTATTGCCTGATATATCGTCGATTTTAGCAGATGACACGCGCTCAGCCGATCGCGTTCTCGAATTTATTAGTGCCAGTGAAATGACGTCAGTCATTTGAAGCTTTTTTTGGGGACAACCAACCTCTTTCTGTAGTGGATTTTTAAGCCTTCCTTCTGCTTTTAGTTTCTCAAATTTTATGACTTTCGTTCCCATTGCTGCTGGTTTCCATTTCCGGTTTTTTATTGTTTCCTAAGTCACGGACCAACACAAAAAAAAAAAAAAAAAAAAAAAAAAAAAAAAAAAAAAATTTAGACTGTTCATTCCATTCAGCAGATCATGTAATTCTTCACTTTCAGTCAGCATAGCAATGTCATCAGTGAATTATATCACTGATATCCTTTCACTTTGAATTTTAATTCCACTCCTGAACCTTTCTTTTATTTCCATCATTGCTTTTTCATTGTACAGATTGAACAGTGGGGGCGAAAGACATCGTCTCTGTGCTACACCCTTTTTAATCCGTCCACTTCATTCTTAGTTGTCCACTCTTATTATTCCCTCTTGGCTCTTGTGTATTACCCATCTCTCCTGGTATCTTACTCCTATTTTTCTCAGAATTTTGAGCATCTGACACAATTGTACATTGTCGAATGCTTTTTCCAGGTTAACAAATCCTATGAATGTATCTCGATTTTCTTTAGTCGTGCTTCCATTATCAACTGCAATGGCAGAATTGCCTCTCTTATGCCTTTACCTTTCCTAAAGCCAAACTGATCGTAATCCAATGCATCCTCAATTTTCTTTTCCATTCTTCTGTATATTATTCTTCTCAGGAACTTGGATGCAATAGCTGTTAAGCTGACTATGTGATAATTCTCACACTTGTCAGCTCTTGCAGTTCTTGGAATTGCGTGGATGATATTTTTCCGAAAGTCAGATGGTATGTCACCAGACTAGTACATTTTGCATAACAATGTGAATAGACGTTTTGTTGCCACTTCCCCCAATAATTTTAGAAATTCTGATGGAATGTTACCTAGCCCTACTGCCGTATTTGCCCTTAATCTTACAAAGCTCTTTTAAATTCTGATTCTAATACTGGATCCCCTAAATCTTCTAAATCAACTCCTGTTTCTTTTTCTATCACATCAGACAGATCTTCCCCCTATTAGAGGCCTTCAGTGTACTCTTCCCACCTATCTGCTCTTTCTTCTGCATTTCACAGTGCATTCCTGTTGAATTCTTAATGTTACCACCCTTGTTTTTTTATTTCACTGAAAGTTGTTTTGACTTTCTACATGCTGAGTCAGAATCAGTCCTTCTGCCAATCCTTTCTTTTTCAATTTCTTGACATTTTCCAAGCTGCCATTTTGTTTTAGCTTTCGTGGACTTCCTATTTATGTCATTCCTCAACGACTTGTATTTCTGTATTCCCGAATTTACCCGCATATTTTTGTACTTGTTCTTTCATCGATCAACTGAAGTAATTCTTCTGTTACTCATGGTTTCTTGACAGTTACCTTCTTTGTCCTTATATTTTTCTTTCCATCTTCTCTGATTGCCCTTTTTTGAGTTGTTCATTCCTCTTCCATTGTACTGCCTACTGAGCTATTCCGTATTGCTGTCTCTATTGCCTTAAAGAACTTAAAGTGTGTCTCGTCATTCCTTAGTACTTTCGTGTCCCACTTCCTGACTAATCTCTTAGTTCAGCCTACTCTTCGTCACTACTACATTGTGATCTGAGTTGTATCTGCTCCTGGTTGCGCCTTACAATCCAGTATCTTATTCCGAAATCTTCCTGCATCAGCCCGCATTTTCCAAGTATACCACCTCCTCTTGTGATTCTTGAACAGAGTATTCACTATTACTATCTAAAATTTATCACAGAATTCAGTTAGTCTTTCTCTTCTCTCATTCCTTGTCCCAAGCCCATATTCCCCTGTAACCTTTCCTTAACTCCTTCCCCTAGACGACATTCCAGTCCCCCATAACTATTAGATTTTCGTCTCCCTTTATGTACTGTATTACACTTTCAATATCCTCGCATATTTTTTCTCTCTATTCATCTTCAGCTTGCGATGTTGACATGTATACCTGAACTACCATTGTCAGTGTTGGTTTGCTGTCAATTCTGATAAGAAAAACTCACTCTCTACCCTACCTTCCTATTCATAACAAATCCTACTTCCGTTACTCCATTTTCTGCTGCTGTTGATATTACCCTATACTCACCTGACCAGAAATCCTTGTCTTCTTCACTTCATTCACCCTTCTATATCTAAATTGAGCCTTTGCATTTCCCTTTTCAGATTTTCTAGCTTCCCTGTCATATTCAAGCTTTTGACATTCCATGCCCCAACTTGTAGAACATTATCCTTTTGTTGGCTATTCAGTCTTTTTCCTCATGGTGGTTTCCATTGCCTTCTGCATCCTTATGCCCTTGATAATTGCTAATACTTCCATCTTTAGGGGCAGTTTCCCACCCCAAGGACAAGAGAGTGCACTGAACCTCCCTCCATTCCTCCGCGATATTTCACAAGGCTTTTGGCAGAATGAGGGTGACTTTTTATGCCAGAAGTCTTCGGTCACCTTTCGAACCTGCAACTGGTATCTTTTTGATTACTAGAGTGGGCGTCACGTATCATGGCGGGTGGTGGGGGAGTTCTGTGCAGCCAGCAGTTAGTGGTGGGGGGAGCCAGCTGCCAGCCGTGGCAGTCAGTGTAGCCACACTATGTGTTTCTGCTCCATTCGACTGTCGGCTACTGACCGCCGCGCATTGCAGTACGCGCACATGCAGGAAAGGAGACGAGCGCAGTAATACCTACTGTATACGTCTTCGTGAGAAAGACGTTGTCATCGAATTGTCTGCCTTTAAAATATGGAGTTGTATAAAATATGTGTGTGTGTGTGTGGGGGGGGGGGGGGGGGGAAGCTATGAACATTGGCAAGAATAATAGACAAACTTGCATTGTTTATTGTGTCTGTTTATCAACACAAGAATACCATGCTGAGTAACTGGGAAAACTGCTGCACATTTATTTATCTTTCCTACTCTAACTCAGAAAATACAGTCTTCTTGTGCTGCCTTGAAAAATAAAATTTGAAAAGTAGAAGAAACCTCGTGAAAAAATGATTACTTATTGATACTCAAACGATTTTTATAATACACATAAAATGTTTTGCAATACGTATGAGTACTGGGAAAAATCATGGCACATATAGGGGTATTCTGTCTCCCTTTCAAACCCAGAGAATATGTTCATTCTGTGATGGCTTACCATCTGTAATCAAAATTATTTATTTGGATTGCAGGTGAAATATTTGCACATGTGAAATTTTTACATACCAGTTTTTTAAGTGACCTGAGCAAACGTCTGAGCAGTCTACATGCAGAGCATCTTTTCGGCACATAGCTGAAAGAATCATATTTCAGAAAATATAAAAAGAGCCGTCATACATTAAAAATCGTTATTAAGTTGTTGTTATTAAAAGAACCAAAGGCACTTCCTGTTTCTAGACACCTCACTTACAACAAATAATTTATAGCTGTTGATGTTGTCTCTATTGTACACAGTTATTGTCATACACAATATAAAACAAGTTTCCACGTGCTGTTTGTTGGGATTAATTTTCGGGAAAGCAAGAACAATTACTTTTTCAGAAATGAAGACAGCAGTCCAACTAGCATAAACACAAATGAAATTTTACATATTTTGACGGATAATTCAGTAAGGAAATCAAAGAGTGTAATCACTGAAGATAAGCTTTAAACAAAGTCCGCAATGAAATTGTGTAAGAAACTAAAATATTTTTATAATTACTTTACCAGCCAGGCAAACCTAGACTCAAGTTATATAATATAGGCTTACGATTTACAATATATGTTTAAATCCTTACTGCATCATTGCAATACTGTCACAGGTATCCCAAAACATAGTGAAGATTAATTATGAAGGGCTCCATCACCGAGTCTCTGTCAATTTCCTTTTTAAAATCTTCTTCCTGTAGTGTTTCCGAATGTCTGACGCAGTTTGCCCATGCAAATATGCTTACGTTGTCCACTGCTTCATGTGTGAGTCTTTCCATGTCAACAATTCGGAACGTGCTGTTTCTTTCTGAGATATGGGCTTTAACTTACGCCCATACCAGCTCAATAGGATTGTAGTGGCAGTGATATGGTGGCAACCTGATCACTCGGTGACTATGCTGTCTTGCCAGTTCATCTATCTCCTAAGTGCGGTATTTAGGCTTGTATGCATTTACGAGCGTGAGTAACTCTGCCCTGGTCTGTGACACTGAGTGAGGAATTCCATTAGACGACAACCATGAAATAATTTCATCCTTCTTGGTATTTGAAATAGGAGCCTTATTCACTTGTACAGAGTGCACGCTTGCGTTGTCCATGACAATAACAGAATTCTCTGCCATGTATGGAAGTAGCTGTTGCACAAACCACCGCTTGAAGACAGCATAGGTCATTTCAGAGTTATAGTCATCCGATTCCTTCATCTTCAATGCTTTAAATATTATCTGGTATGAAGCCTGTCTCTGCAGAACCAGCGTGAAGCACAATAAGTCGTCTCCCTTTTCCTACAGGAACCTTCAGCCCACCAACATCGTCACTTGTCTTCCAGCACATTGGTCTTGAATGGTTCTGGTGAACGTAATGTTTCATTGAGATAATAAATACGTGCTTTTCCTGCTTGTTTTATCTCGTGCATTTCTCTCAAGAACACAGTTCTTGCTGCTACAATGTCACTTCTCTCTAAGAGCAGTTTTCTTCCATCATTGCTCTTTCTGCATTTAAATCCCATCTCCCTTAATATTCTGAGCATGGTAGATTTGCTGCCGTTGAATCTTTCAGCTTCTTTCATGTAGGAACATAATTTAGCTGCTGTAGGATATTCACCTTGGCTATACATGTTGAATATTTTGATCCGTAACACATTCTTGCTGAAATCGTTGAGCTCACTTACGAATTTCTTTAGATTTCGGCACTTACCAAGTGACTTAAAAATAGGTGATCCGTTCTCTTCAGTAGATGCTTTGGCTTCGCTGGCGATTCGTTTTACAGTTCTCAAACCGATATCACACAACTCAGCTGTTCATTCTTGGCACTTGGCAAGACTGGGCGACACTTTTTTGTCAGCTGTGGCTGCCGCTTCCAGCTCCCGTCTAAAGAACTGATACATGCGAAATATTATTTCTCTCGCCTGCCTGTGTAGTACTGGGTGAGATTTGCTGTTGCCACTCATATTACCACAATACCTTGCAATAACTTCCGAAAAAGCACGACACACAATGCTAAAAGCAGCTGTAAACTTGCTACACACAGAATGACATTAAATCGGGCGCTCGCTACGGCTGACTGGCTCCTATTGGTCGGCAGGTCACGTGACTTCCGTGCTACTGTGCATCCAGTCCTCACCCGCCAAGTTACATGATGCCCGCTCTAATCAAAGACGCTGCCCCTAGACCATGGGCATGATGTCATTTCATTTTTACTGTTTAATGTGTCCTACTGCAGTAAACATGCTGCCATCGCCATGCCACAGTGTGGCTCCAGCTTCTGCTTCTTGTGTATGTAGATCGTTTTTTCGTCTTTTGTAAAATTGTCCGATTCTGGATTTAGAACTACTGTGTATGGAGGCTGGAATTCGTATTCCAGTTAGAGGCTATAGTCAGTCTTCTCAATTTGTCTGTTGT
Organism: Schistocerca serialis cubense; assembly: GCF_023864345.2. Taxonomy (NCBI): domain Eukaryota; kingdom Metazoa; phylum Arthropoda; class Insecta; order Orthoptera; family Acrididae; genus Schistocerca; species Schistocerca serialis. The sequence goes on along the minus strand of NC_064642.1, from coordinate 453,500,010 downwards.
ACAAGAGTTTGTAAGTTAAGACGCTCAGTTTTTCTGCCCTTGGTGCAGGTCTTGCCTCATTTCTTACAGGCATTGGATCCTATTTTATGCTCCAGTCGTAGACATTTAGCTTTTTTATGCCCTTCTTCACCGCATGTGCCAGAAATTATTTGAGGGGCTCTGCAACCCTTCAGTGTCTCCCAGATCACAAAACTTGAAACATTTTGCGCCTGGAAACCTTAATCTTGTGGCCTGGATTTAAATCTGTTTCACTTCATTTGTAAATTCCTCTCTGGATATGTGTTCTGATAAATTTAATTTGCATAGTTCATCCAGAAACTAATCTTCCTAGTAAGTTGTTGGCACCTGATAATTACCACTAGCAGTCTTCTCTCTCTCTCTCTCTCTCTCTCTCTCTCTCTCTCTCTCTCTCTCTCTCTCTTCACACAACATTTCTGAAATGCTAAGACTTTTCTCCAAAAATCTTTCACAGTCTTCATGTGTCTGTGTTTCCACAATGACAACAGATTGTGTTTTCCTGATTGCTCTTATCCTCAGCATTTCTTTTGTTGGATCTGTGCATGTCATCAGTTTATTTAATACTTTATTTGTGTCTCTGTTTTTGGATAATTTAATGAAGATAGTTGTATTCTGTTTTGCTTTGGTCTCTTCTGCTTTTAACACTAAAACTTGCCTTCTCTGTTGCAATGGCTGCAACTGCAGCATAAGTCAGGGGTGGTAGTTTATTCCCCCCTATCTTTTTTGGATGTTCATTTTCTAATCTCAACCTAATGTTCTCTTCTTGCAGCTTCTCTATCTTTTCCCTCGCACTGAGGATATTATTAACCTCTAGAACTGTGATCTGGTCCTTAAGTTTGGTGTTTCTGTTTCTAGGATGTCCATATGTCCCTGTAGATTTTCTCGACTTAATGCATCCAAAGGACTGTACCTCCTGTTGTGCTCTGCCCCAATGTGTACCTCTAAAAGTGCATGCAGTCCGGCATTCTCATTATTTAGTGCCTGGACTTTCCCTTCCAGTTGTGACTGGGTGAGAGTGAATGTGATTAATCTGCATTTCAGTTTTTGCACACAGGCCAGGGGCAGTTTCTTAGCCCCAATTCCTGGGCCAGTTCATTGACTATATCATCTGTTGCAGGTAGTTTAACCTCTGGGGTAGCAACCTCTGTGCTTAGAAATTGCTCCCCCTCCATTTCCTGAGCAGCTTTTTGTGATGCAGAGCATGTACATGTTGCTACTTCCCTCAGTGGTTGTGTTGATGGTAGTACAGTTGCAGACTCTTTACAAAGGCCAAACGGAGAGGTGATTAATAAGTTCTGCTTAGTTACATGAGTCAGTATTCTATTGTAGGCCACTTTCTCAAACACTTTCAAAAAGATTGGAAAGAATGATGTAGGTATGTAATTGGAAGTGGCTTGCTTATCTCAAATTTTGTAGTATTGTATTACTACAACATATTGATATCCAAAGTCATTGATTTATTACAAAAATAGCTTAAGCATAACCCTACCAATTCAGCACAAGATTTTAATAATCTGCTAGAAACAGTCATAGCCAGCAGAATGACTCTTTAGTGCCCTGATGAAGAGAGAGAGAGAGAGTGAGTGAGTGAGTGAGTGAGTGAGTTTCTCTTTGGTCTTCATTGTAGCTTTAATGAAGAATATCTAAATGTAGCATTGAACCCTAACCCATCTCTATTTTAAGATCACTCACATTTTCTGTGAAAATTTACAGTATCCAGTATCCATCATTATTGATTGATTGATTTTAACAGGAGAGCTAAAACACCTTAGGTCTTACCCGCCACTGCCCACACCGAAACTAGGTTTATTTTGCGGTATCACTCCCTGCATATCTACTAAAGCCAACCAGTGCCCTTATATAGTGCAAGGAGTCCCTCAACCAGTTTTTTGTTAGGCACAATTTCTTCAGGTCTGGTTGTCCGGAAGATTCTGTATCTTTTCCTCTCCAATGCCATGCATTCGAAGATTAGGTGTGATGCAGTTTCTTCACCCTCATCACAGATCCTACATTTAGGGTCCTCTTCCGTTATACCCATTGTGTGTAGGTGTTTTTTGAAGTTCCCCTGGCCGGTCATCAGTCCAGTTATGAGTTTGATCTCTTTCCTGTTCAATCCCAGGATTACAGAGCTTCTTTTAAAACATGGCTTGGGCATCATTACCTTACCATGTTTTTGTTTATGGACCTTGGTCCAACATCCTACGTGCTGTTTCCTAAGCCAGTTCTGTAGTTCTAATTTGATCATAGCCTTGGTGATTGTCAAGACAGGTTCCCGTCCAATAAATGGGGTTGTTGCCCCCATCCTAGCCAATCTATCGACTTGTTCATTGCCACAGATCTCCAAATGGCCAGGGACCCACACTAGGTTCACCCTATTGCTTCCCCCCAGCTCCACCAGAGCCCTGTGGCAATCTGCAACAATCTTAGGTCTTGTTGCCGGAGCTACCAATGATTTCAGGGCTGTCTGAATAGATGTAGATGCTACGGTCATTGTAGCACCTACGCATATTCTCCTCCACACATGCCCTAATTGCAGTAATTTCAGCTTAGAATACAGAGGTCAGTTTCCCTAGAGAGATGATGCTCTCCAGTCTTGGCTGAACCCCATACAGCCCTGCCCCAACGCCTTGGTCTGTTTTTGATTCATCAGTGAACCAAACGATGTCCCCCGTATGATGTTGAACTGTTTTCTCCCACTGCTCCCTACTTCCAATTATTATGTTGTAAGGCTTGTTGAAGCAGTTGGGAGTTGTTATATAGTCGGCAGGCATTTCCCCAGCCATACCTATATTTACCGCACTCACTATGTTAGTGTGTGATTCTGGATATCCAAATGAGACGCAGTTTTGGCCAGTTTTAATTCTGTATACCCCAGCTGCTGCCTCCATCTTAACCCAAAGGTGAAGTGGAGGCATATCCAGCATGGATTCCATTCCAGCAGTTGGTGTGCTGCTAATTCTGTCCGTTATGGCTAAACAGGCCAATCTCTGCACCTTAGCAAGCTCTTTAGCAGCAACCCGCTGTACTACCTTCTTCCACCACACTATGGCCCCATAGGAAATCCTAAGTCTAACCACTGTGGTGTATATCCAATGCATACCCCTGGGGCTTAGGGCCCAGTTTTTGCCACAATCCCCCCCTAGTACTCACTAAAGTACTTTTTGCCTTGGAGCAGATACTCTTAATATGAGGGGTCCAAGTTAGCTTCTCATCCAAGGTTACCCCTAAATATTTCACTGTCCCCTTCACAGGTAGAGTTTCATCGAAGAGCTTTCGATTCCAACTTGCATGCTGAATATGTCTCTTCGTAAATGGCACCACAACAGTCTTCTTAGGATTAACTCTCAGATCCTGTTTAATGCACCATTTTTGCACAATATCCAACCCTCCTTGTGCCATATTCCTGACTGTGTCAGTGAATATGCCGAGTATTACTATGACAAGGTCATCTGCGTATCCTTGGCAGAAGCATTGTCTGGAATTTAGTTCCTCAATGAGTTCGTTAACCACTAGATTCCACAATAGAGGAGACAAAACTCCTCCTTGTGGGCAGCCTCTAGTGGTCTTAATTACCATCTTTTTATTCATCATGATACCTCCTACCTTCCTTCCACTAAGCATGGCCCTGGTCCACCTACATATAGTGGTCCCTAGGTCATGCACCTCTGCTGCCCTTACCACGGAATCGAAGGTTGTGTTACTGAAGGCCCCCTCGATATCCAGGAAGATTCAGAGGGCTATTTCTTGGAAGTGAAGTGCTTTTTCCACCTTCCCAACGAGTGGGTGGAGAGCTGTCTCACATGACTTACCTGGTTGGTATGCGTGTTGGTTCAGGTGTAGAGCGACTCTCCTTAACCCCCTCTCCCCAACGTAAACATTAACCAGTTTTCCAATGTTTTGAGAATGGAGGAGGACAGACTGATTGGTCTCATATCATTGGCCTTGGTATGATCAATTCTCCCTGGCTTTGGGATGAAGACAACCTTCACTGTCCTCCAAGCATTGGGAATGATTCCTACTGCTAAACTAACCCAGAATAGCCTGCATAGGACTCTTATAAGCTTTCCTCCTGCCTGTTGCAGGAGAGCTGGAAAAATTCCACCTGGGCCAGGTGATTTGAATGGTTGGAATGTTCCCACCGCCCACTAGATTTTGTTGAAGTTCACACACTCCTTGTCCGATTCCCAGTCCTCCCTTTGAGTGCCTGAGAACCGTTGTCTCTCTGGGGTCACATACTGGTCTGTGTTATCCGGCAGAGCATATTGAGGAAACTGAGTTTTGAGGAGCAATTCCACAGTCTCGTGTACTGTCTTTGTAAATTCCCCATCCTCCTTCCTCAACATACCTCCTGGATTGGTTGGTACTCTAGTGAGAATCTTGTGAAGTCTCGCTTGTGCAGCCGTGCCCTCCACTTCCTCACAGAATGCCTTCCAGGATGCTTCCTTTGCTTGTCTTATTGCAAGATTGTAATTGACAAGGGCCTCACGATATTTAGCCCATTGTCCTTTACGTCTCGCAATGTTAAACAGTCTCTGTACCCGTTTTCTTTGCGTTTCCAGTTTGTTATTCCGCCAAGGAACACTCCTATTTGTGCACTTTCTGGTGATTGTGCAGTTGTCCTGATATGAGGTCACTATGGCAGAGGTAACAGCCTCTGCTACTTCCTCAAATTCTACTGGCTTCCTTATCGTGGTTTTAATTTCTGATAAACCTAAGTCAAGGTCCCTCCTATATATCTCCCAGTCTGTTTTCCTGGGATTCCTGTAAGTCATGGTCTGTCTAATTCCCATTTCAATCTTGAATTTAATGTACATGTGGTCTGATGAGGATGGCTCCAACACCACATGCCATTGTTTGACATACTTACCCATCGTCATGGAACCAAGTGTTATGTCAATTACTTCTTCCCTTCTGCTATTCCTGAATGTAGGTTCATTGCCCCTATTGAGGACCTCTAAGTTGTTAGCTAAGAGAAATTCAAGAAGGTACTCACCTCTACTGTTGGTATCCTTGCTTCTCCACACTAGGTTGTGGGCATTGGCATCGCATCCCACCAGCAGTTGGTCACCTTGCCGATGGCAAATCTCTCCCAGTCTCCTCACCTCCAAGGGAGGGGAGAACTGTCTTCATAAGGAAGGTATGCTGAGGCCAAAATAATTTCCTTCTTGATACCTTCCTCACATTGCTGCATTTTGATGGTCGCTAAGTCCCTAGAGCAGAAATCCATCATTGGCATGAAAGAAATGCCATTTCTAACATATATGCATGTTCTTGAGAGTTTCTTAGATTCGTAGTGTAGATCAGCTTACCTCCAGTGCCTCTGAGGCCCGATACACCCCCTTTATATAAATAGGGTTCTTGTATCAAGGCCATGTCCACTTCCTGTCTCCCCAGGTAGCAGCTCAGGGCAGCAGAGGCCCCTTTACTGTGCTGCAGATTAATCTGTAGCACCTACAGGCTCCGTCTTAACTGCCATTTTTGAGTTCTTTGAGAATCCTGATGGTGACCTGCGAGAACCCTAAAAACAGTTTCAGGTCCTGCTCCTGCATCGCTTTCAGGGACTTCTCACCAACCTCCACCACCAGGGTTCGTCCTTCCAGAGCAACCTTCTGGTTAATCACTCTCCAGTCTTCTGTCGGGACTTTTGGGTTCTGGGCCCCTATTTTCCTGAACAGAGTCCTGGGAGAGACTTCCTCAAGGATCTTTGGTACCCATAATGATATCTTTGCAGTCTTAAGAAGCTCCGCTACCGTCTTGACCAGCAGCTTCTCATCTTCCCAATGGGATACCATGGGCACCTTGTCCTTGAGCCATTCTACTGTGTGCACCCCCTCACAGACAAATATCAGTGCACCATGATCTAGATAGACCCTCCTGAAGTTGGGACCTGGGCCAGCATCCCCAGCAATCTTTTCAAAGAGGGCCATCTGTACTAGTTCCTCCAGGTGTGAGGTGATGGCCACCAGTGGATAACCTTCCTGGATAACTGCCATCCTAAAAACCGAGACTGCAGTACTATAGGTCTGTTTCCCTATTTCTTGCCTCGGTTTTTTCTGGACTCGCGTATCCAGGGAGGAGGGAGTCTTTGATTCCTCCCTTATCCGCTCACTACCTGTCTGTGACGTTGTTGGGGTCTGTGTGTCCCCTTCAACCTGAGACAGTTTTTTCCTGGGGATCTCGGGTTCTAGTACCTTTACTTCCCTCCACTTGTTTTTAGGAAGCGATTCTTTTCCTTCCTTTTTCCTCTGTTCCTTGAGTAGCTTCCTCCTCTGGGCCCCAGACAAGGCTTTGATCTTAATCTGGTCTAGCTTCTCGGTTACAGTTCCCAGGTCTAGACCCTGATTCAGTAGTGGAAATGCCTTTCATCGGTCCTGTCTCTGATGTTTGAGTATCTGAGGTCTCAATTTGCCCCTCAGTTTCTTTTTCTTTATTTTCTATAGTCATGCCCATGTTGGTCCCACGAGATTTGGGGATCTAGAAGGTCCACACCACAAATACCCTGCGCGGTGTACAGCTAATTACTCAGGGAGGTCGCCCACTATCCCTGAGGCTCCGTTTGTGACACATCTTCCCATGTGCCACGCACTCCTCAGCACGGATCGCATCACACCTTGGGTTGGGTCAGGGAATAGGGTAGGACTAGGAGTGGATAGGGAAGATGGGATGTTGTGGGACACTATTAGTCTGATCCATTGGCTGAGTCCTTTCCGGCAGTAGGTCCTCTACCTTCAGCATAGCCCTCAGCTTCCCGCAGATATGCAAGCCTCTCCACCCGCACGGACAGTGCTTCGTCAAGGTTGTGTCCTCCGGAGAGGATCCATCATTATTAGTTGATATCAAATACATCTACTTGTGTTTCTAATTTGTGCTGCAATTGCTGAATGCAGTCATTGCATGATAGACTTACATATATCGTATGATTATTTGCTTTATTATGAAAGTATTCAGTGGAGTGATTTCATTGCAATAATGGTGTAACCTTATATAAGAAAACTAGCTATAAATAGTGCTCCGCAGAAATACGTAAGTTCTAGGTAATGTAGAGAAAACAGTTACTGTACATCTGTTGAGTTTGATTATTAGCATGTAGTTGATTGATTGACACTTGTATGTTTTTGCATACTATTTAGACCACAGTTGCACAGTCTTGACTGTACTACAACTTTGTATAATGTCAAATATATTTAAATGGTGTACATAATTTGTAGCAGTTAATTTAGGATGTAAAGAGAAAATCACAGTTATAATGTCTTATTACAAAATGTAGACATAGAAAAACTGCAAGAATTTACAGAGGAGAAACAACATTGAGGAAAGGACTGCATGGGGCACATGTAAAAATTTCTTGGACTAGTTACCTAAATGTAATAGAGATTTACTGTAAAATTAACAAAGTTGGAAATAATTAGAGAAATGAGTGAAATAAGTATAGTACAGATTGAAAGCTTGATAAAACCACTTCACTGTTGGTACACAAGTGTCATCATTTATACTTCTTGGCTGCGCGGTTAGGGGTGCCATGTCACGGATTGCTCGGGCCTTCCCGTTGGAGGTTTGAGTCATCCTTTGGGCATGGGTGTGCATAAGTTAGTTTAAGTAGTGTGTAAGTCTAGGGACATGACCTCAGCAATTTGGTCCCTTAGGATGTCACACACATTTGAACATTTTTTTTATACTTCTTGCAGTAATTAAGAATATTTTCCCAGTAATCGCACACCCATTCAATAAGTGTGCATATTAATTGTTTTCAGAGACATATTTTCAAAGGTGGAACAAAGATGGACAAGTGTGAGGATTCTTTGGGGCGGCGGTGCAGTGTGGTTAGGTCTTTGAGTCAAGAAGACATAAGTGTAAGTAATTATTTTAATACATTTACTCATTGCATAACAAGAAGTTACATAATTTTCCTATTGTATTCCACAGTTTATATTTACAATCTGTTGCTGTTGCCACACTTTGTTTCGGATTCCTTTGCTCCACAGCATTATCATTTTATCACGCCCTGTTGTGTTGATATATTTTATCTACCATCTTTGAGCGAGTCTGATTTCCAATTAGAAAGTGCTTTGAAATTTGAATTCCACTATTTTTGTGCTACGTAAGCCTTAAAAATAATTGTACTGCAAACTGACTAGGTTGCTCTGTTCTAATTTATAGTTTTCGTTAGTTTGGCAAATTTAGTGCAAAGGTTGAGAAGAGGCTATCCATACATTTGTCATTGGTACTTGTAAGCTTGTTAATTTGTTTTTGATCTATGGTATCATGTTTCACAGTGTGTGAACGTAATTGATATTCCTTTGTCAGAATCTCTCAGTAAGACTATGGCCCTTTATTTAAAAGAAAAGATAGTATAGCAGTGATTGCTAGGTACTTGTTTATTACGTCAATACTCCAGTAGCTACACAACTGCTGGTCACTTATCTTAACCAGTTTGTTTCTGTACTGGTGTCATTGAAGCAGATACTTAGTTAACATTGTAATTTAAGGAATTGAAAGTAATTGCAACTTGGCAGAATATCAGTATTATGAGAGCATGTTTTTTTCTGTTTGATAATCAGTGATCATATTTTTTGCCCTTTTACTATATCTTCAGATAAACACTAATGTGAGAAGAAAGTCTTGTACATGTGGTGCTGTGCCCCTTCCAGATATTGAAAATATTAATATTGTTGACATAATCTTCCCGGTAGAGTTTCATTTTATTTCATTATTACTGGTGTTAGGCACATGCCAGTCAGCCGCGGCATGTTATATACAATGTTTTATCTGAACATGCCAAAGAAATTTGCTAGTAACATTCCTGTAATTATTCAATTATATGACTGGTATGGTAATTAGCATACAAATTCTGATGATTTGCAGCACAGGGACATTTGCTTAGTTGTTTGTTTCATAACCTTTGAAAAGTACTGTATTTCTCCGCAGACTTTTCAGCACTGTAAAGGGTCATAGGCAGAAGTAAGAACCTGCATGGTATATGAAATAAATTACATGCAAATGATCATATCACATATGTTACTTATGTGACACAAATTTCTTAATTGTTTGAACTTGAACCTTGTGCATCATTTTTTGCACTGTCTTCACTTCATGAGCATGACTTTTAGTTGCATCTGCTTCTGTCAGTTCGCTCATTTGATTCTGATATACATTTAATTTCGGTGTTTATTCCAGCAATGCCCCCAACCCCCTCCATGCTTATCTCTTACACAGTTAAACCTACTATTCATGTATCTACTCATTCAATCAAAGTTTTACCTTCTAGATTTAATTATTCATGGACAGAACAATAACAGTATTTCAGTTTGTGATATCAAGCATACATGCTGTAGCTTGAAAATTGAAACGTTTCAATTTTATTATACCTGTAGATATTGTTTTATTGTGGAATACTATCCCAGGTGCAAATCATTATGTAAAGCTATTATCAGGCAATGAATCTGAGGAGGAGAGGCCAGACTCAGACACTGTGACCCACAGATTTTGATGAGTTTCAGCATAGTAATTATCAGCCACTCAGAAGTAATTCCTGTGAAAGAGTGGCACATGTCATAACACTTCTCCAAATTCAAAACTGTGTACATGGGTTCATATTACACTTTTTGCAGTATCTCTTACTGTTTTATTCTTCATTGTGATAATGCAGAGTGTCGTACTCCTTATTTACAATGTATTAGCTGATGGAGAGGAACACTGGATTAATGTCTCATTGCCCATATTCACTTGGTCTGTTGGCTAACAACTCTGACATCAAAGTAAAAATTCACGGACTCCTATTTTCATCACTTCAATAAGCCTTTCAGTCCTTCTAAAACCATGTTTTTGAGATACCAACATCAAAATGGGGGGGGGGGGATATTTCTGGATTGATGCAAAGGTGTATAAAAGTTAATTAATTGCAAAGGCAAATGTGTGAGAAACAATAAAATGTTTCATTTCAAAACATGTTTTTATTTATTTTTGTTTGTAAAAAAGGTAACCCTGTATATAGATTTCACAAAAACTTGCATTCTCTGTGAAAGAGTAAAAAATATTGCAAAAAGTAAGATTCAAACACGTCTACCCAGTGTTGAGCATGATTTGAATGCAGGCCTTATTTTTCTTCATGACATTCACATTTGACCAGGACTTTCCTTCTGACATATATCTCAAACTAATCAAAATCAAATATTTTTAAATTTCTTGGAAACTATTAGTATGCAGGCCTGATAAGTAGTAATAAGATTTCCTTGGTTTTGAGTGGTCTGATGAATCCACCAGTTCTGGAATTGACCTATCATGACATTTGACATTGATTCCCCCCCCCCCCCCCCCCCCCCCCCCCCTCAATCTTATGTGTAAATCAGTTGGTTTCAGTGTCTGGTCATACTTCATAAGGCTCAATGAAATAGTTATTTTTGAATTTTCAGTTGTTTCATTTTGGTCTCTGCCTAGAGCGTTCAGTTTCAAGGTAAGAAGAGCTGAATTTAGTGAACTTCCTAATTTTAATAATTTCTGTATACAAAGGGGCCACTCTAATTCAACTGTAGTACGCCTAAGATACTCAAAGAAAACTGCCAAACCACTGTTGTTGAGACGGCGGCTGATTTGTGTTGATTCTGAGAATAGCATGTGTGAAGAAAACAGTGTTATGCTGAAGTCACTTAGGCATAATAACTGTGACTCTAGTAGTGGATCCCATTCCAGCAAATGGGGATGGCTTACATAAAAATTCAGTGAGCAATAAGTCTCAAATGAATATTGCTTTTAGTTCAGTGCAGTGCCAACAATCTACTGTTGATACTCATAATGAATAGTTATTTTTGAATTTTCAGTTGTTTCATTTTGGTCTCTGCCTAGAGCGTTCAGTTTCAAGGTAAGAAGAGCTGAATTTAGCGAACTTCCTAATTTTAATAATTTCTGCATACAAAGGGGCCACCTAAAACATGTAGTCCCTCTTCCTTTTATAGTTTGTGAACAAAAAATTAACCTCTTTGTGTCTCCTGTATGAAAGTAGTCTTAAAAATGTAGAAAACAGGAAATGAATCTTTCCATTTGTATGTCTAGATTCGAATTTACTTCCAGTTGTTTATGTGTAAAATGAAGTATTTACCATAACAATATACACTCTTTGAAGAAGAAAAAAAGGGATTTGACTAACTTAATATTATTCTTGTTAGTACATGATTAACACTTTGAGTTGGGTCCCACAGAATGGACTTATTTGGACACTTCTTTCGTCCTTTTTCTTTCTGTATGTGTGTTTTTTCTGTCTTTTCAATTTCTGTGGCTATTTGGAATTTCCTTCATTTTCAGACACCAACAAGAACAGGCGATCGTATTAAATTATTCCAGGAACATGGGAGTGGTGGATTCACTCCCCTCTGTGAATTCCCTACTTTGAGAAAATCATTGTGTGACTCTAATTCAACTGTAGTACGCCTAAGATACTCAAGGAAAACTGCCAAACCACTGTTGTTGAGACGGCGGCTGATTTGTGTTGATTCTGAGAATAGCATGTGTGAAGAAAACAGTGTTATGCTGAAGTCACTTAGGCATAATAACTGTGACTCTAGTAGTGGATCCCATTCCAGCAAATGGGATGGCTTACATAAAAATTCAGTGAGCAATAAGTCTCAAATGAATATTGCTTTTAGTTCAGTGCAGTGCCAACAATCTACTGTTGATACTCATAATGAATTATTAGTAAATGATTACTGTGACAGACATCTTATAAATGGTAACATTCCCCTTACAGTTAGAAATATGAAATTAATTGGTGTACCTGAAAGCCTGAGTAATGGGAGATTGTTTCATGCAAAGTCTGTGACTTTTGAAGCAGAAGGTGATCACAGTAATTCCCCTGCCTTCCATGTCAACCTTCATTCAGCCTATCCAGTGGCAGCACCTTTACATAACTCAAGTGATAGAAATTGCAGTGTATGGTTAAGTGAATTGGACACAGAACGTACACAAGCTTTACAAAGAGACCAGTCTCCTTCTGTTCTTCCATCTACCCCAATCTGGGCTGCAAGTACACCTGCCCTGCAGGTCATCAGCTTAAACCAAAGCAGCTCCATATCACCCATCACCCGGTCTACTCAGAAAATGCCTAAAGCTATGCAGGTAAGCAATAAATCTTAAATGCGTAGACTCGTCCTTGCATGGAGGGCATAGGGTTGATGAGCATTATGGACTGACTAGCAAGCACTGGTGAACTGGTTAAGTTTTATGATTGGCGCAAATATTAAGTTCTCTTATGTGTAGCTTCAGTTTTGCACATTATGTGCAACTGAATAGTTGAAGAAGTAGAATTGAAATATTTAAGTGCACAGTGTTTTGTTTCAACAACAAAGATTATTGTGTCTTCAAATAAGACAGTACATCTGGGTATATATAACACAGATAACTATCAATTATTGCACTCATTTTAGTGGGAAGCTTTCTTGGTGACTGGTTGCTGCAATTAGTCAGTTTGTGTGAATTTTTAGTAAAATAATGATACATTTCTTGACACACACATCTGAAATATACTCTCCTCACAGTCTGTTGAGCACTGCAGATAATTTTTAGCTCTTCACACATATTGCAACCTGGACAGTGTGTATTGCTTTTGTTATTTGTCATAAATTTTTGCAACACTTTGCAGACTCAGTTCAAGAACATTAGATCTTGGTATTGTATGAGGTTAGTCATTAAGTGGCAGTTGGTGGTACTAAGTTGCAGTTTGATTTCACATGTCATATAATATGCATGTATCTTGATCAGAATGGAGAAGTGCAGCCTGTTGCGGATGGGGGGGGGGGGGGGGGCTACAAAGTTGAAGCATGGCTCACTGTTTGGGTCTTAAATTAACTTGAAAATTGTTCCTTTGGCATCTCAGTTTATCATCTAATGCAAAAAATAGTAAAACATTTCTTTAAGGATTTCCAATTCACACCAAGGCATTCAGGATAATTGTTGGGCTGGGATGGTGAAATTACCACAATTTTGACTTAAAATAAGTCATTTTTATTGAAATAACTCATTCAAGTAGTATCGAAGCTCAGTATTTGCACAATACAAATAGAATTGTATCGAAAATTGACTACTAAACAGTGGCCATTGAAGAGAGCCTAGCATATGGTACTAGATGCTGTAGTCAGACTAATTTTGCCAGTAGTTATAGCCACAGTTGCTGTGTTTGTGAATTGTTCAAAATACTGGCATATTCAGTGACAACCTGAAATTACATGAGTGTGAAACAGTTTTTGCTCAGTGAAGTATAGTTTGCGCAATATTTGGACAATAAAACTAAATTCTCTGTTATTCATTTAGTGCAGAAAATATAACATTTCTAAAACATAGCATTTGACCTTGGGGTTTTTTTTTTTTAAATATAGTCGAGGTGGCAATGACAAAATAATATGTTACGCGTCCAAGTATGGACAAGCACCATCCTGATCAGACTTGGGCCCTACTCCTTATTCTAGTCCCATAATTTTATTGTTCGCACTATACTGCTATTAAGTTAAACTGTGGTTACCAATCCTCATTCAGTCTTTGCCTGTGTAGTGTTCTGGACTCTTCCTTTATATTACAGCATACCAAAATTTTGGTAGTTGCCAAAGATGAAAGTGAACTTCACGAACCGTTTAAGTGAATGCAGTGTGTCACTTTGAGTTTAAGCTCTCATCTCCACAAGTGATCAATTCTTTATACCTCTTTGAGAAATGTAGATCAGATTTGGAATGACATAATTATTTGCCTTAAGATGAAAGCATTATACCTTTAAAGCCCTTACTCTAGACTAGAGAGGAAGCTTCCCATTCTTGAAATGGGAAGACAGGATGCTACATAGGTAGACCTACTTTTGTTCCTTTCAGATTATTAAGAATTATTTTGTAAATTGTTTTTTTAGTGTACTGACAAAGTACACCAAACCTAAGATAGAAGTATTTGTTGTATCTGTTCTGTTTTCCAAAATGAATCACTTCTGGCCCTTTGTCATCTGTCCTTTTCTGTTATTTTGGAGTATTTCATTCTTAACGTATACATAAGCTAAAATTCTAATGTTGTATTTAGTAAATGTTGCAGTACAACATAGGTCATTTTTGTTGTATCGGCAGATTACAATGAAATGAAAATAATAGCTTTCCATGATAAAATGTACATGCACGTATGGGCAGTGTGGGTGGAATGTAGTTATTCATTAGTGAACATTAGTACATGTGTGTGTATTTTTAAATCGGTAGTAGCTGTGAATTATGTTTTGATTTTTGTTATGAATATTGTTTTTTAGTGTTTTTGTTTTCAGTCTTCCAGAACTATTTTGTTGTTTTAGTGATTGTATTTTCTATGTGGGAGCTACATGGTTACTTGTAAGTACTTACGGTACATTTAAAACATTTGATTAACGTTTTGAACTGCGGTTTGCTGTTCTGAGAGTATTCAGTGATCTGTATAATTACGTTGTACCGTGTTGACAAAAATATACAAATAATAGTTCTCTCAGTGCTCTGAAATTAATCCATTTCTGCAGTCAGTAGTGGAGTAAACAACAAAACAATAATAAAAATTGGGCACTAATGAGCACACTGCTACATGCCTTGTCATGTAGAGAATGGTGAAAATATTGGAATAGTGCTTCAATTTGAAACAACCAGAGAATATGTACATCACCCCCCCCCCCCCCCTCCCCTCCCAATTCTTTAAAAGCCACAAGCTAGATACTGACTGGAAACAAATGTGCCCAGAACCATTTGTGAAATGTCAAAAAGTATTTCTCCATTGACTGTGAAATTAATAAGTTTCCTCCACTCTTCCAAAGCTCATATCCTGGGTATGCTCTTGCACCTCAGGTGCAGGTGAAATGCTGTGCCACATCTAGAGCATCCTGAGTGTGTGTGTGTGTGTGTGTGTGTGTGTTGTGTGTGTGTGTGTGTGTGTGAGAGAGAGAGAGAGAGAGAGAGAGAGAGAGAGAGAGAGATATATATATAACTAATTACTTATATAACATATAGGCAGAGAAGAGACAGAGCCTGGGTGGGTAGCAAGTAACATTTGTAAACACGAAAAGTTATTTTGTTTTGTAAATGAACACCGTTTTGCAGAGATGAGGGACATTTAATATTACATTCATTGAAAATCAAGCATATGATTTAGAAGTGAATATTGCTAAACTGAAAAGTGTATTAGTGGATTTGGATTTGGGGAAGAGCAGTGTGGAGGAAAAGTTTAAACTTTATCTATTGCGTAAGTAATAACAAGTGTCACTTTAACTTCACTCAGTTAAAAGGTGTACAACTTTGCTTCCGCCGTTTGCTGATAGGTGGCGACAACAGTAAGTAGCGGTCGAAAGAAACAGATCGCAGACGTCAGGCAGTTAGTTTGGACATCGGTCAACATAACCTCATTCAAACATTAGTCAATTTGTGTCTGCATCATAAAGTTGTTCTTGATTAAAGATGTCAATTTACGAGCGTAATTCTCGTCTTTTGCGGGAAGTGTTACTGTTTTGTTTCAGTATGAAGAAAACAGTGGCTGAGTCTCATCAAATGCTCTCAAGTATGTTTGGTAAGGATGCTATTAGTGAAAGAATGTGTCACGAGTGGTTTCAATGCTTGGAGAACGGTGATTTTAACGTCGTAGACTGGCTTGGTGGTGGAAGAGAGAAAGTTTTCGAAGGTGCAGAATTGGAGACATTGCTGAGTGAAGACTCAAGTGAAACTTGAGAAGAATTTGCACAATTAGTGGGAGCAAGCCATTTCAAAACATCTCAAGGCTATGGGCATGATTCAAAAGAAGGAACTTGGATCCCATGTGAGCTGAAACCAAGAGACGTTGAACGGCGTTTGTGTGTTTGTGAACAGTTGCTTCAGAGGCAAAAACTGAAGGGATTTCTGCACAGCATTGTGACTGGGGACAAAAAATTGATTCATTACAATAACCCTAAACGCAGAAAATCATGGGGATATCCCGGCCATGCTTCCACGTCGATAGCCAAACTGAATATTCACAGCTCCAAGATAATGCTCTGCATTTGGTGGGACCAGCTCGTCGTGTACTATAAGGTGTTAAAACCAAGTGAAACAATCACAGGTGCTGCTTATTGAATGCAATTAATGTGTTTGAGCAAAGCATTAAAAGACAAATGGCCGCAATACATGAGAGGCATGATAAGATGGTTTTGCAGCACAACGCTTGACCCCACGTTGCAAAAGAGGTCAAAACATACTTGGAAACGTTAAAATGGGAAGTCCTATCCCACCCGCCGTATTCTCCAGACATTGCTCCCTCTAACTATCACCTGTTTAGATCACTGGCACTTGGCCTGGCTGACCAACACTTCCGATCTCATGAAGAAGTCACAAATTGGATTGATTTGTGGATCACTTCAAAAGATGAACAATTTTTGCGACGCGGGATTCATACACTGCCCAAAAGATGGGAGAAAGTAGTGGCCAGCAATGGAAAATACTTTGAATGATACATGTGTAACCACTTTGTTACATTAAAGCCTCAAATGTTGGGGGGGAAAAGGCGAAAGCGAAGTTGTACACCCTGTAGTACACAGGTTACTTCATTTCTCCAAAAGAAGAAGAAAAAAAGAAGTTACAGTATATAACTTTCCAAAGAATTGCAACTGCTGTTACAGCTAATAAACTACTTGCTGAGGCGTGTTATAGTGGTGTGCACATAAAAAGGTAGTTGGTGGACATGCATGTGGCAAGGAGCAGTATACCATGTAATGCTCCAGCCAGTAGCTTCATTCTGCCATGTCTGCCTGCAGCAAGCAAGCGCTTTGGGGGATGCATAGATCATTTTGCCTTGATTTTCATGTTACTTTAGATATGATGAGGTTACGTAGCCACTTTAGTGTTCATTGCACTGATCAACAACAACAGTACAATTCAGCATGAAATTTTCACTCTGCAGCGGAGTGTGCGCTGATATGAAACTTCCTGGCTGATTAAAACTGTGTGCCCGACCGAGACTCGAACTCGGGACCTTTGCCTTTCACGGGCAAGTTCTCTACCATCTGAGCTACCGAAGCACGACTCACGCCCGGTCCTCACAGCTTTACTTCTGCCAGTATCATATCAGTGCACACTCCGCTGCAGAGTGAATATTTCATTTTGGAAACAATCCCCTGGCTGTGGCTAAGCCATGTCTCCGCAGTATCCTTTCTTTCAGGAGTGCTAGTTCTGCAAAGTTCGCAGGAGAGCTTCTGTATAGTTTGAAAGGTAGCAGACGAGATACTGGCAGAAGTAAAGCTGTGAGGACCGGGCGTGAGTCGTGCTTCGGTAGCTCAAATGGTAGAGCACTGGCCCGCGAAAGGCAAAGGTCCCGAGTTCGAGTCTCGGTCGGGCACACAGTTTTAATCTGCCAGGAAGTTTCAGTACAATTCAGGTTCCGAGAGAAAATGTGATGGACGTAACTAATTTGAACCTGCTGATCTGAAAATGAAGTTGCTGTTAGGTTTTTGTCATCAGTCTGCAGTTTGATGTTATTGAAGTTTTAAAATACCAGTGTCTAAAAACAGAGGCTGCAGTGGTCTGTGTATCTACTACATTAAATTTGTACAATTATAACATAGTTTGTCATAAAATTAAGTTACTCTGCTGCCCTAGGCCTAATGTAGATTTTTACAGTCAAACATGCAACATTCATATCCTGGACGATGATGATGATGATGATGATGATGATGATGATGATTGGTTGAATCCTCTTGTTGATAACTTCCTTCTGTGGGATGTAGATCCTTCATATTTTAGAAACCAACGGTAATCACCTTCAGGCCTGTACTTGTCTCCGTCTGCAATTTGTCCTGATGGAACCTTCCCCCATGCTCGTTACTGTTGCCAAATAGGCAAGAAAGAAATTAAATGAAGGAAGAGCATTTTTAGAGACATTCGGCATCCAAAGTTTTTATAGTTCTCTACAAGATTCCTATTAACATGTCACTGTTTTCTGCTCTGTTAGGAAACTGACATTTTAAAATAAAACAAGGCTGCAAGCTCTGATTGAATTAATTTTTCTTCAAAGTTCTTACAGCATATTTATTAACTTTCTAATCTTTGGCTCTATAAAAATCCCTTCTTTCAGTTTCACATAACTTAACTGAGAGATCACTCCTGCATGAAACCGTTACCACTTTTGTCTGTCCGCTTCACCAAATTCTTGACATATGGCAGGTAAATGAAACAGTTTGAGAATCCACCAAAGGATTCACATTTTCTTTCCATGGGGCGAATTCCTTTTGTGGTGTCCACAGTATAATTGTATAATGTTTCTGTTGCATGGCTGTCCCAAAGACAAAAGAAACAACAGTACTTTGTAAAACCATTCTGGAGACCAGTTAATAAACCAGTTATCTTCAGATTGCCACATATTTTCAGATTTCTTTTGTATAGTTAATATCTTCAGTTAGCTCTGATAAATTTATGTAATTCTCTTTCATCACTCAACACCTTACAGGTACAGGTGGAAAACTATTGCAATTGTGTAATAGTTCAGCCTTCAGGCTTGTCTATAAAAAAGTGCCACTCTGTAGCATGGTACGGTGTGTTTAGCTATTTTATTAAACCTACTGCATAAATAGAAGCACAAATGTTGTCCACCATGCAGTAATATGACATCAGATATTTGTTATGTTGTCCAAAGTGAATAATTTTTGTTTCTTCATGAAGTTAGTTCCATTCCTTTGGATGTGAGACAAAAATTCTGCAAACTTCTTGGATAAGCATAATTCACGAACAAAACTATTCAGGTCTACTTGGGTTATTAAATGTGGCCTTTGTTCTGGAAAGTGACACTGTGCTTCCACTGAGTTTGTAGATGCATGGTCAGAATCAGGAACTTTTTCCCATAAGGATGAAGGAGCTGGTGCTGTTAAGTCTTCACCATGGGGGACAAGTCTCCAAGTGTAGGTTAGGATACTCAGTTTACTTCTTATTCTTCGACGGAAAGTTTGTTATATTTGTCAAGCATGAGTAGCAATTGGCATGGTTTCAAGGCACGTGTCAGATAATTGATATGCCAAATGATAAGTGCTCTTTTTTTTTTTACATTTTAGCCAATGTGTTAGTTTAGAATTACATCGTGAGCGTGTTATGTGAGGTGCCCAATTTTTATCTGGATCATCCAATTGCCATTTGAAATGCAAATGATACAGTGCCATCAGTGAGCTAGAAATTAGTCATCTTTATTTCCTAGTTATGAATTCATCATATGTAACAAAAGGTTTCTGGGTGGTTTTTACAAGCAAGTTTTGATTCCTTCAACGTATGTTCTATGCATACAAACCACTTTTCACTATTAGTAAATTGCATGACAACCAAATTAATTCCCAAAAAACAAAACAAAAGTTATTAGACTGCAGGTAATAAATTAAGTAAATGAACATATAATACTTCTTGGCTGATGTGAACAAGTACATGATAGGGAGTACAGAAGTGGTATACGTTACATTCAGATCCATGCAGGGGGCTCGCCACTCTTTGGCGGGTTGGTGCTTGGCTACCACTGTGCCCCAGCCTTTGCAGCATTTTTTCCCTTCCGTGCTGCATGTCTGTCCAACTGCTATTCTTTTTCCCCTCCCTTAGGGAACATGTCTGGGGTATTATTGGAAATGTTCTGCATTCTGTTGCTGACATAACAGTCTCACCTTTGTTTTTTGCTCCCTTTTCCTTCCTTTGTTCCCTTTTCCTTCCTTTGTTTCCCTTCTCCTCTCATTCCTCCGCTTCGGTGTTTGAGGATCCTCTTTTTGTCTTCTTCCTCCCTGTGCGCACCTGAAGGCCGGCACATGTGTCTGATGTGTAACAGGTGACTGGCTAACGCATAATTCCCAGCCCCGGGTCGACAGGTAGGGTTCACACATACCCCTGGTACGGATCAGGCCCAGGGAGGGGTGATTGCCTGAGCTGCAACCTTCCCAAATTGCCGATTGGTCCCTCTGTCATATGTTCTCCCTCTGTACCATATATGTCCCTCCATCATTCGCTGTCACCAGGGCAGACTTCCTTCAACTTATTGGGCAGCTACTTGCCCCCTTTTTGCTACTCGTGACTTTAATGCACATCATCTCCTTTGGGGTTCTCCCAGGATCTGTCAGAGAGGTCCCTTCTTGTCTGACATTCTTAACCAACTTAACCTCCTCTACCTTAACACTGGGGCACCCACTTTCCCTTCAGACTCCTCACACACGTACTCACATCTGGACCTATCCTTCTGCACCACCCATTGTCTTGAGTGGTCCGTTTTTTATGACACCTACTCGAGCAACCATTTCCCCTGTGCTATCCGTTTTCCGACTCCTGTCCCATCTGCATGCACGCCTAAATGGCAGCTTCCTAAGGCTGGCTGTCAGCTTTACTCCTCCCTGATGACCTTTGAAGAAAGAGATTTCCCAGTTGTGATGATCAGGTGGAATATCTCACAAACTTTATCCTTACTGCTGCACAATGTTCCCTCTCCCCCATTACCTCTTTATCACGTTGAGTCCCAGTCCCTTGGTGGACTGAGGCGTGCCGCGGCGTGATTCGCGCTCGGAGACATGCTCTCCGCAGTTTTCACTGCCACCCTACACAAGCAAACTGCATTCGTTATAAACAGATGCATACACCTTCCTCTGTCATGTGGGTCAACTTCCGACAGCTCTCTGGAACCAAGATCAATTCCCCAATTTCCGGCCTGACAGTAGCTGACGATGTCAATGTGGGGCCTATTGCTATCTCCAACACTTGGGGCCACCATTTTGCATAAGTTTCGAGCTCTTCCCACTATCACCCTGCCTTCCTCCATCGGAAACGAGCGGAGGCTTCTCTTCTCAGAATTGGGAGTGCTACAATGCTGCCTTTACTATGAGGGAGCTAGAGCATGCTCTCAGTTCATCCTGATCTTCCGTCCCAGGGCCAGATGCCATCCATATTCAGATGTTGCAGCACCTTTTTCTTGTGTCAAGTGCTTTCTGCTTAACACGTACAACTGCATCTAGGCAGAGGACACATGTCCTGGACGCTGGCGTGAAGCCACCGTCATACACATACCTAAGCCTGGTAAGGGCAAAAACTTTCCTTCTAGCTGCCGCCCAATCTCTCTTATCAGCTGCGTTTGCAAGGTGATGGAACGTATGATTCATGCCCGGCTGGTGTGGTGGCTCGAGTCTTGCCATTTACTAACTAATCTAACCAATGCACAGTGTGGATTTAGAGCGCGGTGTTCTGCAGTTGACCATCTCGTTACTTTGTCCACCCGTGTCATGAATGGTTTTCTGCGGAAATCCCAGACTGTTGCTGTGTTTTTCGATTTGGAGAAGGCCTACGACACCTGCTGGAGAACTGGTACCCTCCATACTCTTTATAAGTGGGGCTTCCAGTGGAGCCTGCCCTGTTTTCTTCGGGCATTTTTACATGACTGAGTTTTCGAGGTGCATGTGGGTCCTGCCTTGTCGGACACCTCTATCCAGGAAAATTGTGCGCCTCAGGGTTCTGTCCTGAGCATCGACCTCTCTGCTATCGCCATTAACCCTATAATGGCCTGTCTCCCACTGGGCGTCTCCGGCTCCCTTTTTGTTGACAATTTTTCCATTTATTGCAGTTCTCCATGGACCTGTCTCACTGAGCGGTGGCTTCACCGATGTCTTGATTGTCTTTACTCCTGGAGCATCGACAATGGCTTTCACTTTTACACTAAGACAACCATCTGTATGAATTTCTGGTGGTGCAAAAGGTTTCTCCCACCATCTTTACATCTTGGGCCTGTTGCCTTTCTGTTTGTTGAAACTGCGAAATTTCTGGGGCTCATGCTTGATAGGCAACGCTCTTGGTCCTCCCATGTGTTTTACCTGGCAGCCGGCTCTCTGCGGTCCCTCAATGTCCTACGTTCCGTTTGTACCGGTCTTTTGTCGGTTCGAAAATTGACTATGGTTGCTTTATTTATGCGTCTGCACGTCCATACCTCTTACGCTGTCTCAACACTATCCACGGGTGCCTTTTACACTAACCTGGTTGAGAGTCTGTATGCTGAAGCTGCTGAACTACCACTGTCCTATTGCCGTAACTTTCTCCTCAGCAAGTATGCATCCCATTTGTCTGCCGTGTGGGGCCACCCTTCCTATGCCTCCTTCTTTGATGATTCCTTTGATCATGAGTACGGGGCTTGTCCCTCTTCTCTGTTACCTCCTGGAGTCCACTCTTGGCAGTTCTTATGGTGGCTTAACTTCAAACTACCTGCAACTTTCCTGGTGGGTGGGGAACCCTTCACCACCTGTGTTAATTTTGGCCTTCATTCGCTTCCTAAAGAGACTACTCCAGCCTCGGTCTAGCGTCTTCAGTTTCACAACCTTCGCATGGAACTTTGTGATAGTACTTTTGTATACACTGATGGCTCTTGGACTTAGTGGGGCCGGGTTTGCGTTTGTCATTGGCACCCGTGCCTTTTAATATTGGCTTCCGGCACACTCCTCAGTATTTACAGCCTAGCTCTTCAACCTGTATCAGGCCACAGCGTACATCCAGCGGCACAGGCTTTTCAATAGTGTCCTCTGCTCAGACTCACTCATTGCCCTTCAAAGTCTATGTGCGCTGTACACTGTCCATCCCGTAGTGCAGCAGGTCCAGGAGAACTGTCACTTGCTCACTCTCGGTGGAGCCAGTGTCATGTTTATGTGGGTTCCCGTTCATGTTGGTCTGCCAGGAAACAAGACTGATGACACTGCTGCCAAGGCTGCAGTCCTCGTACTTCAGCCCTCGAGTACCTGTATTCCCTCCGATGATCTCTGCGTTGCCGTCTGCCAGGAGGTGGTGTCCCTTTGGCATCGCCAATGGTCCTCCCTTCAAGGGAATAAGCTTTGGCTTACTAAGCCTTTCCCAGTGCTGTGGACGACCTCCTCTTGGCCCTCCCACCGGGAGGAGATTATTTTAACTCGGCTGCGTATTGGGCACTGCCTTTTTAGCCATCGTCATTTGCTAAGTGGTGCTACCCCACCACTTTGTACATATTGCGCCCAAATTTTAACTGCGCACCACTTCCTGATGGACTGTCCTTTTTTTAACCATTTATGTTCCAGCTTGGGTTTGCCGTCTGATTTTATCAGGCATTTTAGCAAATGATGCTTGTGCTGTCGACCGCGTTTTACTTTTTATCCGCTGAATCAATATGGCGAAGGCCGTTTAATTTTTAGTTTCAGACCTCCATTTCTGTATGGTGTCTTTTTTTAGCCCCTTTACGGTATGCCTGCTTTTAGCTATCTTCTCTTCTGTCAGTTGGGAATGACGTATAGTTGCTTAACTCCTCTCTGTGTTCATGTTATATAGTTCTGACTTGGGCACATATACCGCAGTTGTTTTTTGCATCCTAAAGCACAACAAAACAATGTTACATTCAAACAATAATTCACAGTAAAGTTAGTAACAGAAAAGTCACTGTCCTTATTCTTTGTGTACTGCTTTCGAACAAAAATCACTTAAAAATTATGCAGTAAATCTCTCAACTATTACCACTTAGAGCTCCTAACTTTTAATCCTGACATGATGTACACTTTCTGATTTCACGTTTCATGTCACATTATGATATAGAATTAAGTTTAATATGTACTTTTTGTACCAAAATCCCTGTTGACCAGAGTGACAGATGGCATAAAGCAAATATGATAAGTTTTACCTTAAGAACTGACAGTAATAGTTTTCTGAACATGAAAATTCTACTAGAGAGATTCAGAAGAAGCTGAACCAGTGGTCTGGTGTAGCAGTCACCTCATCATTGCCAGTTACCAGGGTAGGAAGTGGCTGGAGGGTGAGGTGTGGGACAGACACAGAGCACACTGGTGATGCTGCAAAGTATTCTCTTTCTCTAGGTGCACAAAACACATTGTACTGCCACCTGCTTACACGCACACTGCTGTAGTACGTAACTAATTTCAACCTTGGAAATGTGTCCTTATGCTGAGGCAAGTATTATCTCTCTCTGTCAACTCAGACTGAACATTTTACTACACATGTATTCCTGTGCTCTACCAGAAGGCAAAAGTTCCTGCACAGCATTATAGAAAATTATGTATAGAAATATTTTTAGCAGTTGAAGGACAAAAATTAAATGTTTGTGATCTCAAATGGTTTGTGTTCACCCATAACTAATTCAACATATTTGGTAAGTACACAATGTTTTTTGATGGAGTGCATGTGTATGCCTGTTGCAAACTGTTTGTCCACTGCCACTGAGTTGATTGATTTTGGCAGAACTTCTCGTAGCAAATAAAAACTCTTCCAAAGTTGACAGATAGTACCTTAGCACTACAATAAGCCTTGTTTTATTTTATGTCAAGATAGTATGCTGCTTTTGCAGGCAGTACCTTTCACTTGTTTGCTTGGCAACTGGAAAGTAACTAGGTATTGAAAAAGGCAAATAAATTCTACATTTACAATGCTAATTTATTGAAATTAATGTCATGCATACGTTGTTGTAAAAGAATGTGGATGCATACTTTAAAATTCACTGTAGGTGCCAATGACATCCACTTATCATCTCAAATGGCTGGGTATCAGCCCCACAGTCCTCTGGAGGAAGTCGCATGCGATGTTGTTGATAATGTCCTGAATATGTACTTCCAGTGTGCGAGGTTTTGTCCTTTACACCTCGTATTTTTCCCATCCCCATAAAAAGTCACATGGTATCTGGTATAGACTTCTTGAAGGCCACTCATGTGGTCTGTGTTTTCGTAGCCAGTGTCCTGGAAACTTCTCATCCAATCACACAGACATAACATTTACAAAGTGAGGTGGTGCACCATCTTGCATAAAAGACTCGTCACTATTATCCCATGCAGATACTGTGGGCCAGACATAATTTTGAGCCTCCATAGGTAGCTTTCTGCGTTCATTGTGTTGCACAGGATAAATGGAGCGATAAAATTTGTGGCTGACATTCCATACCGCACAGTATCTTTTGAGTGAGCCAACATCATCTTCATTGTAATACCAGGCTCCTATTCTGCCCAATAATTGTAACTGTGTCAATTGATAAAACATCCCACATGGAATACAGGTTCATCACTCTAGAGGATGTTATTGAACAATTGAGGCCAATCGTCATGCCAACCAAACATGGGCTCTCCACATTCTATGATCATGGTCTCCTGGTGATGGAGTTTCCACATTCAAGAATTCGATTCCTTATGGTGATTTGACATACCGCATACCTTGTGAGCCCACTTTCATGTGCTGCCATACGTGTTGATTTCGAAGGGCTGAATACAAAAATTTCCTGCACAGTCACCACTTTTATCAACAGATCAAGACATGGATGGACGGCCAGTTTGTCGTGCATCTTTTACTGAGCCTGTGGCCATTAACTGTTTGTTACAATTATTTATTGTTTCGGGACAAATTGTGCAATTCACTCCACTCACAATATGCTACAGTCTCTGCACCAGGATGATGGAATTCCACACCTAATAATCTGTGCTCACTGTTGAATAGTCAGGCAATCAGCCATCTTTTCAGTTATTGTATGCATCATCATTCATGGCCACCATATTTACTTAAGAAAACAAGCTCTCACCACGGGGAGTGGCAGGGGGTGAGGGGGAAGTGTTGTGTACGAGGAAGATGGAACAAACGCAGAATGTGGAACACAAGTCTGGCATGGGAGCCATATGTTTGCAACTGTATCAGTGCCAATATGGATTAAGATTCCATTAATATCAAAACTTGTACAGCCATTTTATACCTAGTTACTTTCCAGAAACCCTGTGTATCACTATATGTTGTCTAGTCTTGCTATGTACTTAAAGAAAGCTTAACTTATTTTATCATCATAGGAAACAATGATGACTCCAAGAAGCAGAAAACCAGTTGTTGTTCTATCTGGATCTAATCTCTGCCATCTTACAAGTATTAATAATATGGACACTCCAGATGATGCTAATAGGATGCCTTCACCCATTGGTGGGAGCCGTGCCATTAAAGCATTTGTGAACGGTGACTGTGTGGGCACAGAAATACACACACCTATAAAACCTGCTGGTGCTTTTTGCACTATAAGTGATTGTGATAAAGAAAATAGCTTTTCAAGAAAAATAGTCCTGGAAAATGAAAACAGTATTTTCAACATGTACACCGATGGCCATGAAGCTGATAGTTGCAATGGCGGTTCCCTGAGCAGCCCGTTTAAATCATATCTGTCAAGTCGTAGTGTCCTTACAGCTTCTCCAATTGACTTGAGTTTTATAAGCCGTGGGAGTGATTTGGACTCTTCTGTAGAAGAACATAGGATTCTGCAAAGTGTTGAGAACAATCTGAGTGAATCATTATTGTTTTGCCTAAATGGAGGTCAACCATCTTCTCTTGATGATGATAGTGTGGAAAATAGCAGGTTTGCAGCAGACAAACTGTGTGCTGTTCAAGTAGCTACCTCTGTACCTGTTAAAGATGTGGGGACTGAGTCTTCTACATTTTGCAAGAACTTTCTGCAAGAAACATCATTATGATGTTGATCAGGTATTTTTACGTAATCATCATAAATACGTACTGAGGCCAGTATTGACATAATGTTGATAGTTCAACATTAACTGTATTTGTCCTAAATGTGATATGGAATACCAAAAACTTGTAACAATAGTATTTACAACCAAGTACAAGAACTAACTTGTAATGTTTCTATGACACTGTAGAAAAAGTTCACTGGAATCAGGCCAAAGTAAGACTGTTACTTCAAAAGTTGTCAAACAGAAGCTTCAAACTGTCTTGCAGCTTTCGTAGTGACATTAAATATTTAAGCATTCTTAGATGTTTTCATATACCTTCTAAATGTCACATTATTTCAAATGTTTGGAGAAAACTTACTTTTCTTAGGTTCTTTAAAGAACTTTGTGCTTATCAAAAATTAAGATTGTAAATTTTAAAACAGATGTAAACATATTGTAATATAGATTCTTACATTAATTTATATTTCATTCAAACTGAAATGTTCATCTAGTTATAATGAGTTAATGCTCCTTTCTGTTTTGTTTATTGCATTTTACTTTCATGATGTATAGTACAAGAAACTGTAAGTGCCATGTACAAAAAGAAATATATTAACTTTCACCTATTTTGGTGCTGTTACGGCTTACGTAATTAAATTATTTTGAACAAAATATTGTGAGTACATTACTGTTTTTGTATAACTCCAGTTTACATTGCCTTCTACATACATTATGTTGTGCACTTGTGTGGTAATAATTTTGTATGCATTTTGACCGTCCTGTGATATCCAGCAGCAATATGTTACTGCAGCGATACGCATTCAACTTCAATTATTTCAGTTTGTTTCTTTAGAATGAAATTGCACCTGGCGGCCTATGAATCTTGTTGTGAATTTAAGCATGCATAATTCCAGCTAAAATACATGCAGTTGCTACATATACAGAAGCCAGCAAACATGGACATTGCCACTAAATAGTGCAGAAGCCAGTGTACATAGCGTTTGAAAGACACATGAACTTCCACAAATGCAAGGGAAACTTGTGATGACTCTTCCGTCATTGTCATTTAACATATCTGTACTCAACATAAATTTCATTTTGCCATTTGAATTGGCAGTATGTATTTGGACAGACTTGTATTTACCAAGATTATTTTGGGAACAGTATGGGTCACAATTGACAGTTCAGAAATGAGTCAGTGTCGGTGGAATATGTGCATTGTTGGGTAGTAGCAATACCTTGAATAATTTGTAGAGAATAACTACTCAAAAGCAGGAATTAGTGCATTAAATACTTTGGGGGATGTTTATGTTTGTGAAATGGGAAGATGGTCTTTTGAGAAATTACCACACTATGGGATTCAAAAAGTTTTGTCGAGTGCCAGGAGGATGTGGATGCCATCAAAAAAGTATATTGCAATTGGGATATTTTCAGTGGAGCAACCTTTGCCAACCTTTGCAGATTGCAAATTAGCTGCTGTCTACACAGTTATATGTGAGCTTCAGAATGTCCTGAATCCCTTTCAGGAAGCTGCCAGGAAGGTAAAAGAATTGTATGAAATAGTAAGTTCAGCAGATGTTAAGAGTACAATGAAGTAGTTAAATGGTAAATTGGAAAAAAGTCTGGCTTTATACTTGCATTGTGTGCCCTACCTGTTGCCAGAAGTGAAGTCTTGTACTCACAGTCCAGTAAGGTACTTTAACCAGGTATTAGCAGCACACAGCTGAAACTGCCATCCCAACAGGCCGATAGAGGGAAAAGTAGTGCAAAGCCAAATGGAAAGTGAGCTACTGTACCCAATTAGAGGAAATGGACAACCAGAAACCAAGCCACACTTCATTCATATCTATTGTGCCAGAAGGTTACTCACTGAGAATGTGTAAATTTCTCTCTTCCCCTCATTGCCGTTTGGGGGGAGAGGGGGATGTGTGTGTGCACGCAGTTTCTCCAGTATGTTTCCGTAAATGCACCTGATGAAGGAACTATTCAAAAATAATCAAGGCATAAAAAATGACAATAATTCCCAAGGTGGCCTATTGGTGATGAATAAAAAGTGGATTGATGTGAAATAAAAGTAACCAAAATGCACGTGTATGAGGCATGTTCAGAAAGTAAGTGTATTTTATTTTATTTTTAGATACAATTGTTGACTTTTTTCCTCACATAATCGCCGTCCTGTTCAGTACATTGGAGAGCTGAGACACAAGCTTCTTTATGTCCTCCTCAAAGATCTCTCTCCAGCTCCTTCCCCCACTTCAGAATCTCCTTCTGCACCTACTCATTAGTTGAAAATTTAATTCCACTTGGGTGCCTTCGAGGAGTTGAAAAGATCATCTGAAGACACCAAATGAGGGAATACTGGGGGGGGGGGGGGGGGGGTTTGAAACATTTGAAACATCTGAGCCAAATTAATCCAAGAGCACATTGGCCAAGGCTGGGAGAGAACGGGCAGTGTCAAGCAACTATCACACTCCTCTTGTCAGCATTCGCATCCTTTTCTTTTGAATGCTCGTTCTGAGTTTTTCTAGTCTCACAATATCATTGTGCATTGATGATATCCCTCTGAGGCAGAAATTTGATGAAAATGATGCCTTTTCAGTCCCAGAACATTGAGGCCATGATTTGTGATTTTGAATTCAGATGGGGGAATTGGTGTGACAACTGTCTTTTTGTTCCAGACTTGTAGTGAATCACCCACGTTTCAGCTCTAGTCACAGTAGAGCTCAGAAAATCCTCACCTTCTAATTCAAGTCAGTCATGAAACTTGGAGGTGCCGTTGACCTGATTTTTCTTATGCTTCTCTGTTGGCTGTGTTGTAACCCATCCTTTGCACAATTTCTGGTGTCCCAGTGTTTCTGCGTGTGTCCCATGTAAGAGAGTTCTGGAGAGTTGTAGAAAAACTGCAAAAATTTCATCCACTTTCAATAGATGGTTTTCACAAAGGTTCTTGCATTTTTTTGCAGCAACTCATCAGTCAAATTGGAAGGCCTACCACTACTCTGTTTGTCATGAACATTCGTTCTGCCTCCACTAAACTCCCTTCACCAATTAAATGTACTTGTTCTGTTCATGAAACCTTCACCGTAAACCATTGTGATTAATGAAAAATTTCGGTAAGTGTTATTCTTATCACAAGTAGGAAGTGGATCACAGCATGTAGCTCACTTCTGACGGAATTTTGTACCTAAATCTTTCATGCTACTGGACACTACAATTTGAGTTTACATGCTGTGACGCTCACTCTGTTCTGGGAGTCCCCCTCTACCATTCAATGTTGCCAGCCCTCAAAAGAAAACACAGCTCATTAGGGTTCCAATACATGTGGTTTTGAACATGCCTCATATTAGTGCTAAAAGGCCAAAAATATGTGCTAAAATATATTTATCACTTAGTGTAACTCACACACTATTAGCAATTTGTAACATCAGCAATAACAGTTTCACCTTGGTGATGTCTGTTACAACATAGATCTAAAAAGTTACCAAAATCTCTGAAACAAATACCTATCTGTCAAATTATTTAGCACATTTAAAAAAACCGATATTAGTGGGCAGCACTTATTGCAGCGATGTCACTAGGACAGTGGTCCTAAAATTTCTTCGCTGGTACTGAGCCGACGTCATGAATAAAACATGGAACTCCAGCTTTCTTATTTTAACAGAAATTGACTCCAACATCACAACACTGGTATCAGATACACACATCTTCGAAGCAGACAGTAAAGGAAGTTCTACTCTCTCCAGATGTTAGCTGATGCCAGGATGCTGATAGCTATACAAGTGGGCCCAGAGTTCTTGCTCCACCATGCACGTTAAAGCAACCTTGGTGCTGTATGTTTCCTTGGCTCGGGTCAAGTAAAAAATATAAAACTATGAATTATTTAAAGGAATAAACATATCAACTTGTCATGTAATTGAAGCCTGAGTTGTCAAAAAGCACGTAAATGAGATGACCGAGAACGGTACTAGCTTCTGGAAGAATCCTGAATACACATACATCTGTACCGCTAAATTATCACAAGTGACTACATTGTGCTGGGCCTATAGTTCAACTGAGGTGAAGTGTGCAGCATAGCAGGTGAGGTGATGATTAGGGAAGTGTGGCTTGTGTCTGGGAGAGAGAGGCAGCAGTTGTATAGGATGGGAGTGTACCTCTAGTGAGCTCATTCTGGCTACAGGCCAGGGAGAGCTGTGTGCAGTGCACAATGAGATGGAGTGGATTGGGAGGAGGAGAGAACCAAAGAGGAAGATGTGACTGAAGGTTGGCTGAAGGTAGGATACTTGGCCATTGGTAGAGGTGATTTTAAATGGGGGCTAGTGAAGATAGACGTCAGCAGGATTATGAGAGTGAAGGATCTAGTGTAAGAACAACTCTCAGCTATGTAAGTTGGAGAAACGATGTTAAGGAGGAGGATCCAGATGGCACAGGATGTGAAGCAGCAATTAAAAGTTGTGTGTGTGTGTGTGTGTGTGTGTGTGTGGGGGGGGGGGGGGATGTTAGGTACATTGATAATGCCATGTTAGACAGTATTAGTAAAGAAGGGATTGTGAATAGGTAGGATACTAGTGAATTGGAAAACATTGAGGGTAGTAGAAAGAATGAAGACATGGCATCTCAAAAAGCACATATCCATTTCCTTTATCAAATGTTTTGGTCAAGGTTCAGGAGAGACTGCTTTGTGATTGGTTACGGGCAGGCAGGGAGCTATTGGAACTGAGCCTATGCCAGTAACTCTGAATTCAGAAAAGGAAAATCAAATCTGTAGATGATGCGGTTTATAGGGCTCTTCAGAATGGAGCAAATATGACTCCAAAGTATCATTTGCACTTGTGATTGACATTGCATGTGCATTCAGTACTCTTTGGTGGCCTGCGATGCCCAAAAGCCTCCAAGATCCTGAATTCTCCAAATGTACTTGATGTATGGAGCCTGTATTAACAGGTTCTTATCCTAAACACATACATCAAGTTGAATGTAGGAGCACACCAATCTATGAAGGTTGAGAGTAAGGTTCCACTGATCATTTTGTTTTCAGTTGTTCCTGTTTTTAGGTAGGCAGAGAACACAAATGATTAGGTTGCCATCTGCAAATAATTGTAAGTGACTGAAAGTTATGGACAACAGTTAATATGATTGCACATCAAATATCTAAAATTTAACTGCTCAATTTTTGGTCTTTAAGGTTAAGTGGCCACCCAGAATATCAAAACTATGACAATAGATGAGGTGAACAAAATAGTAGACTAACAAGAAGTGTTTCCCACATAATAGGGAATGTTAGGCACAAATAAAATGTAACTAAGAGAAACTGTAAAAAATTAAAATAAATAAAATATGCAGTGGCCACCCATATGGACTTGAGGAATTTGAGACATGCTCATACCAGTGGGGGCAATGTAGAACAATGCAGCCACAGTAAGTATACTTATAGTCAGTTGGCAGGAACACACATTTTCAGTAAATTGCCAGCAACCATTAAAAACTTATTTTAGATTAAGCTCAGCTTAAACAGAGTTTGAAAGACTTTTTGATTAGCAACTCCTCCTCTGTAGATGAATATCTTAACAGGGACTGTTGGACCAACTTAAATAAAAATGTGTATTAGATTTCAGTTTTGGCAGCACTTGGTCACAACAGAGATTATTAAAAGTGCATAACTGTGCTTCAGTTTGACAGTGTATTAATTCTGTAAATAAGTTCCAGTTCACTGTATTCACATATTTTGACAGACTCCTGATAAACAATCAGGGTAATGAATTTTATATTCAAATTTTTTTATGTTATACTTTCTGACTTGTTCCACACCCAAGAGAATCATCTCATTTTTGGGTCTGTGGAACAAAAACTGAATCCAACCCAATCTAATCTAAACTAATCATCCAAATCTTAAGAGGCTGCCAGTAGCAGATCTAGAAATGTAATCTGGAACTTGTTCACGTAGAACTTTAAGTAAGTTCATTTTATTTATGTTTTTTTTATTTATTTTTTTATTTATTTTTTTTTATTTGACTGTATTTTCAACATTGTTTTATTCCTGGGTGAGTGATGGATTTTTCACTTTAGGAGGGATAGGAAGGATTGTGGGTAGCACATTCCTATATATGTTGTTATGGGTACTGAGTATGTATGACATGTTTACAGTTTGGATGGAAACAAACTGAATTGCCTCTGATAGTATAGGATAAGATAAGCCTATAAGGGACTGGAGTAGGATGTGCTGGATGGGTGTATCAGACAGGTCTTGCACCTGTGTCTTCCACAGCTGTATGGCTCGTGTTCGAAGCCCTGGTGAAGGGTATGGCTAAGTTATTCCAGTTCAGGATGATACAATACTGGTGATGAGGATGGTGCTCTTTGCAGTTGGTTCCTGGAGATAGTCAGAGGATTAGGAGTGTGTGTGGATAAGGCATGTGAAATCTGTGAGCTAAGTTTGGGGTGTACCGCGTGTCTGAAGATCTTAGTAAGATTTTCAGCATTCTGTGGGCTCAGGATAAATTGGTACATGGCGGCTGGTACATTCACTTTAGTTATCACATATGGATCATTATTTTAGCTTAACTGTTACTGTTTACCTGTAGTTAACACAGTGTGTAAAAATATATACTGACGATTTTAAGGATTTGTAGAGGATGTCTTCAGGATTGGAACCTGTGCTCGAAAATATCACCCAAGGATGCTACAGAGCTTTGAAGTTAGGGGTTAAAGCACTTGCTGCTAGGCGAATGTGAGGTGTAATGCTGATGCCTATGCATACTGCCTTGTAATAATATTTTGATGGGTATGGATGTGTCATTTACCATTTTATGCCCTGATTTCTGTCAAGTCCATTGTAAGTAGCTTGGGCAGCCAAGTAGCAAGCATTTTCCTCTGTAACTTTGGCAGTCTTTATTGTCAATGGACGTTATTTTCAGACATGGATTCCTATCCTCATTGTGTTTCTCAAGGCATTCTCTACAACCTTCAAAAGGTTTTTCCGTATATTTTTGTCACACACTGAATATTTACACCCAGAGGCTTCTGATTGTCATATGATGCAGCCTTATGGACTAGTGTTCCTAGCAAGTTGGTAATTGCTTCTGGAAATTGTATTTGCAGCTGTACTCCACCAAGCAGCCATTGATTTGTGACAGAGGGTATGTGATGACCAGAATAATTTTCTCCCTAGCTGGTTCTATTTGCAAGTGGTATGTGGGAAGAAAGATTGATAGTCCCATCTGTATAAACCCATACTTCTCTTAAATTTACCCCTGTGACCATTGAATGAGACTTAAGGAGGTTGTACACTGGTTAAGAATCTGGACTAAAGTTCAGGTGGACTGGTGTTTTAATTCTCTATCCAGACTTCAGATCTTTCCTTAAATTGCTTAACATAAAAGTCAGAATGTTTATTTGAATTTGGACATGACCAGTTGCCTTCCCACTTGTTTCCCAATACGAGTAATTGACATTGATAGGACAGTCAACTGTAATGTTCCCTTATTATTTGAAGGGTATGTTTAAAAAGAAAGCAAACCTCACGATCAGGCCCTGAAGACCATACAATAGTCAACTGACTGCCGTATCATCATCAGCCATTCACCATCGGATGCTGTATGGAAGAGCATGGGCTCAGGATGTTGATGTTTGGACCCTCTCAGTTAGGTAGCTCATCAGTTGGCTTGGCATTACAAGTGCATCCCAGTCCAGTCCTCTCACAAAGAAAAATCCCTGGCAGTACTGGGAATCAAATCCGGTCCCCCCCCCTCCCCCACCTGCGCTCTCGTGGGGTCTGTCACACTGACCACGCAGTTATGGAGGCAGAAGAGGACAATGCCCCCTCCCCTTACACACACACACACACACACACACACACACACACACACTAATATCCCAGACTGCTCAAAAATACTGTGTAGGTGGTTAATGGTGTTTTTATTATTGCTCTTCTTTGTAGGTGAATTACATAATTACATTTGCTTAGGAATGTCTACCCAGCATGTACCTTGTTCACAGCTATATGGTCATTTCACCTTTAGTTGCTCAGGAGAGATAATTTTAGATGCAGCTTGTCCATGATAAGTTGGCGATTCACGGCACAGTTGTAGTGAATGGCAGAAGGTGTCCCTTGCCCCTTCATTAGGACTGTTGGAAGGGAGAGGAGTGATGAGGGCAATGAGATGCTGCAGTGCTGGCACCATTACTCGTAACAATGTGTAAGGAAGTACTTATCTGATTTTCGCAGCTCCAATAAAATCATCAAGTTATTGTGGACAAGCCATACTTGATAACTGCCTAATTTGAATACTGTCACCAATTATGCTGTCAAACAATATCAGTATTTTTCCTCTATTTAGACAACATAAGTGATATAGATATTATTGTCACTGAGAAACAGCTGTGCTTATTCAGATCAAACAAGGGCCCAGTGTAATCAACAATAATGTATTGTACATGCCTCGAACAAAATACTGTACCTAGTAGCTGGAAGAAAGCATGAGTCACACTGTTCTGCAAGAAAGATCACAGAAGTGATTTACAAAACTAGCAACGAATACCATTGACATCAGTCTGTTGTAGAATCTTAGGATGTATTTCGATCTCAAACGTAATGAGGCGAGAAGCGTCCTGGCAAATTAAAATTGTGTACAGGACTGGGACTCGAACTGGGAACGTCTGCCGTCATTGGCAAGTGCTCCACTGATATGTATCTAGGCGCAACTCTCAATTGCTGTTACAGCTTTACTTCTCCTGGGCCTGCAAGGTATGCAGGAGAACTGTGAAGTATGGAAAGTGGGCAGAAGTACTGGTCCAAGTAAAACTGTGAGTTGTGTCTGAGCAGCTAAGTCAGTACTATTTTCTCACAAAAGGCAAAGGTTCCAGATTGGAGTACCAGTTCAGGAAACAGTTTTAGTCTGCCGCAAAGTTTCAAATTCGTGCGCATTCTTTCTGTAAAGTAAAAATTCATTCTCATAATGAAGCATCTCAAACTTTAAAATACCTTCCATGCCAACCAGCATGGGTTCTGAAACCATCAGCTCTGTGCAAACCAAGTTGCGCTTTTGTTGTATAACCTACTGGAAGCTGTTCTTCTAGGCAGTCTGGTGGATGCAGTGTTTACTGTCTTCCGACAAACAGTAGACTCAGTACCACCTCAATGTTGAATAATGAAAATATGATCATATGGGATATCATTTGTGACTGGACTGAGGATTTCTTTGTGTGGAGGACACAGTAGACTCTCCTGAATCTAGGGTCCTTGACAGAGGTGTAACTAACTTCAAATGATCGCCATGGAAAGGTACTGAGATCATTACTTCTCCTCTTGTTTTTTAATGACATGGCAGACAATATTAATAGTAAACTCTGAGTCTTGTTTTTCCCCAGATGATAAAGTTGCTTGCAATAAAGTGGCCAACTATTCTCAAAAAGACGACATAAACATCAAGTGAAATTTTAACCAGATCTAAAAGTATGAAGACATGTCCGAAAGAACAGATGCCATCTTCATATCATTAAGGCTAACCATCTGATGACCTCCAGTGCGGATGCACACGAATTGCCTGAACTCTTACGGGACCTGGTGGATTGTCTGCCTTGAGTAATGGGTGTAATGGTAGGGGCACTACGAACATAGTGTGTAGACTATTCAGTCGAGAATGTGGGTCTCACAGGGAGTGTGCCGGTGATAAGTCCCTGCAGTCGCACTATCCTCTGTGTCTTCGGTGGCTCAGATGGATAGAGTGTCTGCCATGTAAGCAGGAGATCTCGGGTTCGAATCCCGGTCGTGGCACAGATTTTCAACTGTTCCCATTTATGTTTCAAAGCCTGTCAGCAGCTAATGGTATTGATTTAATTGTAAGTTCAGATCTGAAAGTGGTGCAAAGATTGGTGACTTGTTTTAAATGTTCAGGAATTAAGTACTTCATAAAACACAAAATCAGAGTATCTCATGACTATAATATCACAATTAGGGTCAGTCAACTAATACAAAATCTGGGTGTAGCAATTTGTGGGGAAATGAAAGTTCCATATTTGTGTGGTGCTGAGATCTTGTGTTGAATGTATCAACTGTTTTGAGCCAACAGGCTCATTGTTTAGCACCTAATGCTTGAGATATCGCGTGATAATTTCAGTTGTGCACTGTGTACCTTGTTTTTTGGCGATTTTATGGATTTTTTTCCTGGTTGTAACAGTTAAGCTCAGTAAAGATAATTACTTTCTTCTTTATGTTGTTAGCGAGGAATATGTAGATATGCGCACTTATTTACAGATATCACACTTTTAAATTAATTTGATAGATTTGCCTTGTGTCCAGTGTGTGTAGAGAATTTGTGTTCGTACCTTTTGTTCATATTTGTGGCTTAATTTTTACATTTATATATTTTATTCAGAGCTGTAATCTTATCTTATGTTATTTCCCTTCATTTAATGTCAAACAGAAATCTCCGCAAACTCCTAGTTTGTTTTTTGTGATGAATGCTTGCCTTTCCCTTCTCGTTATGTTCCACCCAGTTGGAAGCTGTGTTACAAGAACAAGGTGCAAAGAACATTTTCTTCCATTATTTCTGTTTATTGTTGCAACAGCCAAAAGAAACTAAAAAAGATGATTCTACCATTTGAGTGACCTGCTGCAATTCTTTCTCTCTGCCTGTCAAATCAGTGTACAGCCCCCATTGCATCTGTGTGCTCTGCTGTGGATGCAGGCAGGGAGGTAGCTGAGGTTGTCCCGTATTTATTTTTCTCTTGTGACAAATCATTTCTGTCGGGTGGTGAGCAGTTGACTAAACTGTAACTGTCTTATTATCTTGGCATTTTACTGCAGATACACACTGTTATGTACAGGTGAGGTGTACTTACATGCAGCTGGGAAATATTTTCCAGCAAGGAACACAAGGTGGTGATGCAGTTCATCAGTAGCATGCTGGAAAAGTGCAGCCTACAAATGACACTGCTTACAAAACACTTTTGTGTCTCATCTGAGAACATTTCTGAAATGTGTGACAGCCCGTACCAGATATGATTTACTGTTTATATTTAAAGAAATGCAGCACGAGTGGTCGAATGTTTTTTTTTTTTTTTTAAGTGGGTCATAGAAATGCTGAAAAACCTGAATTGGGGAGACACTTGAAGATTGATGCCAAATATCACTGGGAAGTCAAGAAGCAGTACTAAGTAAGGAATCCAGGAATATACTGCAGTCCTCCATGTGTGATTCCCATAGGGACCACAAAGATAATGTTGGCTAAGATAAGATTAATTACAAAGTGCACAGACGCATTCCCCCTGGACTCCATACACATATGGAATGGGAAGAACATTCACAATGTTTGCAGAGTATGAATGAAGATACAACTGCAGAATTGGTCAATGGAAGCAGAGATTAAGGTGAGGAGATGGAGACATTAGTTGGAGAAACTTCATAAACGAGACATCCAGGGATGTCAAATTAATATCATGTAACACCACCTCTACCCTTGATAATTATTGACATAAATTTGACAAGGAAGGGTCCCCACAGCTTGCTTCAGATCAATATTCAGAAGAAGCCACTCATCATTGATTGTTGTTGTTGTTGTTGTTGTTATTGTCTTCAGTCCAGAGACTGGTTTGATGCAGCTCTCCATGCTACTCTATCCTGTGCAAGCTTCTTCATCTCCCAGTACCTACTGCAGCCTACATCCTTTTGAATCTGCTTAGTGTATTCATCTCTTGGTCTCCCTCTACGAGTTTTACCCTCCACGCTGCCCTCCAGTACTAAATTGGTGATCCCTTGATTTCTCAGAACATGTCCTACCAACCGATCCCTTCTTCTAGTCAAGTTGTACCACAAACTCCTCTTCTCCCCAATTCTATTCAATACCTCCTCATTAGTTATGTGATCTACCCATCTAATCTTCAGCATTCTTCTGTAGCACCACATTTCGAAAGCTTCTATTCTCTTCTTGTCCAAACTATTTATCGTCCAGGTTTCACTTCCATACATGGCTACACTGCATACAAATACTTTCAGATATGACTTCCTGACACTTAAATCAATACTCGATGTTAACAAATTTCTCTTCTTCAGAAATGCTTTCCTCACCATTGCCAGTCTACCTTTTATATCCCCTCTACTTCGACCATCATCAGTTATTTTGCTCCCCAAATAGCAATACTCCTTTATTACTTTAAGTGTCTCATTTCCTAATCTAATTCCCTCAGCATCACCCGACTTAATTTGACTACATTCCATTATCCTCGTTTTGCTTTTGTTGATGTTCATCTTATACCCTCCTTTCAAGACACTGTCCATTCTGTTCAACTGCTCTTCCAAGTCCTTTGCTGTCTCTGACAGAATTACAATGTGATTGGCAAACCTCAAAGTTTTTATTTCTTCCCCATGGATTTAATAGCTACTCCAAACTTTTCTTTTGTTTCCATTACTGCTTGCTCAATATACAGATTGAATAACAACAGGAATAGGCTATAACGCTGTCTCACTCCCTTCCCAACCTCTGCTTCCCTTTCATTTCCCTCAACTCTTATAACTGCCATCTGCTTTCTGTACAAATTGTAAATAGCCTTTTGCTCCCTGTATTTTACCCCTGCCACCTTCAGAATTTGAAAGAGAGTATTCCAGTCAACATGGTCAAAAGCTTTCTCTAAGTCTACAAATGCTAGAAATGTAGGTTTCCCTTTCCTTAACCTTTCTTCTAAGATAAGTCATAGGGTCAGTATTACCTCACGTGTTCCAACATTTCCATGGAATCCAAACTGATCTTCCCCGAGGTCGGCTTCTACCAGTGTTTCCATTCGTCTGTAAAGAATTCGCATTAGTATTTTGCAGCTGTGACTTATTAGACTGATAGTTCGGTAATTTTCACATCTGTCTAGACCTGCTTTCTTTGGGATTGGAATTATTATATTCTTCTTGAAGTCTGAGGGAATTTCGTCTGTCTCATACGTTTTGCTCACCAGATGGTAGAGTTTCGTCGGGACTGACTCTCCCAAGGCCGTCTGTAGTTCTAATGGAATGTTGTCCACTCCCGGGGCCTCGTTTCGACTTAGGTCTTTCAGTGCCCTGTCAAACTCTTCACGCAGTATCATATCTCCCATTTCATCTTCATCTACATCCTCTTCCATTTCCGTAATATTGTCCTCAAGAATATCACCCCTGTATAGACCCTCTATATACTCCTTCCATCTTTCTGCTTTCCCTTCTTTGCTTAAAACTGCGTTTCCATCTGAGCTTTTGATATTCATGCAAGTGGTTCTCTTTTCTCCAAAGATCTCTTTAATTTTCCTGTAGGCAGTATTTATCTTACCCCTCGTGAGATAAGCCTCTACATCCTTACATTTGTCCTCTAGCCATCCCTGCTTAGCCATTTTGCACTTCCTGTCAATCTCATTTTTGAGACGTTTGTATTCCTTTTTGCCTGCTTCACTTACTACATTTTTGTTTTGTCTCCTTTCATCAGTTAAATTCCTTATCTCTTCTGTTACCCAAGGATTTCTACTAGCCCTTGTCTTTTTACCTACTTGATCCTCTGCTGCCTTCACTATTTCATCCATCAAAGCTACCCATTCTTCATCTACTGTATTTCTTTCCCCCATTCCTGTCAATTGTTTCCTTATGCTCGCCCTAAAACTCTGTATAACCTCTGGTTCTTTCAGTTTATCCAGGTCCCATCTCCTTAAATTCCCACCTTTTTGCAGTTTCTTCAGTTTAAATCTACAATTCATAACCAATAGATTGTGGTCAGGGTCCACATCTGCCCCTGGAAATGTCTTACAATTTAAAACCTGGTTCCTAAATCTCTGTCTTACCATTATATAATCTATCTGACACCTTCCAGTATCTCCAGGCTTCTTCCATGTATACAGTCTCCTTTTATGATTCTAGAACGAAGTGTCAGCTATGATTA
Organism: Schistocerca serialis cubense; assembly: GCF_023864345.2. NCBI lineage: Eukaryota > Metazoa > Arthropoda > Insecta > Orthoptera > Acrididae > Schistocerca > Schistocerca serialis. Next base: position 453,459,687 of record NC_064642.1, on the reverse strand, counting down.
AGTTGTACTCTGTGCAAAATTCTACCAGGCGGCTTCCTCTCTCATTTCTTACCCCCAATCGATATTCACCTGCTACGTTTCCTTCTCTTCGTTTTCCTACTGTCGAATTCCAGTTACCCATGACTATTAAATTTTCGTCTCCCTTCACTACCTGAATAATTTCTTTTATTTCATCATACATTTCATCCATTTCTTCATCATCTGCAGAGCTAGTTGGCGTATAAACTTGTACTACTGTAGTAGGTGTGGGCTTCATGTCTATCTTGGCCACAATAATGTGTTCATTATGTTGTTTGTAGTAGCTTACCTGCACTCCTATTTTCCTATTCATTATTAAAGCTACTCCTGCGTTACCCCTATTTGATTTTGTATTTATAACCCTGTATTCACCTGACCAAAAACCTTGTTCCTCCTGCCACCGAACTTCACTAATTCCCACTATATCTAACTTTAACCTATCCATTTCCCTTTTTAAATTTTCTAACCTACCTGCCCGATTAATCGATCTGACATTCCATGCTCCAACCCGTAGAACGCCAGTTTTCTTTCTCCTGATAACGATGTCCTCTTGATTAGTCCCCGTCCGGAGATCTGAATGGGGGACTATTTTTCCCAAGAGGACGCCATCATCATTTAATCGTACAGTAAAGCTGCATGCCCTTGGGAAAAATTACAACTGTAGTTTCCCCTTGCTTTCAGCCGCTCGCAGTACCACAACAGCAAGGCCATTTTGGTTAGTGTTACAAGGCCAGATCAGTCAATCATCCAGACTGTTGCCCTGCAACTACTGAAAAGGCTGCTGCCCCTCTTCAGGAACCACATGTTTGTCTGGCCTCTCAACAGATACCCCTTTGTTGTGGTTGCACCTATGGTACGGCTATCTGTATCGTTGAGGCACGCAAGCCTCCCCACCAACGGCAAGGTCAATGGTTCAGGGGGGGCCATCACTGATTAGATCCCCTAAAGCTAACAAATTGCAGTCATGTTGATTGCTGTGTTTCACCTGAATATTTTCAATGATAAATGCTATGTGTAACAATGATTTAACATAATTTGTGCATCATTAGGTTTTTTATATAAATGTAAATGAATTCCATTTATTCTGTACATATGTAAAGTTCTATGTAACTTTGTGTGTAGTTTATATATGAAAAAGAATGCTTTGGTCCAATAGCAGGTATGTAATATGTGCAAACTTTTATTGAGAGGAACGTGATAAAAAAAAAAAGTGTTGAAGCAGGGATGTGGCATTTTATCAGTGGTAAGGAAGCATTTTTTGTACTAATAGGGAATTTAAAAGACTTATAGTGTGGAGACAGTGGAAGCAGTTAGTATGCCCACAGAGGGATGAGATGAAGCAGTAGCCACCAGATTATCATAGCAGCTTTGTTGCAGTAAAATACCAAAATTTAGGAGAAGACCACAATTTTTTTCAAAATTGTAGATGAAGCAGAGAAGACGTAAGAGAAAGGAAATGAATGAGACAAGATTCACAAACTAAACATTTAGCAGAAGATGGATACAGAAGATTATCGAGACATCGAAAGTTCATAAAAAAACCGAGTATAGACCTACACTGTGAGTCCATGTATGAAATAGGTAAAGGGGTTATTTTGATTAGGAAAAGACGAGAGACTGTGAATTACAGCCAAAGTTCAAGCTCTGTTCACAAAAAGTGACTATTTTATTTCCATGTTTGAGGATGTTGTCTGTGAACAGGATAACTACTGTAAAATTTACTGTGAGGACCAGTGCACGTGTTAAAGCTGACAGTAAAATATTAATAAATAGATGCCTCATTGCTATATCCATTGTCACATGGGTGTCCACTGCTGTGCTTGAAACTGAGTCCATGTATCAACCATATGGATCCCACTCCAATTTCCCTTCTGAAGAGTTTTTAAAAGGTTTTATCAGTGATGTTTACACAATAAGACAGCTCCCTATGGACTGTGGAACATTTGACATACAACAGCTCCTGCAATAGTTAGCTGCTGAGATACATATTAGTTGTTACACTTCTCTGGTGGTAGCCATTATTTCTGACACATTAGTGTATTTACACTGGAAACAAACATTACATAGCAGACTTCATGTAAAGATTGATGAGGGTAAAGAATGTGGAAACTGAAATCAGTTATCTTAGAGCAATTACAAAAACCCAATGTAACCTAGTTTACACTGTAATGCAGAACTTCCTCGAAGTCAACTGTTATGTCCCACTGTTTAATTTGAACAGTGAAACCCTAATTACTTGACAGCAAAATATGAACTAGACTGTTGTTATTTACTTCAAATTCCATTATTTACATTGTAACTTAAATTTGTTTTATAAAAAGTTGTGTATTACATCAAGTCAAATTATATTAATGGAACTGAACTTGATTGGTACAATTTCATGCACTGTGGTTGTAATTGTCTGATAGTCATCTACTGGTACACTTTCTGTCCAACCTCCTCTCTTAGGTATAGTTAACTCAATAGATATAATACGTTCAAAAAAGTTCAAATAGCATTAATTTTATACAAGAAAATCCATTATACTGACATTGGTGTACAACCATTCATTCAAAACAAAGATGTAACAGCTATTTAAATAGTTACGCAAATATTATCATCTTATGGTGTTAATGTGTGTGTGTGTGTGTGTGTGTGTGTGTGTGTGTGTGTGCGCGCGCGCGGGCGCGCGCACATGCAACTGATGGGAAAAAATGCAACACCAAAAAAATAATGTTGTGGAGTAATGAAATTTTTGGAATACTTTTGTATCAATAATAGATTTAAGTGATGAGCATTGGTAGATCACAGGTTAACGTAAGTGCAAGCTAATCCATTGGAAATGTGAAATGCTGGTACATTAATAATTAGTGTAACTATGAGAATGTTGACTGCAAGCATGCAAATGTGCATGGCTTATGTTGTACAGATGCCGGATGTCAGTTTGTCGGATGGAGTTCCATGCGTGTTGCACTTGGTCAGTCAATAAAGGGACAACTCATGCTGTTTGTGGATCACGCTGGAGTTGTCATTTGATGATGTCCCATATGTGCTAAATTGGTGACAGGTCTGCTGATCGAACAGGCGAAGGCAACATTTCGACACACTGTAGACCATCTTAGGTTGCAGCAGCGGTTTGTGGTCTAGTGTTATCCTGTTGGAAAACACATGCTGTTCATTTTTGGTAGCAGAGTAGGTCGAATCTCTGGACTGATGTACAAGTTTGCAGTCAGGGTGCATGAGATAACCATGAGAGTGTTCCTGCTGTCATATGAAACTGCACCTGGACTCTATCTCCATGCATAGGTCCAGTGTGTCTAGCATGCAGACAGTTTGGATGCAGGTCCTCAAGTGGCCTCCTAACCAATAAACGGCCTTGACTGTCACAGAGGCAGAACTAGCTTTCACCAGAAAAAACATCTTGCTCTCCAACGAGCTCTCACTTTACACCACTGAAGTCGCAATGGTGATTGCTTGGGGTCAATGGAGTGTAGTGTACAGGGTATCTGACGTTGAGCTGTTCTTGAAGTAACAATTTGTAACAGTTTGTTGTCACTGTGGTTCCAACTGCTGCTCAAATTGCTGCTGCAGATGCAGCATGATGTGCCAGAGCCATAAGCCAAACACAATGGAGTTCCCTCTTGGCAGTGCCACATGGCTGTTTGACCTCCGGTCTTCTTGTGTCCGTACATTCTTGTGACCACTGCAGCCAGCAGTCATGTACAGTGGCTACATTCCTGCCAAGTCTCTCTGGAGTACCACACTAGGAACATTCAGCTTCTCAAAGTCCTATTACACAACCTCATTCAAATTCATTGAGGTGTCGATAATGGTGTCTTTGTCACCTTAAAGGCATTTTAGACTAACACCAAGTTACTTCACCCGATCTCAAAACTAAGTCTCACTCACAAACATTAGCGCATGTGTTTAAAACAAACCTGATTTGCATCCTCCTGTTATGAGACTGGCACAAAATTTTAATAGACATAACATTTCAGATGTAGAAATGCATCTACCAACTTTATGTTGCACAACTACTCCTTGGTGGTCCAATATTTTTTTCCATGAGTGTGGGTAGATAGATATTAAGTCACCTGTTGTAGGCGAGAGTAGGTGCAAGATTAGCCATATGTAGGATAAGTGAAAGTATTTATCTAGCACAGTTATTTTGACAAAACAGTAGCAAGCTTGGTGAAAACAGAGACTTCATTGACAGTGGCCTCTGTCCAATGATATCCAGGAAGTCTGTCAGTATTATTCATGTTATCACAGTCATTTACTTAGATGGACATATTATTATTGTTTTAGTATGATTGCTGTTGTCTTTGAACGGGATAGGGTACACAGAATACTTGCGAAGATGCAGAACAAAGAGAAACTGAGAAATTTGGGCGGAAAAAATCCTGGTTCATGTTCACAGTAACCTGAAAATGTGAGCATAAGTCAAGATATGAGAAACATCCCCAAAATACTGCAAATCACCTGTGGCCTGAACTACGCCCTCCACACAATACGGGTTAAATACTGCACTCAACGAAACTAGTGCGTGCTACACCTAGCATAATTTGAAAAGAGGCAAAAATCGCAAATTGGAGTGTACTATACATCTCCCTCCAATTAGCTTTTGTAAACTGATAGAGATGAACCTACATTCACAGAGACCAGTGATTCCTGTAGGGTTTCAAACCAGTTATCATTGACAAAGTGCAACACTAATTTCCAGTTCCTGTCGCGTTAGGATCTGTCTATGATCACTGTTCTTACTCCGCGTTACATGGCTACAGATGGTAGCCATTCCTTGTAGACATGTTCAACAGTCCACACTGAGTGAAAAAAAAAAAAACACATCATGCAACTTCATTCATGTCCAAACAAAATAGCTCCTTTCTGTCAAGTCGCCCCGTTTGACTATGCTGATACCAAACAACCGACAGACAGAAATCATCATTTCACTGTCAGAGCAAAGGGTTGCATGAGTGCCTAATACCAGTTCTGCACCATCAACAGCACTCCAAAGTGACCTATTTGCTCTTATAACAGAGTGAATAACATCTGGTGAGCCTAGTTGCTCAAGAGAGATTAGCCTAATTGAAAATGGGGACACAATGCGAGAAGTGGATAGAGGAGATTCAATATTCATTTCTGAATTTCAGGAAGTTATGCATAAACTGGAAAGGGTCAGATACTCAGGTATTATTGAAAAACCACTGGAGTTGGAGTGCTTACAGGCATAGCAAGAACTATACAATGTCGTAAATGAAATTTGTTGTGAAGGGAATATAATTATAATTTTCCAAAGAAAGCAATACTGGATATAAGTGAAAATTACTCCACAATCAGTCTAATATTTGGCATGCTTAAAAATATTATGAGAGTGCTATGGAGAAGAATGGAAGGAAAAATCTGAAAGTAGATTTAGGGAGAGCCACTTTGGATTTAGGAGGAGCAGGAGCAGAGTAGTAGAAAAGCAGTTTCAATGCTGCACTTAACAGTGGCGGGAAGATGGAGAAACAACAAATCATACATTGCATTCATATATTTGAAAAATGAACATTTCCATTCTCTTTGTGGGAAGCAGAACTGAAGTAGTCAACACCAATGGAATGGTACGAGAGGCCAAAATCAGAAAAGCTCTAAAACCAAATTGCTCTGTTTCCCCTCTAATAGTAATCTGTTAACCGATTGCTGCAGTGTGCTTACAGAATGAAACTAAGGTGACTGTATGTGCAGCACATGAACATTTCGAATGGCTAAATGTTGGGCAAGAGACTCTCGATGAGCTGGACAAATGCTGCTATTGAGGAAGTAATATGTAAAGAAAGAAGAGGTTCAGAAATAGATTCACGAAATAATTGAGACAGTGCTCTATATTGATGTGAAACATAGACAACACATGATCTGGGAATTGGAGGGGGGGGGGGGGGGAGGAGGAGGAGGATGAACGATTAGAAAGAAGCAATTTGAACTGTGTCGTTACAAGAGATTGTTTAAGGTCAGACAGTAATGAGAATGGCCTGTGATGAGGAAGAATGCCTAATAAAGAACATGATGCAAGAGAGAGAATGGTAGAGCACATGTTACGACAAGTTGTTGCTGAAAACTGTAGTTGAAGAAATGGTGGGAAGAAAGAATCAGGAGCAGACCTTAAAAACAGTATTAAACAATGTTGATGATAAAGAATGCCCCATTTAAGCTTAAATAAAGAGCATAGCTAGAAAATGAGAGGAATGTTGAAGAAAACAACTGGTATGTAGAACTGTAACAAAGCAACCTTGCTATTGAATAATCAAAAAACACTAAGAAATTTCATTCACACGTTGTTGGGTGCTTGTGAGGCCACAAGAATATCTAATACACAATTGTGAATATGTGTGTGTGTGTGTGTGTGTGTGTGTGTGTGTGTGTGTGTGTGTGTGTGTGTTGTTTGTTTGTGGTTGCATCACACTGAAATGACCGTATGAATTTGGATGAAATTTGGAGTGGAAATCGCTTATATTCTGAACAGACACAAAGGCTACCTAATACAAGGATGGAAAAAAGTTCAAAAATTTGTGTGATAGAGTTGGTAAGTGACAGTAGTGTTCCTTGAGGTCCAGAATGTGACTGACAGGTGACAATATTGTGCCACAATGCAGCAGTGTCCATAACAAGATGGCCTCCCCACTGTCAACATGCACCATGATTGAGCAGCGATCTGTGATGCAATTTTTGTGTAATGAAGGTGTCGGACCAATCGAAATTTATTGCAGAAAGATGGTATAGTATGGTGATTCGTATCTGCCATCTCAGCAAGTGTTCGAATGGTGTAGGAAGTCTGGAGGATGCCCAAAGACCATGGCTGGCTCACCGTTTAGTGACTGATGAGAACATTGCTTTAGTGGAGGCGCTTGTAAAGGAGAACAGTTGTGTAACTCTGAATGAAATAGCCACGTGTTTGAAGGTTAGTATTGGTTCAATGCAGAATATTGATCACAGTATACTTCACTTCACTAAGGTGTCTACAAAAGGGTGCCACATTAGTTGACTGCTGAATTGAAAGACTGTCAGGTTGATGCCTGTGAAGAACTTTTATATCATTTCCACATTGAAGGTGATGCATTTCCGGGAAAAACTGTTAAGGCTATGAGACTGGGTTCTGTTATCATCAACCAGAAACAAAAAGGCCAACCGAGGAATGGCGCCACAGCTCATCACTGAAACCAAAAAAATTCTGCACTCAGCTGTCTGCTGGGAAAGTTACGCTCATTCTCTTGTGGGATGCAAATAAGTAATACTGGAGCATTACATGGATAGGGGAAATACAGTAACGAGTACTTCTCATTTAGACATGCTAAAAAAATCATCTTTTCCATGCAATCAGGAATAAATGACGAGGTCTTCAGACTTCCAGAGTATTGTTACAACATGACAATGCCTGACTGTATAGAGCCCATAAGACAGTTGAGAGTATTTAGGAAATTCAATTTGAATGTATATTACATCCACTTTATTCACCAGACCTCACTCCTAGTGACTCATTTATTTGGTACACTCAGAGAATCAGTGGGAGGCAGGCAGGCAGTTAAGAGGTGAAAACTTGCGGTCTGTTACTGGCTACACATGTGACCAAAGAATTTTTCATTTTGGCATCTATGCACTTCCAAAGTGGCGGAATACAGGCATTCAACTTCAGAGAGACTGCATTGAAAAATGACATGTAAGTTTATTGTTCATTGTTACAATTACAAGTATTGTAATTCTTTTAAGGTTTTCATTTGAATCACCCTTGTGTATACAGTAGTGGACATCAGTATCAAAATAGGATTCTTCCAAAATAATAGAACTACAATGTCAAAAGCATATATGTATCAAATTTATTATGTAAGTAGTAGAACGTATATAAGACATAAACAATCATGATGGATGTACAGAGTTTCTTTCACAAGATGAGTAACAAAATAAGGTGTTGGCATTTCCTGGGTGGAAAATGGTATAATGGTACTCATTGTTCTGTTGTGTTACTGCATTGTTAGTGTTTTGTTCAACCTCCATTCTTCCTAATTACGTCAAAAATTCTCATGGCCATTGATTTTGTTTTGAGTTGTAATTCCTGCAGTGCAGTTGTCACTCATTCTTCTCATATCAGTCTTTTCAGCTCACATATGGCCTCAAATTACCTTCCAGTGCGATAAACATGCATTGCAAGTATGACCCAAAGATTTTCCTTGGGGTTCAAACCTGTGCTACGCGCATGCCAGGGCAACACATCGATATCTTTATCTTCAAATTACTTTGTGGTTGCAACAGAAACATGGACAGATGCATTGTCTTTTTGAAACTTTACACCTTCATGCCCAAGATCCATATGCATTCTAATCAGTTCCATCTCTAGCATCTCACTGTACATTTTAGAGTTCATTCTAGTGTTTAGACAAGCAATGCATGATTTACCCTTAGCGCGGAAGGCTGCCCAAATCGTAACACTTCCACCACCAAAATTTCTGATCATTCCTACCTGCTGTTCTGTTCTCAGATTATGCCAATAATATTGAAATCTATTCAGATCTTCTAAATTAAGCTTCTCATCACTGAAGATCACTTTGTCCCATTATGAAATCCATGACATACATTTTTCAGTAAACTCCAGTGTTTATGTTTGATTTTTAGAGCAGGTTTCTGCAGTCGTTTCTTGAATACTAGATGTTTGTCATTTGACAAAATTCGTCATATATGTCTGGCAGTTACTGGCAACTGTAAACCAACTAGAAGTTGTGAAGAATAACGGTTTGTGTCCCTTCCTTTATGCAAAAGAACTGTTTCGATGTTTCATATAATTTTCTAGTTTTCCAATATTTTCCATTCTGTCCATATCGTTTGTATCTTCCTTTGTGCAAAAGAACCGTTTCGATGCCTCAGATAATTTTCTAATTTTCCAATATTTTCCATCCTGGCCACATTGTGTGTCCAGTCTAACAAAATTTCAATCACTGTACTTGAACGGTTCGCTTCTTGGCGATTTGACGGTTAGAGTGTTCATTTTCCTTGTACTCACCAATTTTTACTTTTTCTTCATATAATGACTGTTCTCCGTGTGGCACTGTCACAATCGTGGTTTATGTACACAACACGTACTCTCACTAATTGTACATGTTTCCTATCTGCAGGAAAGGCACATACACACAGTCACAGCTTTTATACCAAGTTCCACCCTCTACCAACTGAATGGTCAGTGTCTTGTAACACACTGTAGAACTGCCATCAAATCCGATACCATTTGACTACATTTGTCGATGTACTGGATCTCATGCTGTTGCGTATCTCGGTGCACAACTATTCGAATCAACAATGTTAATTTTCCTACAAATATCCATGCCTTTACACTGATTTCCACTGCTGTACCTACATCTATATCTATACTATACAAACCACCGTGAGGCGCATGGCAGCGGGTATGTCCCATATCAAAGGGGTGGAACCGAAAACGAAATGTAGCCTATGATGTGTGAGCACCCATACTTTATTCATCCAGTATTTCAGAATGACACCACTTAGTGAGTTGTGACAAACTTTATACTAAATATCAAACACGTATGGTACCAAACTTTTTCTCGCTGTCAACCCCCACAAAATGATGAAAGGAAAAAGTTTATTGCTTGCTCCAATGTCCAGTCACCTTAATGTGACCACCACCTATGTTCGACATCAATGTGTAATAACCACTGACAGGTGGCAGTGACAGCACAAGCAGTGGAGGGTATATAAAGCATACCGTGCAGAAATGCGGAAACAGAACGATTTATCTGATGTCCAAAAGAACATGACCAGTGGCTTTCAGACCAAGGGTGGAAGCATTTCAGAAAGAGCTAAGATTGTGTACTGTCTGTATGCTGCCTTGATTAAAGTATGCTGTGCACAGCAAAATGACATTATCCGAAACTGGCGCAGAGCCAACTGTGGTGCACCACAGGCCATAGATGACAGTGGTGAACGACGGCTGTGGAAATGTGTACAGGCAAATAGATGAGCAAATGTTGAGCAGCTTACTGCCCAGATGAACGTAGGGGCTTCCAATAATGTATCTTTAGTGACCGTTTACCAAACATTTCTGCTTGTGGGCCTCTGCAGCAGCCGCCTGGTTCATGCACCCATGCTGACTCCCATTATCAGCGACAAAGGCTGGAATTTCCATACCAATACCGCAACAGGATGTCCATTGAGTGGCCTCTTCAGATGAATCACGTTTTATGCTCCATCGGATAGATGGCCCTTTGAAGTGTATCATATAAAAAAAGTTTTATTTTTTATTACTTTTATGTAGAAAGCATTAACCTGTAATGAACTCTTATGTCACAAAATGTACTTGTAATATCAAGGATTGAAGAACCAATGTTGGTTATGACTCAGACAGTATGCATAAGGCGTTTTTTAAAGAATGGCGATTTAGGAATCGAAGACTTCCTCTTATGGCTTCAGATCTCCAAGTATTAGGAGTTACGCGCTGTTATCTCTGTACATATCTGATTTATTGAGTAATAATCATTTTATCCATAATTACTGGTGTGTGCAGTAATTGTAGAAATCTTTGTGATTACCACATTAATTTTATTTAAAGATCTCATATGTTTCAGGTAGACTTAACAGGAAATTGTGTCCACATTGTTTGAGGCACAAAGACTGATTGATTATCACGTAGTGTCGTTTAAGCTTTATATTCTCCACAAGTCGACCTGTAGATCTATTTTTATGAAGTCTGTGTTAATATCTATTAAGGTAAAGGTGCCAAATTTCGTGTCCGTGTCCAATTTCGTCCCCCTAAGATTCTCAGTTCTGCCGGTATGGGCGCCATCAGTAATATTTTTCATTAGTTGTGCTCATCGTCACGAGTTAGATGTGAAAGTTTCATGCATTCAGTCCTGTGCGTGGCTGTTTGAGAAAATGTATTCTAATTTGTCAAAAGGTGAGTTGTCGAAATACTATTTGTAAATGCTCTTTTCTAATTATTATATGGTGTTTGTTTAGTTGTGCTTGACATATCTGTTTAGGGTAAGCTATAAAGTGAGTTATCTCTGCATTTCGCAGTGTTTGGTTTACTTCACTTTGTGTAGGAAGCCGCCATATTGGCAAGTAGGATGTTCCTATTTTCGTCCCCCCATCAGTTACTAAATTCGTCCAGGGGACGAAATTTAGAACATTTTTTTTCATTTTGTTCCAGATGCCACTTAGGAAGAAGTGGGACGGAGAGGCGATGAAATCGGCAATAACTGCGGTGAGAAACAAGGAAATACATAAAGCTGTGAGTAAAACATTTAGTATGCCTAGGGCAACTCTCAAGGATTATATAAAGAAAGGAGAAGGTAAAAGTGCTGACGAGTTAATTGAAAAAGCTTCTGGTAGCAAACCAGTTTTTTCACATGAGTTGGAAGGACATGGATAAAAATTTCTATGGTCTTACACCGAATAATCTTGAGCGAATAGCCTTTCAGCTTGCTTTACGCAATAATGTTGCTCACCCATTTTCAGTCAGGCAAAAAACAACTGGACTGAAGTGGTTGCGTCTGTTTCTTCAGAGACATCCGACATTTTCTACACGAACGCCGCAATCCTTGTCAGTAGCTAGGGTACAAGGTTTCAACGAAGAAAATGTTAAGTTCTTTTTCTCTATTTTGAAGCCCGAGTATGAGAAAATACAATTTAATCCACTTAAAGTGTCCAACATAGATGAAACCGTCATCACAGTGGTACAACACAAAGTAAGAAAGATTGTTGCTATGAAAGGGAAGAAGTCTGTGCACAAACTGTCGTCTGCAGAGAGAGAGAGAGGTGCACTAGTGACGGTTGTTTTGTGCGTGTCAGCATCAGGTACATTTGTGCCTCCTCTTATGATTTTTCCCATGATGAAGAATGAACTCATGGATGGAGCTCTACCTGGGTCAATAGGAGCAGCTAATGAGTCTGGTTGGATTACACGTGATTTTTTTGAAAAATGGTTTCGACATTTCATTTCAATTGTAAATCCATCAATGGAAGATCCCATTGTGTTGATATTGGACAGACACTATTCACATTCTCGCAATGTGAATGTTATTAACATTGCTCGTGGTAATGGTGGTGCCATAGTCTGCTTGCCTCCTCACTCCACTTCAAAACTGCAGCCTCTCGATGTGTTGTTCATGTTTGCTTTTAAAACATTTTATGGACAGGCAATAGAACATTGTCTGTCTAACCACCCTGGCAGAATTGTTGGTAACCTTCAGATTGCACAGCTATTCAATGAAGCCTATGAAAAGGCAGCAGTTGTACAAACTGCCGTAAATGGTTTTAAGAAAACTGGGACTCTGCCTTACAATCCAAATATGTTTAGCTCAGAAAACTTTTCGGCGATTGCTGACGCCTCCCCAGCTGCTGACCCACATGCAAAACGTCAACCCTCAACAAGCACAACTATACAGCCTGCCTTTCCAGCCACTCAACCTTAAAGCAGTACACAGATGCCACAGTTAACAGCAGTTAGACCAAGAAATATCGTAGGGGTGCCTGTTTTCCATTCGTCTTCATCTAAGCGACGAGGCAGTGCTTCTCTTATTACAGGCTAACCTTACAAGATGAAACTACAACAGCCTCTACAGAAAGCCAATCGTAATGTGAGAAAGCCGGCCGCTGTGACCGAGCGGATCTAGGCGCTACAGTCTGGAACCGCGCGACCGCTACGGTCGCAGCTTCGAATCCTGCCTCGGGCATGGATGTGTGTGATGTCCTTAGGTTAGTTAGGCTTAAGTAGTTCTAAGTTCTAGGGGATTGATGACCTCAGAAGTTAAGTCCCATAGTGCTCAGAGCCATTTGAACCATTTGTATTGTGAGAAAACGGTTAGATCTAATTCCGAAGACATTGCCAGGAAAGGTAAAAAAACCTTGAAACAAGAAAACTCTGATGATGGCTGTGATGTCCCAAACCAAGATTCTAGTGGAAGTGTTGATAATGAAGATGATGTGGAGTGTCCCATTTGCCTAAAACGTTTTTCTCAAGACAATCATGGGGGAACATGGGTGCATTGCACTCAATATCCCGTGTGGAAACATGAAATGTGCTCAGGAGGAAAAAAAAAAAAAAAAAAAATAAAAAATAAAAAAAAAAAAATAAAAAAAAAATGCGGCTCTTGTTTGGAAGGGTAAAAAATAATCAATATTTTTTGTACCAAAAATGAATGTTTGTAACCTGTATGTAATATAAATAAATATTGCAATATGTCTTTATTATTATTACCTTGTTTTTAAACTGTTAACACCTCTTTTACAAGATGTATAAGTAGGGAACGAAAATAGGACCAGTTTGGTAAAAGTACATTGTTTCTGAAGTTTTTCCTGTAAAGATAACAAATCGTTTCTGATATATTTTGAGCTAAATACCATGTGTAGGCTTAGTTGGTGGTGTTACATAAATTTTTGGGAATAATTGGTTAAAGATATGGAATTCAGAGGCCAAAAACAGACTGGGGAACGAAATTTGGCGCCTTTACGTTACTACGTTTTATGTGGGAGTCAATATAGTATTTTTAGTCTATGAGCCTATGAGCAATGATGATGTTCAGTAGCCGCCAGGGCCTGATACATCAAGAGATCACAATGCAGGATAGCATAGGTATTTGAATGACGGCGATTCAATCCAGTAGTTTCATTGTATTTCAATCGCGCAATGTTATTAATAACATCGTGGCATTGCGTTTGTAGCGTGTCTTTCACGAGGGTAACATTGAGTAGACAAAAGTCACGGGATACCTGCTAATATCGTGTCGGACATCCTTTTTCCTGCCGTAGTGCAGCAGTTCGACGTGGCATGTACTAAACAAGTCGTTGGAATATTGAGCCATGCTGCCTCTGTATCCGTCCATAATTGCGAAAGTGTTGCCGGTGCAGAATTTTGTGTGCAAACTGAATTCTCGATTATATTCCATAAATGCTCGATGAGATTCATGTCAAGCGGTCTGTGTGGCCAAATCATTCGCTCGAATGGTCCAGAACGTTCTTCAAACCAACTGCGAACAATTGTGGCTTGATGATAAAAATTCCATGAATGGCTGCGAGCGGTCTACAACTAGCCGAACACAGTCATTTACAGTCAATGATCGGTTCTAGGACCAGAGGTCACAATCAATTACATGTAAACACAGCCCACATTATGGAACCACCATCAGATTGCACAGGGCCTTGTTGACAACTTGGGTCCATGGCTTCGTGGCGTCTGCGCCGTACTCGAACCCTACCATCAGTCGAAATCGGGACTCATCTGACCAGGCCACGGTTTTTCAGTCGTTTAGGGTTCAACCGATATGGTCTTGAGCCCAAGAGAGGCGCTTCAGGCGATGTCGTGCTGCTAGCAATGGTATTCGCGTCGGTTGTCTGCTGCCATATCCCATTAACGACAAATTTCGCCGCACTGTGCGAACGGATACGTTCGTCGTATGTCCCATATTGTTTTCTGCAGTTATTTCACACAGCGTTACTTGTCTGTTAACACTGACACCTCTACGCAAATCACGCTACTTTCGATCGTTACGTGAAGGCCGTAGATCACTCTTTTGTCCGTGGTAAGAGGTAAAGCCTGGAATTCGGTATTCTCGTCTCACTCTTGACACAGTAGATCTCAGAATATTGAATTCCGTCGCGATTTCCGAAATGGAATGTCCCATGTCTGTTAATCCCTGTTGGCGGCCATAATCAAGTCGGAAGCTTTTTCACATGAATCACCTGAGTATAAACGACAACTCCGCCAATCCACCGTCTTTTTATACTTTGTGTACTCGATACTACCGTCATCTGTATACGTGCACATCGCTATCCCACGACTTTTGTCACCTCAGTGTAATGTGGGGAGTAAGAACCACCAGTCTTCTGTTGGAGTGGGGGTGAGAGTGTGGAGAGAGAAAGGGAGGAGGAGGAGATGGACAGACAGAGAGAGAGAAGGAGGAGATGTACAGAGAGAGGGGTAGGGGGTAATAAAGGGAAGAGGAGAAGATGGATAGGGAGTGGAGGAGATCGACAGAGAATCCTAAGAAATTTTGGTCTTATGTCAAAGCGGTAGGTGGATCAAAACAAAATGTCCAGACACTCTGTGACCAAAATGGTACTGAAACAGAGGATGACAGACTAAAGGCCGAAATACTAAATGTCATTCTCAATGGAGAGAAGTCTTCCGAAGTAAGAGTGATTTCAGGTGTGCCGCAGGGGAGTGTCGTAGGACCGTGGCTATTCACAATATATATAAATGACCTTGTGGATAACATCGGAAGTTCACTGAGGCTTTTTGCGGATGATGCTGTAGTATATCGAGAGGTTGTAATAATGGAAAATTGTACTGAAATGCAGGAGGATGTGCAACGAATTGAGGCATGGTACAGGGAATGGCAATTGAATCTCAATGTAGACAAGTGTAATGTGCTGCGAATACACAGAAAGAAAGATCCTTTATCATTTAACTACAATATAGCAGATCAGCAACTGGAAGCAGTTAATTCCATAAATTATCTGGAAGTAGACATTAGGAGTGATTTAAAATGGAATGATCATATAATGTTGGTCGTCGGTAAAGCAGATGCCAGACTGAGATTCATTGGAATAATCCTAAGGAAATGCAATCCGAAAACAAAGGAAGAAGGTTACAGTACACTTGTTCGCCCACTGCTTGAATATTGCTCGCCAGTGTGGGATCCGTACCAGATAGGGTTTATAGAAGAGATAGAGAAGATGCAACGGAGAGCAGCGCGCTTAGTTACAGGATCATTTAGTAATCGCGAAAGCGTTACGGAGATGATAGATAAACTCCAGTGGAAGACTCTGCAGGAGAGACGCTCAGTATCTCGGTACGGGTTTTTGTTGAAGTTTCGACGATATACCTTCACCGAGGAGTCAAGCAGTATATTGCTCCCTCCTACGTATATCTCGCGAAGAGACCATGAGGATGAAATCAGAGAGATTAGAGACCACACAGAGGCATACCGACAATCTTTCTTTCCACGAACAATACTAGACTGGAATAGAAGGGAGAACCGATAGAGGTACTCAAAGTACCCTCCGCCACACACCGTCAGGTGGCTTGCGGAGTAAGGATATAGATGTAGATGTAGAAAGGAGGGAAGAGGAAATGGGACGAGTGGGGGAGAAGAAGATGGCAGAGAGTGGTGAGTGGAGGTGATGGACAGAGAGGGGGAGGGGGGTGGAGGAGATCGACAAAGAGAAGTAGAAGGAGGAAATGGACTAATAGAAGCTTGGAATAAATGCACACTCGGACTTTTTTTTATAAGTAACTAAATGCGGGGTGCAGCTAATGCTAGTCTATTGTCTTGATAAGGAGGCAAAGGATCAGTTAATAGGAAACATCCTGAGACCTCAAAGACTCACAAGTTGGGTGATTAAAATTTTAGAGGGACACACTCAACAGATGTAGGTTGCAGTAGTTATTCGAAGATGATGAGGCTTCCTTAGGATAGAGAGTAACATGGAGGTTTACATCAAACCAACCTTCGTACTGAAGACCACAACAACAAAGGAGGTAATTTATGTATTGAAGATGCAATGACGGAAATACTCTGGAAATTGGTACGGAATTTGGTGTCTCCTAAAGTTCTGCACCCTAAGCGATTGCGGAATTCTCCTGCGCAATAGAACCATTCTGAAACTAATGTTAACTTAAGAATTGAAGAATTAATGATTAGTCAACACACTTCGTAAAATAGAATAACGAAATTACTTATGTAAGAAAGATTAAAGTTTGGAGTCTCATTTTGTATCGTAATCATTAGAGAAAGAGTACAGTCAGTGGAAGAATAAATCTGCTGTGACCCATGTGGAGGCAGCACCCTTGTATTAACGTGGAGTGATTTAGAGGAATTATAGATAAACAACAGGGCTTTGTTAGTGCGCCGTCATAAACAGTGCGACACCTGTCTCGATACCACGATCGCAGTTAACAGTCGCTTGCGAAAAAACGACCATAGCTCGGAAGTTCACGTGAGCCGTAATGTGGGTAAAAGATTTAATATTGGAACCAAATTTCACCACAATTCTGCCCAACGCCACCGTCGATGTCTCACGCGACTGGAAGGTCGTCACACGCCTTCTGATCCACATTTCACCCGTTCTTGAGACGACCCTGTGGTGAAGATCGGAACCACGACGCCAAACCCTTTCCTCAGAAGTGACCAAGGAAAACACACCACCACGTAGAACTGACAGGAAAATCTCCTAGGGGCGGCATTAAGGCCGTCAATGAAACCATCGGTTTCCTTGGGGCATCGATTGCTACACAGTTCGCGGTCGGAAACGAAAGTTCACAGTGCGAAAAGAAACAGGACGACGTTCTTGACACCTGAGGCATAGGATTTCCCCCAATGCGTCTAATGCTGTGGAGCCTCGGCAATAGTGACTATCTAAGAAGGGGAAAGTAAACTGAAGATGTTAATTGAAGTTTGTGGTGGGGAGGGCGTCAGACTTGGGTAGTCCGTGGAGCTATGCTGCGGCGGTGTAATGGCTAGTACTCCTTCCCAGTACGCAAGGAGCCATGGGTTCGAGTCCTGGCTGCAGCAGAAATTTTAATTCATTTTTTTATCAGGTTCCGTCATTATCTTAGATAATGATGAGACTCAAATGTCTTGAGGAAAAATTTAATTAAAAGATTCTGTAAGGACATTATGGGCTGCAAACCTATTGAATGTGATCGTACCCCTTTGGACTGGGATGCGATCGCTATTTTTTGCTCTGGTGTGTATGGTGGAAACTGTAGGAAGCATTCAAAACAATTCGACGTAATTTGAACGTGATCCGAATCAACATACGCTGCTTATGCTTTCTCATCCCTCCTGTTTCGCGCCGTCCTATGGCGTCATCATGGAGTGTTAGACTTTGACACATGCATGAATAAAATTGGATTGGGTCCCTCTTAGATCCCCTAGTTTCGCAACACCCTCGGTTTCACTCGTGCATGTTTGTTGACCACTTTAAAAACACACCTCTACAGATACAACCCATGACCTAGTCCTGGGCGAATGCAGGATGTCAAACCTTTGTCACACCTCTGATTCCGTATGCCAGCAGCGTAACCTGCCTGCAGGCACTTAGGAGTCCGTCACAGGTTGTCTCTGTGGAGGTACATTTATTAAGAGCTCCACAAAGGTGGGCGTGTGGCACCGAGGGCGTTGCTGAACTGGGTAGCCTTAGAGATATCCTTTGCTGTTTTATTCATGCATGTATCGATGTTGCACTCACTAGTGATCACGCCACATGAGGCTGTGAAACAGGGAGACTGAAGAAGCATAAGCACCCTTTGCTGCTTCGGACCGCTTTCAAATTTCGTCGAATGATTTTAAGCCGTCTCTAGGGGTTCTGCTGTAAATTACGGTAAGATTTAAACAAACAGGTGCGATCATGTTGAATAGGGTTGCCGCCTACAATGTCCGTAGATAATTGCTGAATCGTTCAGAGGGTGTCATCGGTGTCAAAAGGTGTCAAGAACGCAGTGCGATCTGCCGTTTTCCACCGCAAAATGAGTGGGAATCAACGCCCTAAGGAAAGAGGTGGTGTTATTGAAGGCCTTTATACCACTGCCTGCGGGCTTTTCGTGTGGCGTGTGGCAGTGTTGTTCAGATGTGTGCGAAATCTTATGGGACTTAACTGCTAAGGTCATCAAATGGTTCAAATGGCTCTGAGCACTATGGGACTTAACTTCTGAGGTCATCAGTCCCCTAGAACTCAGAACTACTTAAACCTAACTAACCTAAGGACATCACACACATCCATGCCCGAGGCAGGATTCGAATCTGCGACTGTATCGGTCGCGCGGTTCCAGACTCTAGCGCCTAGAACCGCTCGGCCACCGAGGCCGGCTAAGGTCATCTGTCCCTAAGCTTACACACTATTTAACCTAAATTATCCTAAGGACAAACAAACACACACACCCACGCCCGAGGGAGGACTCGAAACTCCGCCGGGACCAGCCGCACAGTCCACTGTGGCAGTGTGTCTGAAACGTTTTCCTGGGCCATCCATAAGAAAACTGCGTTATTTCTATGTTGAGCGTCGTGGTTCTGACCTCCATCGCAGAGACGTCAAAAGAAAGGGTAAAATGTGGATAAAAATGGGTGCGAGGACCTTCCTGTCCTGTGACACGTCGATGGCGGTGTTGGGCAGAATTGTAGTGAAATTTGGTGCCAATGTGACGTCATTAGCCCATTTTAAAGCTGACATGGACTTCAGAGCTGTGGCCATTGTTGCGCAAGCGTAGACACCTTGCTGTTTAAAGCTTGGTCAAGCCCGAGTGTGACGTAACAGGGAGCCTCGCTTTTGCACCATTGCAGGGGAAGGTTGTAAGCACCTTTGAGCCAAATTTCAAACTTCTACGTTACAATGACAGGCAATTACAGCGTTTCGAATTAGTGACCCTTTAATTGTGTTGCACAGTGTACAAAGCATAATATACACTCGATTGAGGAGAGGAACCTCGAGCTGCAAGCGCGTTACTCGATTATAGCGACGCCAGTACTTAACTCATTTTCTTAGGTTCTGTGTTAGTATTTCTATGCTGACGAGATTCTTTCAACAGTAACCTAACAAGTTGAAAAGTTACAGAAATTCATCTAGATAACTTACAGGATTGTGCATGATATAATTTCGTAGTAAATCACTGAAATTCTTTTGTCAAATAGTCACTTTTGGTACACATGATTACTTTAGAGATCATACCAAGCTGCTAAGCGTGTCCAATGCAATGGTTGTCATTCCTGCATATGCAGAGTCCAATAACTAGCCAACAGATCATATTTGAAATTTTTTACTAACGTACGATAGCCTTATCGTAGTCAAGGAGAGCGTAAAGGTGGTCGTCGTCCTCGATTTGTACAATGACAGTACAGTAGAACCCCTCTAATCCGTCACCTTCGGGACAGGGACCATGGTCGGAACGAAAAAAAGGTCAGATTATCCGAAAAATCTAATATTTATTGCAAAAAAATAAAAAGACCTTTAGTACAAAAAATTAAACGATTTAAGAACTAAAAGACGTCTACAGTAATATAAAAGATGTTTTTTACACAGTGTTAAACAATATATTAACTAAAAAGCGTCTACACACACTATAATATGTATTGGTTTTAAAAGGAAAAACGACAAACAAGTTACAGTGCTGTACTGCAGTTAATAACGTATAAACGATATATACTGTGAACTAAAAATGTTTATAGCACTGTTTATAAAAAAGAATTTTTTTACAAAGAAATAAACTACTGTATGTATAAACTAAGGAACGATTATACTGTATGCATTGTTTTTACAGTAAAAACGAAATTACTTGGAAAAAAAGTCAGTAATACATTTTTGTTTAGCAGATGTTATTCGAGATTTAGCTGCAGTATACCTCCATTTCTTTATCCACAAAACGTCAGTTGAAGTTGGATTCTGCTCGATGTATTGAAGGGCGATGTCGAAAGCGTTTTTTGCATCGACGTGTGAAATCCGGGTTGGGGGTTCGTCTTCGCCGTCCGAGACCTCATTCACAGTTTCCTGGCCAACAGCGGCAACTATCTGATCGTCATTGAGCTCTTCAAAAGTGTCACAGTCTTTGTTACATTTGTTGATCCACTCTTCAGCTTCATTGGCAGGGACGTTCGGCTCCAGAGGTAGTAGATCTTTAACGATTTCCAGTGCGTCGTTGTTTTGCTCATCTTCAGTATGCTCATTTTCAGTCATAACTTGTGGCCAAAGCTTACGTCACGATTTCTGCAGCGTGTCAGGTTTCAGTTCATCCCATGCTGCAGCATCTTTGATGTTCAGGGATTTCATTGCCTCAAATAAGTTATGACCTCCTTCAGAGTTTTCCAAGATTGAGCTGATACACTTTCTGAGATATCGCCATTTCAACCATTCGATAACGCCCTGATCCATTGCTTGGATGAGTAAGGTCACATTAGGAGGCAGAAAGAGAGCTTTTATGTCCCCTTTCACTAAATCTTCCTTAGAGGGATGTGATGGTGCGTTATCCAACAGCAGTAGAGCACGAACAGGCAGATTTTTTTTGCTTCAAGTCTTTTTCGACCGGTGGCACAAACTCGTAAAAAAACCATGGTTTAAAAAGGTTGCAGTCCATCCAAGCAGATTTTTGATTGCGGTAACAAACCGGCAAGGAAGGTAAGTTTATATTTTTGAATGCCACTGGCTTCTTAGATTTGCCAATGACGAACAAGGGGAGCTTGTGGGTACCATCTGCGTTGCTACAAGAAATGACTGTTATTCTATCTTTTTATACGTTTCGTTCCTACTACAGATTCATTTGAAGCTGCGAGCGTTTTTGTTGGCAACATTTTAAAGTTCAGCCCTGTCTCATCGATGTTATACACTTGCAGGGTAACAGTTCATTTTCTTCCACAATTTCTTGAAACTTAACAGAAAACTCCTTAGCAGCTGCGGCATCGGCAGATAGTTTTCACCGGAAAAAGAAACAAATCGGACACCATGACGAGTTTCCCAACGTTCAATCCAGCCTTCACTGGCAGCAAATTTAATTTCTGCTTCCAGTTTTTTGTGCAAAACTATCGCTTTTTCTTTGAGAATTAGCCCGGATATTGGAGTTACATTCCTTCTTTCTTGACAAAATCACACCCACAATGCGTTACCAACCAGTTTAAGTTTAGGCTTTTCTAATGTTTTGCGATTCTTCAGAGTGTTTTCACCATCAATCGTAACTGTATAGGATTCAATGTTTTTTTTTCCGATTCTTCCTCCAATTCTTAATTGTCGTAACACCTACATTCAGTTCCTTTCCAATTTTTTGGATCGATTCTTCTTCGTCCAGTCTTTGTAGAACTGCTAATTTTTCATTTACTGAAAGAGTTACGTGTTACGTTTGAATCCAGACATGCTGAAAAACAGACAACTGTACACACAATGAATCTTCAGTAATAAGTGCTGTAAAGAACACGGAATAAAGCAAACAAAGACTTTTTTTAAATCCCAACAAAGGATAAAACTGCACAATGACGGACTGATGACCTCAGAAGTTAAGTCCCATTGTGCTCAGAGCCATTTTTTGCACAATAACGTACAGTATAACAATATGCACAGCGATAGACACGCAACAATGGCCCGACAGGCGTCCAGTCAGTGACAAGTCGGCACAGGCTCGCGAGCCTGAGCATGGTCGGACTAATCGGAGTGACGGACCATCCAAGGTCGGATTAGAGGGGTTCTACTGTAGTTTTGCACCTATTCAGGAACACAGTGCCATCTACCTTTCCGATGGATCAAAGATATTTTCTTGTGGGCTACCGTAAAATTGTTGCAAAAAATGCTCATCGAATTTGCTACCTCAGTGGCCTCTGTATAACTTCCTACTGATGTAAAAATGTCCACTGACTGCTGAAGATGATTTACAGGAAGGTATTTTCGTTCGGCACTAGATGCAGTAATTTCGCACATTATTATTATTGTTTTTATTATGAGTACGGTTCAATAAGTAATGCAACATATTGTTTTCCGGGACAACTTAGGTTGAAAAATAGCGGAATTTGATGTGGGGCGTAGTGTAATTTCCCGCTTCAGTACCTGTAGTTTCATGGAGCTCCGATAAGTGGCGGGGCTATATTTAGCCTTCGAAATGGCATCTGTAACGCAGTTGCGTTCCAAGCAGAGAAATGTCATTGTTTTTCTTTTGGCGGAAAACCAGAGCTTAGCAGATACTGATAGTCGCTTGCACATAGAGTATAAATATCTGTGGAGTGAGCATTCGGATGCGCAACATCTCCTGCAGCTCAAGTCACGTGATTTTGGGACGGCAAATTTTAGCCCGTATAGCGCTTAGCGTTATTTTGCTTTTTATTACTTCGTTGCTACAGATAGAAACTTCGTACACACATCTTAACAATTTGATACCAGGAACTGAAGTTGGCTTGAATATTTCACGAGCAATCGTATTGTGCTTCTTCGCCACTTGTCATAGCTCAGATTCCACTTCATTTACATTTTTTTCGGTAACGGGATAAGAAGCGACAGCCAACAATATCTTTTACGCTTTCTGTTACACTTATCTGTATTTTCGAATCTCTGCACTAATTAATCATGTTAAAATGACACTGTAGACAGTACTGAAGTGTAATGACAGACCAAAGCAACTGTTACAGTAAATACGGTAAGCTATTTGCACCACTTGCTTATCCATTATTATGCTCACTTTTTCTTTATTTACCCTTCTACTTTTTATAGAAAAGTAAAGTATCTATAGCACTTTGTCGGCATCTCATCAGAAAAGTAAACACATAAACTATGCACAAAAAAATAAAAAATACAAAATCAATCTCGAATTTTGGAGAAATAAAAGAAGATAAAGCCGATAATATATACTTTTTTGGTTTTCTGAGGCATTGATTCATATTGTCGAAACCAGTCTAATTAATTAATTTACAATGACACTGTATAGGAAAATGCTTCCTGCAGAAATACTCGTACACAAGGGTTTGGGAAACTGCATAAATTGGAGGAAATTAATCAGACTAACATGTATAAATCTTATCAGCATAGGAACTTAGCACCAATATAGGGTGAACATTAATAAAACCGACTGGAAACGGAGGAAAAAAGGTACTATGAACAAGTGTCCGGAAATGCATCACCGCCACAGTAGATGGCGCTGACAGATGGCAGTTCCTCTGACTTTGTGCCGTGTGTTCAAATCAAGTGGCTCCAAGCACTATGGGTCTTAACATCTAAGGTCATCAGTCCCCTAGACTTAGAACTACTTAAACCTAACTAACCTAAGGACATCACACACATCCATGCCCGGGGCAGGATTCGAACCTGCGACCGTAGCAGCAGCGCGGTTCCGGACTGAAGCGCCTAGAACCGCTCTCCCATAGCGGCCGGCGCCGTGTGTTCTTTGTGCGTCTCAGGCGCAGCGTACTGTAAGCAGCAGAATGGCCCGATATTCATGTCGGGAATAAGCCGAAATGGTGTTTGTCTACGGCCAAGCAGATGGAAACGGCCGAGAGGCAGCATGGCTACACCAAAACACGTACCCTCACAAACATCAACCACATCACACAACATTTCAAACCCATTTTGGACTTTTGTGTGATGATGGATTCTTTCAGATAGATGAATGTGCATGGAGGCGCGGACTGTGAGTACACCATATTTGGAGAACCAGGTTCTACAGGATATTGAGACGAACACCATCACAAGCTCCAGGTAAATGACTCGCCAACATGGTGTGACCCAAAGTACGATTATGTGTGTGTCCTGCATGAGAGACGCTGCTGTCCGTATCACCTGTAGCCCCATGGACGTACTGTCTTCCGGGACGATTTGTTGTCGTTCCACGTACACTGTCCATTTCCGGACACATGTTCTTAGGACCTTTTTTCCTCCATTTCTAGTCAGAAATCTGTTCCTTATGCTTGGCGATTTTATTAATAATGAATTCTTCTCGGGTTATCAGCCGATTGGTGGCGTCGTCTTGTCGCGTTTCGATGAGTTTCGTACCCATCATCAGCGCAACAAGGTCGCGCAATCCTGTTCGATCTCACGCGTGCCGGTCGGTCGCACACAGCTGTGACTCCTGTGTTGGAGTGTGCGGACACACTCGCTGATGTGATCGACGAATCACCATCAAACAACTCGCTGCACAACTGGACGTCTCTGTTGGTAGTGCTGACACAATCGTCCACCAGTTGGAGTACACAAAGGTGTGTGCCCGCTGTCTTCCTCGCCTCCTAAAAGAAGACCGTAAAGAGCAATGAAGGACTACCTGTGCAGAATTGCTTGCACGTTACGAGGGAGGCTACTGATGCAACAACACACTGGCTCCGACGTCGCCCAGTAGAGTGGTACCATGCGGGCATACAGCCCTCCCTGTAACGTGGCATAAGGCCGTCGAATTGAACGAGGGTTAGATTTAAAAATAGGGTATTGTAGCCAAAAGAGTGGAGAATAAAACGGTGTACCGAAATCCTGAATAAAACCAACTTGCTTTCAAAAATAAAAAAAAATTGTTGCATTATTTATTGAACGCCCCTCGTGTTAGTAGTTTCCAGCGACTTCACATGAGAATGATTACGCTAAGCAAACCAGACTAAAACTTGTATTCTAGGCGAAAACGAAGAATTAATAATTTGATGCAATGATCCCACAGGGAGACGCACACTGTATCTGTTATCAGTACTTATGTTTCATCTCTAATGACCTCGTCGTCGTTGGGACTTTAAACATTGATTTCCACTTTTAATTTTTTGACTTCTGTAGTGATTCGATTCGGAGGCCACTAGAGCACAAGAATGATAAGTACTTAATGACATTCCAGAAACGAAGGAACAGCCTTGAATCAGGATCGTTAGTCATCTACTAACAAGATTATATTAGGTTGGTACATAAGTTGTAGTTTTTTCCATAAATTTCGTAAACAAAACAGATGCACACAATAGAGACGTTATTCGTCAATAATACAGTGTGTCAATAAAAGTTTACCCCATTTTCAAGATTAATTATTAATTATATTTATGTTGTAACGTTTGTTTTTTGTTATAGGTCTGCTAGGGAACCCAAGGAGTTTCTGTATATCTGTCTCTGCCACAAGGAGCGCTGTGTGAGCTCTATCGTAAAAATGGCTTCCTTCCAGTAGAAAGCTCAATGTGTTGCGTGGATATTAGAAACCAAATCATCGATTACTGTGCAACGAAAGTTTGTGTCCCGTACTGGGAAGAAAACATCTGACCTCAAGTTAAACAGAACATGGATGGAACCTTTTTTAGTAAGAGGGTCGACTCAGAAACGGACAAGTAGAGGCAGACCATCTGTTTCCGAAGACACTGCGCAGGCAGTTTAGACTGCTTTCTTGTCACCACGGAAATAGGTTACAGAAGTTTCGAGGGAGCTGCAAGTGCCAAAGTGTACAGTGCGTATAAAGTGGTTAGCAAACGTCTTAAATTGTATGCTTACAACGTCCAAATTATTCGGGCAATACAATCAGATGATCCCCCAAAACGTGAACAATTTACAATGGACATTATGAACAGATTGAAGGGGACAATGATTTCTTGAAGCGCGTGTGCTTTTCTGGCGAGGCTACATTTCATGTTTGTGGCTCTGTTAAGCGCCATAATGTCCGGATCTGGGGATCAGAAAATCCTCGTGTCGTACGAGAACACTTTCGGTACAGTCCAAAAGTTAATGTGTGGTGTGGATTAATGTGTGATGGAGTGATTGTGCCATTTTTCGTCCTGTAAGCAAAATAAGTGGATATGTTTACCATACATGTTGGTGAATTATGCTATTCTCCAGGTGGTGTGGATTAATGTGTGATAGAGTGATTGTGCCATTTTTCGTCCTTGAAAGTAAAATAAGTGGTTATGTTTACCATACATGTTTGTGAATTATGCTATTCCCCAGCTATAGGATATGCAAGACAGTATCATCTTTCAGAAATATGGCATCAACCTCATTGGGCTCTAGAAGTCCACGACTTTATTAGAGAAACGTTCCCCAACAGGCGGACTAGCAGAGACGAAACATTTCCATGGTCGCCGAGATCACCTGACATTATAGCCTTAGACTTCTTTCTTTGAGGGTATGTGAAAGATACTGTGTACAAAACAGCAGTTCCTGATACTGCGACGTTGCAACGACGTATCAGAGATGCCACTTGCGCGATCACACTAGACATGTTGCAGATTGTGTGGCAAGAGATTGATACCGCCTTGATATTTTGAGTTTTACCAGGGCTGCACATGCTGAAGTGATTTAAATGTTGAAGTGTATTAGCTGTATTAAATGTTTATGCAAAGTTCAAAACTTAATGAGTAGAGGCATATGTAGTATAACGCACGTTTTATTTACTGTATCCAAAAGAGTTACATTGCTTCGTTATTAGGGAACACGTTTTTGGACACTCTACACATTCTCCTTCACTGTTTGCAACAGTCTGCCAACGCTTGGGTAACTTTTGGTTCTGCAATTGTAGAAAGCACGTTGTTTTGAGGCAAAGAACTTGTCGAGCCATATTTCGAGCGCATTTTCATCCGGGAAGGAAATTGCTTGAAAGCTGTTCATTCTCTAGATCCTCGCACAAACGAAAAAATGGCTGACATCGCAATAAGTGTCCAAGGAATAGAAAAGCAACTGAAATCACTCAACAGAGGAAAGTCTACTGGACCTGACGGGATACCAATTCGATTCTACACAGAGTACGCGAAAGAACGTGCCCCCCTTCTAACAGCCGTGTACCGCAAGTCTCTAGAGGAACGGAAGGTTCCAAATGATTGGAAAAGAGCACAGGTAGTCCCACAGGGTTGTCGAGCAGATGCACAAAACTATAGACCTATATCTCTGACGTCGATCTGTTGTAGAATTTTAGAACATGTTTTTTGCTCGCGTTTCATGTCGGTTCTGGAAACCCAGAATCTACTCTGTAGGAATCAACATGGATTCCGGAAACAGCGATCGTGTGAGACCCAACTCGCTTTATTTGTTCATGAGAACCAGAAAATATTAGATACAGGCTCCCAGGTAGATACTATTTTCCTTGATTTCCGGAAGGCGTTCGATACAGTTCCGCACTGTCGCCTGATAAACAAAGTAAGAGCCTACGGAATATCAGACCAGCTGTGTGGCTGGATTGAAGAGTTGTTAGCAAACAGAACACAGCATGTTGTTCTCAATGGAGAGACGTCTACAGACGTTAAAGTAACCTCTGGCGTGCCACAGGGGAGTGTTATGGGACCATTGCTTTTCACAATATATATAAATGACCTAGTAGATAGTGTCGGAAGTCCCATGCGGCTTTTCGCGGATGATGCTGTAGTATACAGAGAAGTTGCAGCATTAGAAAATTGTAGCGAAATGCAGGAAGATCTGCAGCGGATAGGCACCTGGTGCAGGGAGTGGCAACTGACTCTTAACATAGACAAATGTAATGTATTGCGAATACTTAGAAAGAAGGATCCTTTATTGTATGATTATATGATAGCGGAACAAACACTGGTAGCAGTTACTTCTGTAAAATATCTGGGAGCATGCGTACGGAACGATTTGCAGTGGAATGATCATATAAAATTAATTGTTGATAAGGCGGATGCCAGATTGAGATTCATTGGGAGAGTCCTTAGAAAATGTAGTCCATCAACAAAGGAGGTGGCTTACAAAACACTCGTTCGACCTATACTTGAGTATTGCTCATCAGTGTGGGATTCGTACCAGGTCGGGTTGACAAAGGAGATAGCGAAGATCCAAAGAAGAGCGGCGTGCTTCGTTACAGGGTTATTTGGCAAGCGTGATAGCGTTACGGAGATGTTTGGCAAACTCAACTGGCAGACTCTGCAAGAGAGGCGCTCTGCGTCGCGGTGTAGCTTGCTGTCCAGGTTTCGAGAGGATGCGTTTCTGGATGAGGTATCGAATATATTGCTTCCCCCTACTTACACCTCCCGAGGAGATCACGAATGTAAAATTACAGAGATTCGAGCGCGCACGGAGGCTTTCCGGCAGTCGTTCTACCCGCGAACCATACGCGACTGGAACAGAAAAGTGAGGTAATGACAGTGGCACGTAAAGTGCCCTCCGCCACACATCGTTGGGTGGCTTGCGGAGTATAAATGTAGATGTAGATGTAGAGATCGGAAAAGGTGAAAATATGAGGGCGCAAGATCAGATGAATAAGGCGGGTGCAGAATGACCTCGCAAATCCAACTCCTCTATAGCGTTTTTTGTCAGTCTAGCGGAATGCCACCCCGAATGCCAGCGGGCGTTATCGCGGAGCAGCATCACTTCATGTGCAGTTTTCCTGCTCGTTGTTCTTGGATTGCTTCTGTAAGACGTCTCAGTTGTTGACAATAAATGTCAGTGGTGATAGTTACACCTCGGGGAAGCAATTCGTAGCACACCACACCGTCGCTGTTCCACATTTCCACGAGATGCGTAACATTATCTTTTATGGATGTGCGCAGGTCTTTGCACTGAGAGTTGCTGCTTTGTTTGAGTTCAGCCATTCCTTTCTTTCTTTTCCTTAAGTTAACACAAAGAATCTATTTCTCGTCACCAGTAACGATACAGGACAGGAATGGTTGGTATTGTTCATGAGCCAGTCGATGACGAGCAAGGAGAGATGCGCAAACGATCACCCGCTGATTTTTGTGATTATAGCTTAGAGCATGCGGCACCAATACATCTGATTTTTGATCGTCCCCCTTTGCATGCAAACGTCGCACGATTGTGGAACGATCACAGTTCATCACATTCGCCAATTGTCCAGTACATTGACCTGGATCATTATGGATATACATTTAAATACTCTTCATCAAAACATGAAGGTCTTCCTGAACGTGGAGAGTCAGTAATGTCAAAACGATCCTCCTTAATACGAGAAACCATTTTCTTGCCGTGCGCTGTTCAGTGGCATTATCTCCAAACAGGGAGAAAATGTTTCTGGCTGCCTACCCGGGTGACACCCCTCTATTGAACTGCAACACAAGCATTTGTCGGAAATATTCCGATTTCTCCACTTAGGACTCAGATCGGATCAAAGGAAGACACCGAAGCAATTCACAGGCGAGCCGCTAGATTTGTTACCGGTAAGTTCGATCAACACACGAGTAATATGGTCATGCTTCGTGATCTCAAATGGGAATTGCTGGAGCGGAAACGACGTTCTTTTCGTAAAACACGACTGAGAAAATTTCGAAAGTCGGCATTTGAAAGTGATTGCAGAACGTTTCTACTGCCGCAAGGACCATGAAGATAAGATAAGAGAAATTAAGGCTGGTACGAAGACATGAATATTTTCCGTTGCTCTGTTTGCGAGTGGACCAGGAAAGAAAATAACTAGTACAAGCTATCCTCCGCCATCCACCATACGGTGGCTTGCGAAGTATGTATGTAGATGTAGTTTCTAGAACAAAAAGGAATTATCATTACGAGCCAGACACCCTGCGTACTGTTCTCAAAAGCCATCACCATCTGTGATAATTCAGTTTTTAATCTGTAAGGGATGGGCTTTCAAAATGGTTCAAATGGCTCTGAGCACTATGGGACTTAACTTCTGAGGTCATCAGTCCCCTAGAACTTAGAACTACTTAAACCTAACCAACCTAAGGACATCACACACATCCATGCCCAAGGCAGGATTCGAACCTGCGACCGTAGCGGTCGCGCGGTTCCGGACTAAAGCATCTAGAACCGCTCGGCCTTCCGGCTTGCGGATGGGCTTTCTAACTGGCGATTGTTCTACCAGGATATTAATTAGAGAAATGGCTTCACCCAGAGCAACTGTGGCGCTTGGAAGTGCCACAACACTGATGCAGAAATTTGTCTTTTAGACCACAGCTGGCTGTGGACATGAAGAATGCTTCAAGTCACTTATAACAATGAGGTGCTTCCTTTGTCGAGAATCATTAGTGGATGGATTGGTTTTCCCAGCTGACTTAGAGACTATCCAGATAAGAATTTCGGGATTGTCCAAATAGCCAGACTGTTTTCGATTATGCCAGTGGAGCTTAAAACGTATGAGAGGTGGCGCCTAACGGAGGTTTATTAGTAGCAGTAGAGACGTCAGAACCGATAAGAGTCCCCATTACTGAGACCATTGTCAGTCAGTGTATAACGGCAGTGCATATATGGCCAAAATCACAAAAGATTTTGGCTTAGAGCATGTGGTGCCCATACAGCCGATATTTAAGCCTTCCCCAATGCATGCAAATGCCACATGATGGTGGAATAGTGACAATTCATCACATCTGCTAGTTTTCGAGTACACTGACGTGAATAATTGTGGATTAATGCGTTAAAGCTCTGGAGTTGCTCTGAGCTCGAAAATCAGGGAGTGGTTCTTGGACATTTCGGAGGACAGATGGCGTGTTCTTGATGTCCAGAGGCATGCAGAAAGGAAGTAAACATTTTCGGAAGCTTAACAGTTCCCCAACTCGACGGCTTCCATTGACATTAATCAGCAATAAGTCCGGGAAACTGCAATGACGTTCCATTTCAAGAGCGCGCAGCTTTATTAGCTGTTATGGTTTTCGAAGAGTGTGTCGTGATTTGAATGATGCACGTGTGACTTCTTAGCGGCAATTTTAGGTTATGTGACAAAGCTAGTAGTTGGATGGAGGAGTGGGTGTCGATAAATCGGACTTGATGAGGTTTGTTAAAGTGGAATTAAACCTTATTGCTTCCACGGAAATTAAAGCGTTTGATACTGCGTGGGTATTTCGACTCTTTTACTTTCAAATTGTTATCTTGAAACCTAATTTGTCGCAGATACCGAGGTATCAGTGGCAGGAACAGCTGAAATTCCGCGAGCTTATGTTCATTGAATTGTCGATCCAGTGATAATGGTAGCGGAAGTGTCCTTTGCCACATACCGTAAGGCGGCTCATGGGATACAGACGTAGGTGAACAGTAGAAGAGCGAACATCTGGCGGTCTCATTCTGACCGTTACTTGCGTCCTATCTGCCAAAGTCCGTAAGTCGCACTTGCATTTCTTCCACAAAATGTTGCCTCGGCGTCAGTCGCACAAGTTGGTTTGTCCAGAGTTTTCTCTCGCACTCACAGCTATCGCCATCCTACTGCAGGAATTGCTGTTGTCTGCTACGTAGGCCTACACTTGACGCAAGCGAGATGCAGCGCCACTAATTTGCGTGTGGTAGTTTCGTGCATCGCTATTTCAGTAACAATAAACAATTTCTTTCGTGTCGATCGGTTCATGTTTTTTCGCGTTATTTGCAGTTTTTGTGGTTTGTCTGTAATTTATGGAAACTACTCAGTCTCTCTCTCTCTCTCTCTCTCTCTCTCTCTCTCTCTCACTCACACACACACACACACACACACACACACACACACAGAGACAGTGAGAGAGAGGGGGGGGGGAGGGAGGGAAGATGTTAAACGTCGTGGATAATGCTTGCAACAGATGAATCGTGATAGGAAACGTGTGACAGGTTGTGGAACGGAAAAGATGCATACGTAATGGTAAAATTCTGTAAGTCCACAGTACCCAACGTAGAATCACTATGGCGATGGCCCAGGCTGCGACGCTTATGTTGAGTGAGATCTTTACAAGGCATAAATAACACAGTGCGCCACTTCACTGCGTATGAATGAGCAAGCTAACGTCACTAACAGAAAATTACTCCTTCTAGGAGAAAGCAAAGAGTACCGTAACCACGCCAAAGTTCTCTCTTACACCGTTTCGTTTCAAATATATTAGCTTTGACTTTCCTTCGCTTCTTTGAACAGAGTGCTCGAATGCTATAGATTCCAACAGGTTGGAGGCACAAAAGCCATAAAAGCAGTGCTGGCCCTGGGGACATTGCAGCCTCTTCGTAATGCACACCAGATCTAGAAGCTAAATTATAAACGGTGTAACATGTAACGTGAAACTGTTCATACCTACTTTCTTACGTTACAATGTTTACAAGCAAGTATCCAGAGTGCATTATGGCGTATATCTATCATTTTTTAAGAAATGTGGCGTTCTTCTATGATTTTGTGCTCTTGGTATGTGTGTTAATGACAAGTCATAGGGAAATAATATGTATTTTTACTCCCTCATTTGTTTCATTTTTACTTTGCTCAAAGTAAGCCATGTAGAGGCTGTTCAAACAGAGGTGAACAGCTGCTCTGTGTGGAGCACCCAAATTGCTTTCTACGACTTACCCTCCTTTCTATTTCTTCTTCGCGGATGGAACACTTAGGACCACGCGTAATCAACATTTGTTGGCCTTCCTTTTTGCCCAGTACTCCTTCATAAGCAACGAATGGGCTAGCTTTCGTTGCGCAGACCACGTATATCGGTTAGTTTTTCTCTCTTCTTCCTCAAAACCCCGTGTGTTTGTGATTTTTCTGATTTCATTTCTGTCATGTAGATTTGGAGACCCTAATTCTCTCAGGTCTTTTTCCGTCTGTTTGTACCAGTTCGGTCTTGTATATTTGTTCTTTAAAAATGTATGGATTTTGTGCGTTAACCTGTTTGAGTCCATTCTTTCTAAATGCCCCATGAATTGCATTCTTCTCATACGCATTGTGTCTGTTATTTTGGAGATATTTTTATATATTTCTGCATTGGGTTTTGGATAATGCACACCATCTTTAGTTCTTGGTCCTAGGATTTTCCTCAGTATTTTACGTGCTTTGACTTCTAATTCCCCTTTTAGTGTTCTGTGTTGAAGGTTTAGTGTCTCAGATGCGTAGAGGGCTTCGGGTTTAATTACTGTTGTGTAGTGTCGTATTTTGCAGTTCCACGAGAGACTCTTTTTGTTGTAAACGTTTTTTGTTAACTGAAACGCCATCTCCATTTTCTGGACTCTTGATCTGACAGATTTCTTTTCATTGCAATTTTCCGCAATCAGTTCACCTAAATATTTAAATTCTTTTACTCGAGAGATGTAGTTATTACCAATTTTGAGATCATAAGGTGCATCTTTGATGTCAGTCATAATTTTTTTTTCAAATGAAATTTGTAATCCTATTTTTGCTGCCTGCTCTTGTAATAATTATAGCAGTTTCTGTGTATCGGTAATGTCTTGGGCGATCAATGCCATGTCGTAAGCAAACGCTAAACAGAGTAATTCTATGCCCTTACCTTTTAGTCCCAGTCTGTTTGCTGGTACACCTGCTTTTCTCCATTCTCGAACAACTTTTTCAAGAGCAAAATTGAAGAGCACTGGGGACAGTCCATCCCCTTGCCGTACTCCTGTGTCCCCCCTTTATAGATACCAATAAACGTAATAAATTGTGTAACGATGATACAAAAATTCGCATATTAAAATTGCGTCATGAATGTCCTAGTAATTCCTATAAGTGAGTGCAGCTGAATGAGGCATGCTCCTGTATGATACCAAATGTTTCGTCGTTGATAATCTACAGTGTGTATCATAATTGGTAATGAAACCTGACACAAATGGAGGTATATGACGACAGAAGCAAAAACTTTCCAATAAACATGTACCCACAAATGAGCCACTTGTGAAATAACTCCAAATGTGTGCTTACGAGTCGCCACTGACTTCAGTATGAAATATTGCCGTAGTTAACAAAAATGTATTTGAAACATAAACTTTTCGATCAAGTTCCCATCTATCTACGCAAAAATTTAATCCATGGACCATGGTTCAAGAAAGTAGTACATTAATGACAGGGTACCAGTAAGATTTGCTGCTGTCAGTATAACACTTCAATATGGTCCAATATGGATATACCGAGTAGGATCTATACCTTCATCTCAGAGATCATAAGACCTGAAGGCTCTGAATTTTTATGTCTGTGGTCCTCTCAAAAGTGAAATGTATGGCACAGCAACTGGAACAGGGGCAATGTGACAGTGTTACACAAAGTACCTTCTGCCTTTCCATGCAGAGTATAGACACGGATGTAGATGTCTAAGTGCTGTATCCCTTATTAAATTTAGATCATCTGTAACAGTGGTTTCATAATGGAACATGGTGTTAAATATGTGGATGGTTAGATGGAAGAGAAGACCTGATGGAATACATAAAGCAGATTATACGTGTGTATGTCTGAGATCTCCTCCCAAACCCCTGGATCGATTTCAACCAAATTTGGCATAGAAACAGCAGATATAATGAGTATCTGCACTGTGGGGTTCATAACCTCCTAGCTCCAATAGGAGTAGAGATACAGGCAACAATATGTTTTTTTGCCCCTGGTGTGTAGGCAACTCTGAGCAACAGGCATGTTATATGGG
Organism: Schistocerca serialis cubense; assembly: GCF_023864345.2. Taxonomy (NCBI): domain Eukaryota; kingdom Metazoa; phylum Arthropoda; class Insecta; order Orthoptera; family Acrididae; genus Schistocerca; species Schistocerca serialis. The sequence continues at coordinate 453,424,996 of NC_064642.1, read as the reverse complement.
AACAGTATTAGTCCGCTAAATCAACCTGCTTTGCAGGGCAGCCAACACATAAGGGGAAAGAAATGGTTTTCTGAGTCCAAACATGTAGACTGACCTATGTGACAGGTGTGTTGTGTTCGAGCATTATTGGTGTGTTTTATCGACCTGATCTACATGATGGCCTGTACTACAGGGACAAGTAAATGACTTTCAAGCCCCTGACATGTTAGGATGGGATGGACAAGATTAGGGGGAGGAGGAAATCGACAGAGAAAGGTAAGTAGAGGGAGCTGCATGAAACAGGTGGAAGGTGTAGAGGAGTAGTGGGCAGGTGAAAAAGGAAGATGGGTAGACAGTGATCGAAAGAAAGAGGGGGAAGACGATAATGTCAGAGGAAGAGAGGAGGAAGATACAGGAAGAGAGAGGGGGATGAAGGAAATAGACAAAGAGAGGATGAGGAGGAGATGAAGAGACAGAGTGGGGAGGAGGAGATAGATAGAAGTGCGAGAATGAGGTGGACAAACAGAAGGAGGAAGAAGTGGGCTCAGAGAGGGGGAGGAGGAGGTGTGTTCAATACATGTGTCAAATGCATGTGGGGGCAAAGCTGTGGGGAAAGGTTAGTCTTGTCAGTATGCATAAATCAATATTTAGAACATAGGATTTATCTCTTTTGAACACTAAAGTGACCTCTTTCTTGTATGAAAGTTCATTATTTCATTCTCAAATAAAGAAATATGTCCATTCAGATAGTTAGGAAACAGAATGTTGCAAACCCTGCCAGGCCCGTACAAAAAAGATACACCATAACTTTGCATTTTGTCTGAGTAATTCACCTGTAGCACGTACAGATTGCCGACAGCGAGGTCAACAAGAGGATTATTGAGATGTATGCAGAAAAGTCTTCTGATACTGTCTAATAAGAATAACAAGTCTACGAATGTGTGAAATATTCGTAGTACCTCTGGAATAAATCAAAGCCATGTGTTCGCATTTTCTGCACAAAGAGCTTCGATCCATCTCATGTGTCACTTCACCAGTAAATTAACCAGTGGCCTTGCAGAAGACACATGAAATATTATATTGCCCGGTTCAAATCAGGGCTTGATTGTCCACAGAAATTTTGCCAAGAGGGGGCAATATTGTGAAATTATCACTTCTGATACAACTGGTTCGGTGAAGAACTAACTTCAGTAAAAAGAACAGAAAACTTGTTGTCTCTATAACAATTGAAACCCATTTAGTATTGTCAAGGTAGATTACTTTGATATCTAAACAATGTCCATAGACCATAATTAACATTACTTAAAAAGTAAGTTTTTTTGTAATACGAATGTGAATGACATCCTTTTGACTCAACAATCTTGAATTACAACCCACAGTATTTACCGACTTTTGAAGTGAATCTAATGATTCACGAAAACATTTATTCATATTACTATGGTGTTAGATTGGTCTTGTACATTAAAAATCTGAAATAGAAAAAAAATCAGAATGACTGAGAAAATCCTGTTGGGTATCGAAAGAAGTAACCAACAAAGTGGAGAAACAGGGGATGAACCTTAAGGGTATACAGAATGCCCTATGCTTACAATGTTAAATTGAGCTAAAAGTTACGAACATTTTCTCATTTGTTATTTGGACGATACTCTTGATTTTTTCACAGAACGCAGAGATATGTTCTGCTTTTATGCTGAATTATTAATTTTGAAAAAATAATGTATAGTTTTTCAGATATTTTATTTTTTGTAAATGTTAAAAAAGTTATACATTTTAACAAGTATTTTAAAATTTACATCCATTAATACAAAATAATTCCACATATCTTTTAATTCAGATATATTAGAAGGTCTTAAGGAACAACTACAGAAAGTTTCATCTTTCTACTATAAATAGGCCCTGAGAAAATGTACCTTATACACAAAAAAACTAAAGTTACGGGAAATTAGCTTCAAAGTTTTTATTTCAGTACAAGCCTGCTCCATAGCTTGTATCATCAGAATCGTCCAACAGCTTCCTCTTGATGGCTGTGCTATGCTGTCTAGCCATCTTTGAATATACTTTTATGGCATTATCTGAAGACCTGAGCCGTTCCTTGTCCTCACAAAGCATAGCTGCGGCAGTTCGTAGTCCTACACAGAGCCCCAACTTCTTCAGAACTTTGCACTTTGTTATATTGCCCTGATTGAATGATGAAACAGCATCATAAATGCCACAGTAAAGTGCGTTTGTACCCACAAACACAGTTTTAGGTAGTCTATTTCATATCACATGGTTCACACACTCATTTGGATTTTGAGTCCGGCCATGAAGACATTTCTTTAGTAGACTAATATCTGCGAGGTCTCGGAATATTGGTTTTATTTCATCCATTATGGCAGGTGGCAGGTGATGAGGGTGATTGTATTGTTTCTTAGTTACCTTGTCTCTGTTGTACTGCACCAACTATCGTCTCCTTTTGGACATAGCCCATGTTGGGGATTCTCAATTGTTTGAAGCTGTATGAAAAAACAGAGCCCAGACTGCTCTTCTCATTAATTCTGCATCTGCTGTATTCTGTCTTATTGCAAGACCATAGCACTTCTGAATATGATCTATTGTAGCATCTGTTAGTCTATTTTTCCCATCTAAAGTTTTTCCATCGCTCAATTTCTTGCCTTTCATGCTAGCCTTGAGCCGTCGAAGTCTTGACCCCATCCTTTTCTGAACATGGCCAACACACTCCAGTTTGGAAATTTTCAAATCGTTACCATAGGGTCTCAGTTCCTCAATTTCTTTGAAAGCCTTTGAGTCACCATCTCCAAGATAATTTATGTATCTAACGTTGTACCATTTTACTGAGCGTTGATAAATACTTCTTACACCAGCAACTTCCATACCACCACTTGACTCATAGTAATTTGCCATGCACTCTTCTTCATGTTTATTTTTCATTTTCTCCTTGCATCTGCAATGCTTGGAAAGTATTGCCACATCAACTACCTTACCAGAGTCCACACTTGTAGCTGTTACTACACCATTCAGAGATGTGTGGCCTCTCTTCTGCCAGCTTCCATCAAAAGCTATGGACAAGTCTCTGCTATTATTATTTTCAACAACTGCTTCCTCAACAGCATCTTTCATGTTTTCCTGTGCCACATCTTCTACAGCAGAGCCTATTGCAAGTATGTGTTTGTTAAATTTTGAAGGTGGAGGAGGGAGGTTCATCACACCACACAACATGGCACCTGCAGCCCTGCCCTTTCCTATACACCGTAATCCATAAACCAGTCTAATGTTTATATTGTATAGTTTACCTGTATCTGCAGTAACATGTGAGGAATTGAAGAAAGTAACACTGTGTTTGCAATAACTGCACATCAACTCTAATTCACAAGCAAGTCCTACATGTAAGTTTGTTTTCAATGAAACACCACATTTTCCACATTGTTTGCAGCACACATTGTTCTCCAAAACGTCTGATAATAAAGAGACGTTAATTACCTCATATTTTGTAGTCCCAGCATTTATTTTGTTGTATTCTTCTTCATTTCCAGCTAGTTTTCTTCTTGAAGCACTTTCCGGTGTAGTGGTAGCAGCATCACTCAATCTATCACTACCAGTGTTGAGGTTAGTCGCTACTGGGACATCAGATACTGATGAAGATGAATCAGACGAATTTTTAGTACACTTTACTTTCTTGCGCCAATTTACACGCTTTCTAAATACCTTCAGACTAGGTCTTGGCATGTTGAAGGAAAGAAAACTCAATGACTTCTCCACATACGACTTTCACAACAATGACATGGATGTACTCACAAAGGAAACAATACAAATGGTGCAGAATCTATTGTCAACTGTCTAGCAGTGTAGCCAACAGAAAAGCTAACTCTCTTGTGCTCAGTTATATCTCTGGCAAGGCTGTCTATATCAGGTATATTTCGCGTCTCATATACAAGGTGCGGAACATCGTGTGTCGAAATTATTTTAAAAAATTATTTAAAATAGTTCTATTCATGTCATCCAAATATTTTATGCATGGTATTAAACGAGAGAGTCTAAATTTTTCGAAAATGCATTTACCCAAAAAGCGATTTTTTCATCGAAAAACTCATTCCGTATACCCTTAATGAGAACTTATTTAACTTAGGTGTCACTTTCAACACTTTGTTGTCTTACACATCTTCACATTGAATGGCGTTGCTGGATTTATTGCATTATTTTCATTCTCTCTAATTTTGTTCCGTAAGGGAATTGCGGATGATGACCGGGACGTACACTATTGCCATGTTTGTGTTATGCTGGCAATGCGCGTCAGGGTGTCGGATCGGTACCTTTCTGCAACTCGATATGAGCGTCACAAATGCCAGAGAAAAGGCTGAGGACGCCATTTCGGTGTTTTTCTGTAAAGGTTAGGATACATCTTGACTGCAGAACAGTGCCAAAACTGAGAATGCAAGAAGGAATCGTCTGATTTCCTGTGAACTGCATGACAACTAGAAAAAAATCCAAGACACACAGTTCTACAGATCCTTTCACTCTGTGGCCATGATGCAACAACCGTGCTACATTTTCACTGGGAAAAAAGGCCTAGGTTGCCTCAAAAAGACGAAATGTGTCAATGAAGCTTCTGCTGTCTGCAACCTAGACCGTTTTCTCCTACTAACAAGATATACGGGGTGAACCAGAACTCCACCGACAAATTTTCGGAGATGGTAGTATGTGCCACAAGAAGAAAAAACTGAAGAAAACCCATACCTTAACAGACATGAGCACTTGAACACCTTCGATATTGTGAAACACATCTCCTCTACTGCGTGTAATTTGCTTTCCATATTTTGGGAGGTAATAGTATGGACCAAAAGAAGTTCTCTTAGCTCTTAAGATACGCACTTAAAGTATGGAAGGCAAAAAGCTTTTAGTGGAAGGTGCGACTCATTGTAGCGAAGATGAACAAGTGCTCACAACTCTTAATGTATGCTTTTTAGAACCCATGTTTACTACACTTTTTTTGTTTTTGTTTTCGTCCACAGTTTTTTGGTGGGGCTCCGGTTCATCCTGTATAGTGACTGCTACTAAAATTATTTCACCTGGCGATCGGCAATTATAAATATTCGTTTGACAGAGTCGTAGACAATCATTGGTAGACATTTGCGTGAATTCTGCATTTAAAAATTCCTGCAGCGGTATCCAGACACCAGGAGGAAGCCAGTCAGTGCCTCCTCTTGCCTCCCCCCTCCCTCATTTCGGACGCATGTGCATCAGGAAAATAGGTTCGTTGTTCTAAGTATTCTATTTAGCAATGGAGTAATTTTTACATTTTGTGGAAAGCTGAATGTAAGAAATATTGATTATCGGAGACTTTTGAACTGATCCTTACTTCATTGAATAAACCTTAACGGACGGGCGATTAACAAAATTTCTTACCGGTTGCCGGTTCTTCTAGAGGAAATATATAGTCGAGTAGGATGGGTACCTGGCTCAGTTCACGTTCATGGCTAGGAAAGCGCCCAACCAGCTCTTTCATATTCGTTTGATAGGCTCTAAGAGCCTTACCATCTGGCCTTGTGCGGTCTCCTATTTTTTCGCCACAGGAATTTTTTCTGTGATGTATGCTCAAAGACGAAATCCATGCTCAAGTTCCGACGATCCGAAAGGATTTAAAACACCTTGCTGTTGGTGTGTCTGCAGATGATATCGAAGGAATCTCTCCAGTATGTCCAGAAGACGTTGCACCATAACTGCAAACGTGTACTGCAGTTGACGTTGAGCATTTCGAACACTTTATTGCAAAAATTGAATTTTATGGAAGTGTTTCTAATCATTTTATTTTATAATTTGATTTTCGTTTCTGTTGCTGATGTTGCGATCTTAAAATACACACTGCTTGACAATTGCTACGAACAACTGACGTTTGCTAAGAAACAACTGCCAATTGCTACGGAACAACCGACCAGTAGTAGTAAAAGGAAACTTAGAGGGCGGAGTATATTAACTCCAGCGAAGCCTGTGCACGAACGTCCTGTATGCATTCGACAGTTCATACTTTACGGTCTCTATCGAACATTGTTGTGCAACCGATTAGTGAGACATTCCGAGTGGTACCGCAGTATCTCTGCAAGACATAATTTGAGTGCTTACGATCTTGGATGGGCAGTTGGACGGTTCTAAACCACTCAGAAAGTGGCCACAGTAATGGGTGTGTCCAAAAAGGTCATCACGCGATTTGAAAAGGCCGCTGAAGGTGGATTCGCTTTACGAAAGCACACCTGTAATTGTAGTCGGACCACCACACTCCAAGAGGACCCATACGTAGCCCTATAGGCGAAAAGGAGCTGACAACTCACTTCTAGGCAGATCGCTGCAGACCTTGCAACGGCTACCGGTATGCCAGAAGAACCATTTCGTGGGGATTAAATCAGGATGGTTGACGTACACGGAAGCCTGTTCACTTTAATCCTTTCATCGACAGGAAAGAATTTGTTGGTGTAGGGAGCACGTTGGTTGGGCTCGACAACAGTGGTCCTTAGTGAAGTTCTCCGAGAATCCCGCTTCCCTGTGGCAAATGATTCTGGCCACCAGTTAGCGTGGAGATGGAGGGGAACGCGTTGCACACTGTTAATGAACGTCATCGATATAGTGTAGGCGTTATGGCGTGGACATTGCATTATGCACAAATGCCCAACACCGCTGCGTATCTTTGCGCGAGGTACCGTTACAGCACAGCGGGCCCAGTGTCCACCCGCAGAAGATCGCTGAGGTGTCGAACGCACTGGAAAGTCACTGTTGCACGTACGGCATGGCCTACGTACTCCCCGGCTCTAAATCGCATAGAGCACGCCTGGGATGCTCTTGGCAGCCGTGTTTCTCAACGAAGACGCCCTCCCCGAACCGTGCAAGAACTGAAAATCGCCTTACGAGGGGAGTGGGACAATATCCCTCAACAAATCCTCAACAGTTTGGTAGCCAGCTTGAATGACAGGTGCAAAATGAGCGTTAGTGCCCGAGGAGTGCGTATTCCTAACTGAGAGCCCGATATCGACCTTTATGTTGGGTGCTCGACCTGTGTCAAAAATGATGTCTGTTATCCTGTTGTCTCATGTCTAGAAATCTGTCCATTTTTCGTTCTAAATATACCACTTCATCTGTATTATGTATGTACTGTGTTTTGGGTCGTCCATCATTGCCTGTAATTATTTTTGTCCAAATATGTCTCTGTTCCTTAGCAATTGTCAAGCAGTACGTGTCTTGAAATGAAACTCGTGTTTTCATTATTCATATGAGGACTTTTTTTAACAATCGTTATACCTCTTATTTTCTGTTGTACAAATCGCTTCACTCTGTAACATTCATCTTTCCTTCAGTTCTGTCAGAAGTAAGTGCAGAACTGTTACCGTAGTTAAATCCCAGTTCGTGCACCTAACCAACCATATCTGTGAATAGAATGAGTTATAAATTTTACTGTTCTCAGATATTCAGAATTTAATTTTAATTAGACTCTCTCAAATGTGTCAGGTTGCATCGTCCCTACATCGGACGCCACTGTTTCACACGATAACTCGAAAATTTGCACGAGGCAGCAATTGGTTTGATATTTCTAACAATTAGCTCGTAGGATTTCGGAGTGTAAAATGCGGCTGAATCCGGATTGAATCTACGACACTAGCGGCAGAAATTACTGTTGTTCAACTTAAAAAAAGAAAAGCTGATACCGATATTTCTCTGACCAATATAGCATTTTCAAAGGAATATTCGACATTTAGTGAGGGCCTTTTTGCAATTCACCTGGACGAAAATAAAGTTATTATTTCGAACGCTTTTGGAAAAATGTTGGACGTGAACTGAATACATATCAGCGGTTTGCTTGCAATTATTTTCCATACTGTTCTATGAAGAGGATCATCAGTTCAATAAAATCTCGTTATGTGTGGTTAAAATGAAATAAAATGTGCACTTCAATGAGTGAACTGTATCAATGATGGAATTCTTGAAATCTGTAACTGTATGTTAAAATTTTTGACTTGGATGATAGGTTCTCGATGTCATGAAGACATCAATGCAGCAGATAGAAAGTAAGAGTAGCAGCTACATGTTAATTTCAATAATAATATTTCGTATATGAAAAGTCCATATATTCTGTTCTGGGATTGTTCGTACGTGAGCTATGGCCTGTCAACGACAATGCAACAGTCTGATGCGTAAAGTGTAGTCTTTCTTCAGATCTGTGTCTCTACTGTAGTATCAACACGATCGAGACCGGTGGCTCAAAGTTCAGCCTTGAAGTTAGTGCTTCCCTTGGATCACTTCTCTGTCTCGTTGTCGACGGAAAGCTTTTAGCGTGAACCAACCAGCTTACTTACGCTTCACAAAAGACATCATACGCGACACGAAAGAGGCTTCCTTAGAAGATAAACTACAGCTACCCGCAGTTACTTGAGGATAATGCAGGAACTACGGGCTATAATGTTTGCAGCCATTAATCTAAAAGATTTTCTTGTTATTCGATAAAACAGGTCACCAGGGATGGTGATTTAGCTGTTTGGCAAATGAACCTACAGAGAATTAAGGAGTTCCTCAAATGATGCACTACACGACGAAAGAGGCAGCGTTTGCGATGTGCGATGAAATGACTGCGAGAGTAGGCGAAACTTTTGGATAAAGAATATGTTTATTGGTGGTGATATGGAAAAGAAATTAAGGGTATGTTCTGAACGTACATAAAATTAACACGAAACTCTACGGCTTCATATATGTTTCCGTAACTTTAAACTTTTTTGTCGATAAGCTTCGCAGAATGTGATATAAACTTATGGGAAGCCCAAACACGCAAGAAATGAGAACATCAGTGTAGTGATCAGGTTCTACATGCTCGGATAGTTCTCTATGTTATATGCTGATTTTTAGGTGTACTGTTGTGGTATGCTCATATTTTTAATTAATGAGACTGCAAATTTATAAAGTTTACAAGTTGCCTTTTAGATGTAGCTGAGATCCTTATGTCTGAACAGCAAAATAAATTTGCTGTTTCAACATCCTCCTACTTTCGTTAGCATTTGCCCCGTCTGTATAGAGGCTCCGCTGTATTAAGTTCTGCCAATTTTTTTTGTTGCCACAGTCATCAGTCACCTAAGAGACAGAAGCCGTGTATGCCACCTGTCTGTCAATTGTGTAAACTTTTCTCCCTGTGTGACCCTGTTTTAACTATTGTGTATCGTATTTTTGACCTAGAAAATGAAGACAGCCACGCATTTGCCTAAACGAGCTCTTAAAAATCACTCTCAGGCTGGCTGGTGCTGCAGCTGTGAGGTGTCAGTCGAGTATTTAGCATACCCCTGAGATGCCGCGAGAACAGAACCTGGTGACCTACACAGTGAACATATCGCTCCCCACAAGATCACCTGGAATGAAAAAGCGAACTCGCACAATGGATAACTAATTAAATATCTGAAATGAATTGTGGTGACCCAGTTGAACATCAAATATGGGTACCATAACTTGCATAGGTATACTGATAAAGATTACCATCAAACTACTGAATGAAATGACAGGTCACTATTCTGGTCCGATTTATTGCTAGATGCATCAGCAGTAGGGAGGTGGGGAGGCATGAGGACACTTTCGATATCAAATTGGTACGCAAATTAATTAAATTGATCAATTAGTTCCACCCTCCCACCTGACGATGCCCACCTCCACACCCAACAACGCCCACTCCCCACCTCCGGATGACGTCATGTAATTTTCTCAGCCTGCATGTGGACCCCACACTCCCACTCACCCTCCTCTCCCCTGCATACCCTATTGGCTGGAATTTAGAATTTTGCCTGGAATTTCGAATTTTGGCGAGAATTTCTTTGTCTGAGGGCTGTGCTGACATCCCATCACACCCTCCCCCCCTGAACAGGAATTAATGGGAAATTAAAATTGGATGAAGTAAAGATATGTCCTAATTACGTAATTAATCACAAAGATTGAGCCTAATTCACAACTATATGCATAGTGCTACACAAGGTTGGCTTAAAGTCGCTATACAACTCAAAAACTGACGATACCATTCAACTGATTCTATCCTGCTGGGAAAAAATATTGCAATACCATTCGAAATTAGCGACAGACACATTCAAACTTTACCCTCCACCTACAAGTGGACGGGAAAAAGGCAGGGGTGTAAAGTACTATCTTTATTCTTTTAGGCTGGAAATACGTTCAACTGTCGAGATGCTGGTGTTGGACAGAGTGGAGCTTGAAAAGTGTATTGCCTGGAAGCATACAGCTGAGGACAGTATCTATTGTTGTTTGACATCAGAATTTGCTACAGGCACCTGCTCAGCAAACACCCTGCAGCTCAGGTGACTGAAGCCAATATACGCTACCACAACCGATGGAAAAAAAGGATCACAGTTCTAAGTCCACTTCAAAATTATCGTGAAAAAACCAGCACTCACAATGTACAGGTCGTAATGCAACACATATACTGGCGAAAATCGTCGTCCGAAAACACTGCAGAGGGGGCAGTAGTTGAACGTGCCTTCTCCTCAAGAGGTGTCCACAAACTGCCGAAAATCGACGCCCTCTTACGTCCCCTCAGCCATCCCCTCGCCCCTCCCTCAATCCATTCACCTTCTCCAACTGTATGTGCGTTTTTGAGTTTCGTTCATAGAAATGGCTTCGCGTCTGCACTCCCAAGTCTCTCCACCACTACGAAATTAATTGTCCTTACTGAATTTAAACAACTACACGTGCAGCTTCCTTCGGACTCAAATGGCTGTGTTTGACACTGAGTGCACCGTGTTTTTCTTCTCCCTTTGCAGGTCCTATCTTTTCTACAGGGGATTCTTTACGTTCTTCAGTCACTGAAAGTTTGCAATATGATGGGCAGTCTTGCTCTGCTGTCCTCATGGTGAACATCTGAGGCTTTTGCATCTGTCGAAAAACTATGTTCGGTTCCCAATGCTTACATGATTGAGGGCTTTCAACAGAAACATTTTTATGGTCTACGCACTGTCCTTCCCCTCATATCTCTTGTTCATTTTCATAACTTCCTAGCCATTCCAAGTTGCAGAAAAACACTAGATGGACCTGCCACCATACAGAATTAAAGAAAACAGTTCTACTTAGATTTGCAACGTTTTGCATTAGATTTAATTGTATGCATAGTTTCAAGCAGCATTAATAGTTTAAATGGATCAGGTATCCTCATGTAAATGACGATTTATTAATAAGAATATGGAGTAGTTTTTGCAAAATATTTCCCATAACATAGCCACTGGCTTTAATCTGCTGCACAGATTCGACGCTGGTTCGTTTCACCTTCATGTGTCACAAGCTAGCAAGCTGAGCATTATGCTACACGAGTGGGCAAATGAAGAGTAAACACCATCGATGACTTAGCACAAATAGCTGTCTGAGCACATATTTATGGACAAAGAGCCCCACATGTGGTGCAGTACCTGAATGGGCAAGTGTTACATTACAAATTTAAAGTTCTAGAGTTTCATCCTCAATTAGTTCTAGGACTTTCATCTTGCACTTTCCTTTCACCTCAAGCAATAATTTGTGTATATAAAAAATTCCAGGTTGCAGACTTACGGATAAATAGCCTAGTGCAAACTATAATGTTGTGCAGTATGGTTTAGCCTGTTGCATTGTGATCAGGAATTAAGCCGTGGCTGTCCACACAATTACTGTTGCTCGCCTTGTATTGGGTGACAGTAGCATGGTCTTACATGGTTGTGTTGCCTTTTCTGGCCTCTGATTGGTCAGAATTAAGAGACAGAGGCTCCACTGCAGCTTGACAAGTTCGGTGGCGTCTGCTGCTGAGAGCGGTCGTTAGACGTAAGTCATGGAGTGAGGAAGTTCACGGCCGAAGCAGAAGTGTAATTTTGATACAGTGTCATTCAACTGTAAATGCGTTGCTGGAATTTTATGCTGGAAGAGTGTAGCGGAATATAATTGTGATTGTAACAGAAACTGTGATAAGTACTGCTTCGAGTGTTGCAACCATGGAATAAATTCCTGGCATCCCTTAATCCTTTATAAATTACGTAGTCATTACTGGGAGATGACCTGCACATTCTTACAACAGATTCACAGAGCCAAATTAACGGAACCGTGAGGCTGCGTGATCTTCTGCGAGAGGGACTCAACTTCAGAAAACGCCAGGTGAGGGATAAGAGCTGTGGTGACGTGTGCGTCATGTGTACATATCCAGCTGCAGCTCTCATGTGACCTTTGAGGTTGTTACAACTAGCCACATCTTTATGTCCATTGAGATATCACACACCATGGTTTGCAGATCAGGTTAAACTATGGTCATTCTATAACTGGTTGGGTAATTCAGCTTGATAGTAGAAGTAAGGCTAGAGAATAGCACCTCTAATAGACGTATGGGTAGATAAGGCACTATGATGTTCATACTAACCTCTTGAGAGGGGTAGTTTTACTCTAAATTCCTTATCTGAGCCAATGGACAGACAATGAATGAGACAACTTTTCTGTTGGTGGTACACCATGTTTATTAATTCAGAAGCAAAGATACAGTTCGCAGCAAAAACACAAGTTCAGTCATGTTGAGAGCAGTTCATGATTCTGGCCAATTAGGTACTGGTCATTGAGAAAGTCAAAGTCTGCAACCAGTAAGAAATAAGAACAAGCACCATCATGACCGTGCAACATATGGGCGACATCACAAGCAGATTGGAGACTATCCGAAGCACAATATCTGGGAAAAATAGTGAAGAACCTAGATGACATGATTGGATGACAATGTAACTTTGTATACACAGGTACTACTGGTCGGTGTGTAAATGTTTAGAACTGAAATTCTCTGTGAGAAATAGAGTGGCCACCAGAGTTTATTAGTGGTTTATGTGTTTAGTATTGTAGGTCTGGTAAGGTCTAGAAGAATCATCAACAGCCTCAGATGTTGAGTGATCACCGTGAAGGACATGGAGACCTCACATACTCATGTGACACGGTGTTATCAACAACTGAAAGAAGTAGTAAGAGGCCTCATTGTGGGCCTCCATTTGGTCAGCTGGTCGAATTGTGAAATATACGTATTTGTGGGACATTCAGATGTACAGAGGACCGACGTTGGGCTATGTTGTTACCTAAGGATAGGCGTACTCTTCATCAGTGTTCCAGCAGACCACGTCTGGCCACCACAAGAAAGGATTGCCATATGGTACCAAGCGTAGTGTAATTCCTTCACATCTGCACCTGCCATGCCGGCCGGAGTGGCCGAGCGGTTCTAGGCGCTTCAGTCTGGAACCGCGCGACCGCTACAGTCGCAGGTTCGAATCCTGCCTCGGGCATGGATGTGTGTGATGTCCTTAGGTTAGTTAGGTTTAAGTAGTTCTAAGTTCTAGGGGACTGATGACCTTAGATGTTAAGTCCCATAGTGCTCAGAGCCTTTTTTTTTTTTTTTTTTTTTTTTTTTTTTTTTTTTTTTTTTTTTTTTTTTTTTTTTTTTTTTTTTGCACCTGCCATCTGTGAACAACATTTTGTGTCATCCTGTAACATAGGTTCGAGACAAGCAGCACCTCGGCTAAGGAAGCACCATCCCATGCTTAGGTTGCATTTGGACTGGTGCCGTGACCAAGAAGCATGGACTGCTGATATATGACGTCGCAGTTTGTTCAGCGCTAAGTCGTGATTCTGCATTACCCCAAATGATCATCATCGGCGAGTATGGTGGCGACCCTGGAGTGAGGTCACATTCTCCTAAAGTTTTAGAGAGGCACATCGTTGTTACTCCCGGCATCACGGTGGGGGGAGCCATCGAGTATGACTTCAGGAAGTGATTGAGGTAACTCTGGCGGCGCAACACTACACCATCGATATCCGGTGTCCTCGTGTGTTACATCTCATATGACAATATTGTGGAGTCGTTTTTCAACAGGACAATGCTTGTCCTCGCGTGGCAAGTGTCTATAAACTGTCTGCATGGTGTTGAGGAACTGCTGTGGCCAGCTGTATCTCCAACTGCGTCCACATTGCATAAAAAGGGGGATACGCCAGATGTCAATAACTACCGCCCAATCTCTCTTATGACAGTTCTATCAAAAATTTTTGAGAAAGTAATGTATTCAAGAGTAGCCTCCCATATTTGTAAAAATAAAGTACTAACAAAATGTCAGTTTGGTTTTCAGAAAGGTTTTTCGACAGAAAATGCTATATATACTTTCACTGATCAAATATTAAATGCTCTGAATAACTGGACATCACCCATTGGTATTTTTTTTTGTGATCTCTCAAAGGCCTTTGATTGTGTAAATCATGGAATTCTTTTAGAAAAGCTAAATCATTATGGTTTGAGTGGGGCAGTGCACAAATAGTTTAATTCATACTTAACTGGAAGAATGCAGAAAGTTGAAATAAGTGGTTCACGTAATGTTAAAACAACAGCTGATTCCTCAAACTGGGGGGCTATCAAGTACAGGGTACAGGGTCCCACAGGGTTTGGTCTTAGGTCCTTTACTGTTCTTGATATACATTAATGACTTACCATTCCACATTGATGAAGATGCAAAGTTAGTTCTTTTTGCTGATGATACAAGTATAGTAATAACATCCAAAAACCATGAACTAAGTGATGTAATTGTAAATGATGTTTTTCACAAAATTATTAAGTGGTTCTCAGCAAACGGACTCTCTTTAAATTTTGATAAAACACTGCATATATAGTTCCGTACAGTAAATGGCACAACTCTAGTAATAAATATAGACTTTGAACAGAAGTCTGTAGCTAAGGTAGAATTTTCAAAATTTTTAGGTGTGTCTATTGATGAGAGGTTAAACTGGAAGCAACACATTAATGGTCGGCTGAAATGTCTGAGTTCAGCTACGTATGCTATTAGGGTTATTGCAAATTTTGGTGATAAGAATCTCAGTAAATTAGCTTACTATGCCTACTTTCATTCAGCGCTTTCGTATGGCATCATATTCTGGGGCAATTCATCGTTGAGTAGAAAAGTATTCATTGCTCAAAAACGTGTAATCAGAATAATTGCTGGAGCCCACCCACGGTCATCCTGCAGACATCTATTTAAGGATCTAGGGATCCTCACAGTAACCTCACAGTATATATATTCACTTATGAAATTTGTTGTTAATAATCCAACCCAGTTCAAAAGTAATAGCAGTGTGCATAGCTATAACACCAGGAGAAAGGATGATCTTCACTATGCAGGGTTAAATCTGACTTTGGCACAGAAAGGGGTAAATTATGCTGCCACAAAAGTCTTTGGTCACCTACCAAACAGCATCAAAAGCCTGACAGATAGCCAACTAACATCTAAAAATAAATTAAAAGAATTTCTAGATCACAACTCCTTCTACTCATTGGCTGAATTTTTAGATATAAATTAAGGAAAAAAAAAAAAACAACTTAAACATTAGCGTCATGCAATATTTTGTGTAATGTAATATCTTGTACAGACATCTTTTATTAACCTGACACGTTCCACATCATTACGAAGTGTCGTATTCATGATCTATGGAACAAGTATTAATCTAATCTAATCAAATGTGGCACCAACTTGGACGTCAACTCTGTGGCAGTGCCAGTACCCAACATGTCAAGGACCAGTTCCAATAGCTGTCGACCAGCATATCTTAGGAGAGGACACAACAGCTTTATGACACCCATCCCAACTAAATCAGAATCCGAATCGTGGCACGAACATTGGCTCTCGGGTTGGGGTGGAAGCATTTCTGTGATGGTTAAGTCTGTAAGTTGTACGCGCCCCAGCATCGTTAAAGTATACTGTGCATGGAAAAATGGCGCTATTCACAATCGGCGCCGATGCAACAGTTTAGCTGTACATGGGTGAACGGAAGCTGTGGAAATGTGTACAGGGGAATAGATGTGAATTTGTTGAGAAACTGACCGCCCAGATGGAACCAAGTGTCTCAACGACTGTACAGTGAATGTTGCTGAATATGGGCTTCCGCAGTAGGCGCCTGGTTCATGCACCCATGTTGACCACAGTGCATTGGCGATGAAGGCTGAAATTTTCATGCCAGTATCGCAACTGGATTTCTACTGAATGGGGACAGTGACCTTTTCAGGTGAATCACGTATTACGCTCCATCGGACAGAAGGCCATTCGCTTGTATGGCATGAAACGTTGAAAAACAACGAGGTGTACTGTTGTTTCTTGTTAACAACATCAGCTTATTCCCAAGAACAAGCAGCTTTCACTCAGTTAATACTCGGCATGAAATTCAATCTGCATTTAGATTGCACTTCCTTAACTCTTGTGCAGAAAGGTGTTATTACTTCTATGTTGTAATTTCATCTACTGACACGTTCCATGACCTTGAAGATTTGCTGCTCCGTTTGGTCCTAAGGAACTAGAAGTGTAAAATAACACAAAAAAGGAGGGATCGTTACGGTCAGGGGAATTTCGTGGCATTCCTTGTGTGATCTTGTCATTCTGGAAGGCTCAGTGGATCAACACAAGTATGTATCTATCATTGGGAACCATGTCCACCCTTGCATGCAGTCTGTTTTTTCTCGGCATGGTGGCATTTACTGGCAGGACAATGCGACGTGTCACTTAGGTCACAGTTTATGAACGTGGTTTACAGAGCACCAGGATGCGGTTACTGTACTCCCTGTATTTACATTCAGTCGGTCTGTTCGCTCCATGGAGCATGAACTGAGCAACCTAGCGCAGCTGGCCACGACAGTGGGGTCAGCAAGGTTCCACATTAATGTCGGTACCATCCAGATCCTCATTGACTCTCTCCTCCGCGTCCCGCGCTGCAAAAGGTGGTCACTCATGCTTCTGACCAGTGGTTACATTAATGTGTCTTGACAGTGTAGTTCTACTATGAAATTCGTCGTCAGCAGAGTAGGAGATATTGACCAGAGATGGAATTCCTTAGGCTCAGTTTAAACTGAACCTTATTGGCAGCTAGCCTTCTTGTCGGTGCCCGAAAGTTATTCAAAAAGTGTAATGGGTTCCTTTCTGGACCAAAGTTACTGACTTTAAATTTTTATGTAGGTTATTCTAATTCCTAGTATTGATTACACGAAAAGAGGTATCGGTTTGAAAAAGAGCTATATTAGTTACGAGAAATTTCGTTAAGGAATAAATATATTCGAAAGAAGTAGTTAATATCGTAGTTCCTTGAGCAAGCCTTTATAGGACATTCCTGAGTTCATACCACAAATAACTCGTATGAAACGCTTTCAGATTTGGGAAACTATTGCTTTGTTTCATGAGTTACATCCTATAAACGATTCGCTATGGCACTACTAAATGAAAGTAAGCAAAGTATACCAACATTTTTATTTTACTTGGAGCGTTTGAAAAGTCCGTGCAAAAATAAGAACTACTTACGTGTTTGGGGTAAACCTTTTTTATTTTCCGACGTAGTCTCCTTTTAGACTTATACACTTCGTCCAATGCTGTTCTAATTTGTTGATCCCTTCCGAATAATAGGAACTGTCCAAGTCTGCAAAATAGCTATTAGTTGCTGCAATCGCCTCCTCGTTTGAATAAAATCTTTGTCCAGCCAGCCACTTCTTCAAATTGAGGAACAAATAGTAGTCTGAGGGAGCCAAGTCTGGAGAATAGGGGGGACGTGAAACGAGTTGGAATCCTATTTCCATTAATTTTGCTACCACAACTGCTGAGATGTGTGCTGGTGCATTGTCGTGATGGAAAAGGACTTTTTTGCTGTCCAATAGCTGGCGTTTTTCTTGCGGCTCTGTTTCCAAACGGTCCAGTAACGATGAATAATATTCACCTGTAATAGTTTTACCCTTTTCCAGGTAGACGATGAGGATTGTCCCTTGCGAATCCTAAAAGACAATCGCCATGACCTATCTGGCCGAAGGAATGGTTCTCGCCTTTTTGGTGCAGATTCTTCCTTGGTAACCGATTGTTTGGATTGTTGATTGGTCTCAGGAGTATAGTAATGTATCCATGTTTCATCCACAGCGACGAAACGACGCCGATTATTCATGAACAGCTGCAAACCATCCTTGCAACACTTCACACGATTCCGTTTCCCGTCAAGCGTGTGCAGTCACGGAACCCGTCTTGCGGATAGCTTTCTCATGTCCAAATGTTTATCCAAAATATTATGTACCCGTTCATCCGAGATGCCCACAGCACTAGCAATCTCACGCACCTTAACTCTTCTGTCATCCATCACCATATGATGGATTTTATCAATTATTTCTGGAGTCGTAACCTCCACAGGGCGTCCAGAACGTTCAGCATCACTTGTGCCCATATAGCCACTCCAAAAATTTTTAAACCACTTATAAACTGTTCTAATCGAAGGTGCAGAGTCACTGTAGTGCTTATCAAGCTTCTCTTTAGTCTCCCGAGGCGTTTTGCCTTTCTCAAAGTTAACTAAACATGACCTCGATACGCGCTAGTGGTGCCATCTCTCGGACTTTTCAAACGCCCCTCGTAAGATCACCTGTGCTTGACAACATCCACATGCCGTTATGCGAAGTCTGCATCCTTCCAACTGATTAGCATCTCGGCTGCATTGTAGGACACATCGTCTCCCCATGTACATACAACGAAATGAGAAGTAACATTATCGAAGCGTTCACACGACGCGAAGTTATGAGCGTCAGTAATAAAACCTGCAGCGAGATACTTTTACTGCTTCACACAAGTAACAGTAGTTACTGGAGAAAACGTTGTCTATTGGTGTAAGGCCATTCATTCAACAGTAAAACTGTTTTATGGCTTTTCTCACAATTCGATAAATAGGGTTTCCAGGGATGATTACTTTACTGTTTCCCAATGACTTTTTCCAAGTGTCCGAGTAGATAAGCTTGGCGGACAGAATCAATTAGCGAAGGTCGTGTGGCCAGCAGACAAATGGTCACTCTTGTCTGGACACTCTGTTCTCCTACTTACCGCTGAGTGGACCTTATAACACGACATTTTTCTTTGTTTAAAAAATATAAACATGTGTGGAGTACTCACCATGTACTACTCCGTTTCGTAATGTCAAGAGATTTTACTGCAGAGATTAGGTTCCACGTTCTATGATGTTGTTTCATACCTTTGCCACTTATCATTTAGAACAAAAGAAAAACACTACTGTGCGTCTTCTATCACCGACAAGATCGGTGTTACTTGATTCTCTATTCTGAATGGTAGTATTTGTAAGGGTCGCTTAGGTAAAAACATTTTTTGAATAATTAATTCATTGCGTAGAGGTGTTCTATTTAGTAGACATATTTGAAGCATACATTTTTATATATCCTCAACTAATCAAACCCGTAGGCTATTATTTCACAGAAGGCCGGTTTCAACAGGATTGCAGTCGTCATTGTCCAATAACGAAACGATAGGAACTTCACATTGGCTCTTCCTTAAACATTTTGCATTAAAGAAAGAGCCCATTTTGTAGAAACTAAGGTCCATAATTTAATTTTCTTTCTTTTCATAGATTTTCGCGGCGTGGGAATTTTATCAAAATCTCACGGTCAAAAAGTCAATGAACAACGACGGAAGCCATCCACAAAACGTTGGCCTGGACACCCAGCGATTAAAGAAAAAGAATGCAGTTATTTAAGACCTCAATAATTATAAAGAGAATCAATCCCATGGCTGTTGGAATGAGCTTTCGTGAAACGGCAAAACGTGCATGCGAAACTTTCGAAATACTCGCATTGTTAAATGTTGCCTAACTGGAGGATTTTTCCTTTGATGCAGTTTACAATAACTTGAAGGCAAATTTCAACGGGCTGATCTGTTTTGTATAAACGCTTTGTAGTGTAATAATGAAGTGAGTATACTGAATTATGGTCAGATTTTTTAAAGCTTACTTTATTAAATCGTAACTGTACAATTTCCCAACAGTATACATACATATTCACATAAACGATCATATAAAAATGTTTTTTTTATTCAGCACACGAAAAAAGTGTCAGGTCATTATCCTCAAGTTCGTCTTGTATCTATGGCGTGGTTGCTGCCTCACACGCTGCACTGCATTTACGTGATTTTACATTTCGATCTTTTGCAGATTATAAAACACTTTAATTTCTTTGCGAGAGATACTTTGCAGTCATGTTCAGTGTGGGCAATTTTAAGTCTTCGTTTCATTTGACAACTGCGTTAGAACATGTCGGAATCAACAACCAATTTTTATTCAGTCATGCTAGATTTCAAGCTGTTTTTCTTGTTTCTCTTCAGGCTCTTTAAGGGGTTAATGCTAATATTTGACGATATTCTTTGTGTATTGTATGTGGATGATCGTGTATTCTTACAAACTTATTTTTCACTTCTCTCATCTTTATTGAGGTTAACGTTTCACGTATTCCATGTCTCTGCATGTGTTCACTTAAGCCTTTCAGAACCTCTGGCTACAATTGCGTATATTATTAACGTTTATTGTGTCTTCGCTGCACAGAATATTTTTTCCCAATGGAAACCTGAGGTATACATTTGTGAAGGTTCTACCTTTTCATTATATACAAGTGCTGCCATCGTCTGGCATCGCTATGAAAATATCAGCAAGTCAATGAGCGGTGCGCAGCAGAACGTGACCACCAGAATTCGCGAATGTGGTTGGTTCGCTACATTCCACCGTATAATTGACGATTGTTATTACTATTTTGCATGATAATTATTCAATGATCATTTTACTGTTTATTACGATAGAGAATACTCCGTAATTAGTTATTTTAGCCCATAAAATGAAGCCAAGTGAGCAAAGTATGTTTTGGAAACGGGTACATATTTTTGAATAAATCTTGCATTTAAAATCATTAACATAAAAATAAAATTTTTTTTCATAAAAAAAATTCGAGTCCGAAAAGTTCTCAAACTTTCTACGTTCGCTTCAACTATAATTAAAGGCGCAAGGGAAGAAACTGCCTTCAGCAGTGATGATATTTTTATTCTAAACGATATTTTCAGCTCTGTAGGTAAGTTCGTGTTTCTGTGGAACTTCAAGACATGTGCTTGTGGAGAAGGAGACGTCGAGATAATATTCTACTATCAAACTAGCTCACATCTTTTTCATTTACTAGATGATATATGATACAGAGTACAAATACATTTGCGTCACACAATTTATATCTATTAAGGTGTAATTTATACACGCATATAGCGAGTAGCTACATGAGATTTGTTCTAAGGATTACTGTTTCAGTTTTTTCTTAGTTTACTCCTATTAAATCCCTATTTAATTATACCGTTTACTCCATGAAATTTAAGAACACATACGAGTCAGGTTCTTCATTAAGGGGTAATATTTCAGGGCATTAGGAACGGTGGTTATACTCCCTAATGAAGTCACAGTTTAAAGTATAAAATAATGCAATGCTTTGAAAAACAACTTGAAACAGTACCGCACACGCTACGAAAGTAGAAATGGAAACGCAGGATCAGTGAAAACAAGGCAACCAGAGGCGATGTCGTCACTGACTATACTCTGCCGATACAGGCGCTCTATTTGTGACCAAGTTGAGGGAACCTTTTATTCAAGTGAGTTACGGATACCGCCGTCTGGACACCTGCAGAGAGTGGTAGACACAACGGGCACGATGGTCACACTCTCCAAATGATGTAAGTTTTCACGTTTTCCTTTGAGCTATTCAAAATTTTTATTTTTGTCTGGGATACCAAGAGATCTGATGTAAGAGTGTGCAGATTCGTTAATGGTTCCAGTGTCGTGGCTTCCTACTGAATCTCTACTCACATTGTTATTGAAGTTAATTGATTAGGAATATGCTGTAACAACTGAAAGTTTGTGCCGGATCAGGACTGGAACCCACACCCCCTGCTTCTTTTCTAGCAGCCACACTAATCATTGCGGTGCCTGAGTGAGCTTCTGGGCCCGATTCGAACTTTCTTTCATTGCCACTGATGTTTACTCCTGTTAAATGGAAGTTTGAATCAGGCCTGCTAAGAGCGGTGTATTACCATTTAGGATTGAGATCGTCAGAAGAGCGAATATGGTGATGGGCAGTGAATCACCCACCCACATGGGATATTTACCAATTGTAATGAATTCATTATAATGAATCACTGATTATGAAGTGAAAAGAAATACGCTTAGAAAATATTCTGGCGTAACCACAAGTGCCGAAGATGAAGAACGCAAGACCAGAGAAGGCAGTGAGACGAGGTCAGCCAATAGCGCGCTGGCCAGGGCATCACCACGATAGGAGCGTCATACAACCGAAGTGAAAATAGGAGCCATTCCTGCCAGCCTCGGCCGGACGTTTGTGAACAGTATTCGCAGAGTATCAGCACGGCCTACCAGAGAGTGCTGCGATAGAAGTTAGTGATCCACAAACGGTGTGTCAAACTTGCATGAACATTGTATATAGCAAAGGGCTCGGATTTATGTTGCGTGTCGCCCATCGCTTGCGACACCATTGTTATTTCAAAGTTAAGTATCACCAATCTGCTTTATTGAAATGAAACTACTATGTTATTTGCTTGAATTGTTGTTTAGCATTCCGTGAACGCAGCATCCCTTAGGCACCCTATACGACACGAGTGGACAAGACCCCAAATTTTGGTGACGAGGATGGGATCGCCCGTCAACTTGGCGCTTGCATGCATCTTCTTTCGGGTCCAGATGGCTTACAGCGCCGCCATCAAAATCAACTTCATCTCTGTCATGTACACGATGATCTTTCTGTGTCTCTTCCCCCAGATTCACGGATCCAGAGGACAGCGCGGCCACAGCAGCAGCCGGAGGGTGTCCTCACGTCACCGCGGGACGACCCCATGGAGATGGAGCCTTCGTCTCCTCCGCGTCCTCTCGTCCTACCGATGGAGCTGGACCCGCCCACACCGCAGCAGTCGCCGCCTTCTTCATGTGGTTTTGTCAGCAGGAGGTGGATGCGTGCCCTTCTGGTCGTTTTCCGGGGGACGTTTCCGCCACGGCGAAGGCTGGATGGCGGGGTACGGCCGGAAGCTTGACGTCCCCTGCAACCACAGCTTCCGGACCAACGATGCGCCCACACTCCTGCCCCCCCACCCTCCCCCCCGTCATCCTTCCCCCGCTGTGCTCGCACTGTCCATAAGACGACGGTCCGTCACTTTGGGTGGGTGGGGGAGGATAAAATGCTGAATTCTGCTGTAAAGAATATATCGTGACTAATGAAATTTTTTGCCAATCCAGTAGTCGAGTGCATGTGTCCCACTTTTCGTGGATAGTAGTCTTAGTCATTCTTTTTCGTATGGAGCCTCCTTTTCCACCTATCAACACTGCCTTTCACTCGTTGCAACCGCCTTCTTCGGCGTTAGTCTAAACTAAAGGAATATTCTTCTCTACGAACGCTTCCTGCTGATGAAATCCCCTCGCGTTAAGGATTTTCTTGAAGATTAAATGCTTGAAAAACTAATTTGTTTTTGAGGAACAGAAACGCCTCTGTAAAAATAAAGTCTTCTCTAAAGTTAAGGAAATCATAGTGCTATCTACTTTGATGACGAAAGAAATGTAGACACGAAAATCTTTAGTACTGCTGGAAACAACGGAGTAATAAATATGACAAAGTTTAACAGAACAACAATTGTGGATTTCACTGAACTAAGATAAAGAAATAAAAGAAGTTAACTTCTTTGTTGCCTATGTTAATCATACGTAGAATGCCCAGGAGAAATGTTCACTGAATGTTGCTTCTCCCCAAAGGAGAGATACCATTTCACACGAATGAAGCAAATGCCGATATCAGGGTTTTTCGTAGCTTTCCTGTATTCTAAGTATGTAGCCCAACATATCTTCAAGCGTCTCCGCTGCTTATATAAAGTTTATGTGGCTTTCGATTGGTCTGCAGAATACCTTTTACATCTTTCTAAGATTGAATTATTCTAGTGAATCCGGCACAAATGTTGTTTTAGGGCCAATAAAATCTAATAAATGTGATATCGATGGTCTGTTGACATCGTCAAGGAAAAAATGTACAGATGCACTGAGACCACAGCTCCCACGTCTCTACCCTTACGAAGGATGCTGCAACACAGCCGGCCTACACACATATATGAATAGACTCTGACCTTCCTTTTTGACATACCTCTTATTTCCGTAAAGGGATCCATTGCCCAGTGGAACCTCTGATGACAAGCATTTCCACACTCTGAAGTTGCCCAGACCTTTTAGAAAGATATTGCGCTGGCTTAGATGTACTTACAGCAGTGGGTAATACCTCTTACCTGTTTTTGAGGCTTAAGGGGACAGACATGTGGTCAACTCTGATGTTCACTTTCCCCATAGTCGTCTGCGGGCCCTGTCGGATAGCATTTTTTTACGACTACTGTTCTTATACAGTGTTACATGGGTGAGAGAGGGACACAATTCTTTGTAGATATATTGGACAGTTCGTGCTGATACTCCAACAAATCGGGCAACTTCATTCATGGGCTCATCCGAAAAAGATAACTCCTTTCTTGCATGCCGAAAATGCTTGGAAAATACGTATCAGGTCGCTTTATCCACGAGTATCTTCATTTGAAACGTGCTGTGGCGAACGTTTAGTTATTTAGTTTCTATGTTCTCTGTCGCACTATCTTATTTACTGTTAACCCCTTGGGATTTTCTGGTACACACTAATTTACAAACAAGTTTTTTATCCTCAGTGTCTTCTCGCTGCCTGCTCTCGATTGAGATCTTGTAAGGACTGTGTGCGTGGGATGTTTTGTTCACGGAGGAGCGGTATCCTCTCGATAGACAAACAAGGTGATTTTATTGCTATCGGAATTCCCTGATTGGCTCAGAAAATGTAATTTTTCCTTCCTCTTCTGAAGTTTCTTCCGCCGGTGGTTCGCATTTTCTGTACCATTGCGGGAACAGACCGCATGGAAATCTGGAGCGCATTTTTTGTTTCATCCACCAGTCGCGATTTTCCGCTCAGTGGATTATCGCTTTCATTCGCAAGGGTGCTCCTGCATGACCG